>NC_136059.1:1906245456-1906817804 GCF_964261635.1 Lissotriton helveticus
CAGGAGCCAGATCGCTAGGTTCATCTGATTGGGATCTGGGTGTCTTATTTCTCCATGGTTCAGAGTCAGAAGATGGGGTGCTAGGCACAGTCTTTGATGAGGAACTACTGATGTTTCTAGGAACGTTGTGTACCATGGTTGTCTCGCCCATGTGGGAGCAACTAGGATTAGAGTGAGCGAGTGTTGCCGCAGTTTGCGTGCCACCAGCGGAATCAGCGGTGCTGGGGGAAAAGTGTACGCAAATCTGCCTGACCAGTTCATCCATATCGCATTGCCCAGTGGCTGCGGATGTGGGAACCTGGCGGCAAAGTACTGGCATTTGGAGTTTTCTTTTGTGGCAAACAGGTCTACCACTGGGTGACCCCATTCCTCGAAGAATGGCTGGAAATCCTGGGGGTGAATCTCCCATTCGTGTATTTGTTGGCTGTGCCTGCTGAGCAGGTCGGCAATCTGATTGTCCTTCCCTGGAAGGTGTTCTGCTAGGAGAAAGATGTTCTTTGGGATCGCCCACTTCCAAATGCTCTGCGCCAGCTGGGACAGCTGTGGAGAGTGCGCCCCCCCCCCCCTGTTTTTGGATATAGTACATTGCCGTCATGTTGTCCGTCCGGATCAACACAGTCTTATTGTACACGTATTTTTGAAAGGCTTTTAGGGCTAGGAATATCGCTAGCAACTCTAGTTGGTTGATATGCCTTGTTTTCTGTTTGGTTGTCCAGAGCCCCTGTACCGTGTATTGGATGAGATGGGCTCCCCAGCCTGTCAGTGATGCGTCCGCTGTTGGTACTAGTTGTGGAACTGGCTCTTGGAACAGTCGCCCTTTGGAAAGGTTTTGTGGGTTCCACCACTGCAAAGAGTTGTGAGCGCCACTGTCCACCAACACTAGGTCTTTTAGTTGTCCACAAGCCTGGTTCCATTGCCTTGCTAGGCATTCCTGTAATGGGTGCATCTGAAGTCTGGCATGGGGGACAATGAATATGTAGGAGGCCATCATGCCTATGAGCTGCATGAAGACTTGAGCTGGCAGGGAGTGTTCTGGCTGGAATTTGCGAATGAGTGTCTGCATGCTGGCTATCCTTGCTGTGTTTGGATATGCCTTTGCTGAGGTATTTACAGTGGCTCCCAGGTATTGCTGTACGTGGGAAGGTTGCAGATGCAATTTTGTGTAGTTGACTGAAAAGCCTAGGCTGTGCAGCAACTGGATAGTTTGGGACGTGTGTGTTTCACACTCTTGGTACGACTTTGCTTGTATTAGCCAATTGTCCAGATAGGGGTACACATGGACGTGGTGCCTTCTGAGATGCGCTGCTACTGTGGCTAAGCATTTCGCAAAGACTCTTGGAGCCGTGGTAACCCAGAAGGGCAAAACCTTGAATTGGTAGTGTTGCCCTTCTATTGTGAACCTGAGGTATTTTCTGTGGGCTGGATGGATGGGTATGTGGAAGTACGCATCCTTGAGGTCCAGTGTTGTTAGGAAGTCTCCTTGTTGTAGCAACAGGAGCACTTGTTGTAGTGTGATCATATGGAAGTGCTCCGACAGTATGTATTGATTTAGGGGTCTGAGGTCCAGTATTGGTCTGAGGGAACCGTCCTTCTTGGGAATATGGAAGTATAGGGAGTATACTCCTGTCCCTTGCTGGTGGAAAGGGACTGGCTCTATGGCCCCCTTTTCCAGCATGCTTTTGACCTCCTGTTGAAGTAGGGTGATGTGTTCTATGGATATAGGACAATGCCTGGGTGGTATGTTTGGTGGCGTAGAAGTCAGTTCTAGGCAATAACCAGACTGGATAATTTCTCTCACCCACCTGTCTGTGGTGATAGTGTGCCAGACAGGTAGGAACTGTTGTAGTCTGCCTCCGACTGGTGTTAAGTGTTCCGGAGGCATCGTAATGAAGTCACTGTTTTGTGGAGGAGGAGGCTCTGGTGTTATTGCCTCCCCGCCCCCTTCCCTTAGGATTGTTACCTCTGTAACCACCCCTGTTAGTGTTCTTTGTGAAGGAACCTTGTGTGTTATTCTTGTAGGAGGTAGATGTTTGTGAGGCATTTCCTCGTGTATTTGCTCTGTATGAGGAGTGCCGAAAGGAGCCCCTATGTTGCAGAAATTGCAGTGCACCCATGGATTTTGCTGTTTGTGTCCTTTTTCATTTTGTCCAAGATGGTGTCTGCCGCAGGACCAAATAAAAAGTATGGGTTAACTGGTTGGTTTAGAATGGTGGACTGGACTTCATTCTTGAATCCGGATACCCTCAGCCATGCATGTCTGCGGAGGAGGACACTAGTATTAATGGACCTAGCTGCGGTGTCTGCAGCGTCCAGTGCACATTTAATGGAGGCGTTGGAGATTAACTTTCCCTCCTGGATGAGATCATTTGCTTGTGCTTTAAACGGCTCGGGCAAATGTTGCATAAGGCTTTCGAGCTGATCGTAATGTGCTCTATCGTAACGAGCCAGTAGTGCCTGTGTGTTAGCGATTCTCCAAGAATTGGATGCCTGTGCCGCTACCCTTTTACCCGAAGCCTCTAGGATTTTGGACTCCTTATCAGGGGGAGGTGCTTCCCCTGTAGTCTGGGAGTTGGCTCTTGTAGGAGAGTGGGGTCTGCAATCCCATGGCCACCCCAGATTTTTGCTTTTTGCTGCACTGGTTTACGACTTTCCCTGGCTGTGGGCCTGCTAATCAGACCCACAGCCTAGCTGTTCTCTCTCTAAATTTACAACCATGTACCCTAGGTGCATTTACCAATTGGTACTGGGCCACCTTATCAGTCCCTGTACAGTATACCTTAGGTATCCAGGGCATAGGTGTACCCAGGGCCTACCAGGGGCTGAAGCATGTATTATGCCACCCCTGGCTGGCCATCTAAACAGACACAACTGGATGCACGACAGCTGGGGCAAGGTGGTGTAATCACCCTTTGCTTTAGATATAGTTCCCTATATCTAAACCTAAAATGGACACATATATTCCTATCAGTCACTCCTATGGAAGGCCTTATCAATTCTGAAGGCAGAGTGCTTGGAATTATGTGAGATGGTGCTCTGGCATGAGCTGAGCCCGTTTGCAGCTTGCGGAACCAAGTCCTAATAGCTGTTCCATGATAACGCTATACCATATACTCTTAAGTGCATTATAATCCTCGCGGTTAAATGCTAACTCTGGTATAACATTATCAAAACATGTCGAGTAAGGTGTCATACGAATTGGAATACTATCCCCTCGCCAATTCTGGCGACGGGGGTAGCATTCCACCCTTCTAGAGGGACACGACATGTATGTAACTGTGAACCCCGGTTAAAGTTAACTCGAGCCTCAGCATCACAAGATGGATGCTGCCACCACAGACACAAGTCTGACCTCCTGCTGCTGGGAGTCCTTCCAGCGAGGGAGGCTCAGACAAAGGGTTTCCTGCCTTGGGAGGTGCTAGCACCACCCCAGACAGGATTTTGTGTATTGGGTAGGACAGGCCTGAAAGGAATGAGACATGCCCGGGGCACACAAGGTGCCCTGTGCATACACCGGTTCCAGCCAGTTGCTGGGTCACTCCAGCTCCAGCTCTGGCGGGAAACCGGACAAAGGATAGGGGGTGTAACCACCCCCCTTCCTGGTCCCACCCAGGGGAGGGACCTAGTCGTAGTGCAGCCCCCTTTAGCTGAATAAAGGTAGGAGCTGGTCCCATTCCCAGTTAGATTAATCTTGACAACTTCCACGAAGAAACTCTTGACCTTCGACCTCCTGAACATCAGAAGACTGAAGAATCTCCCCTATGGTCAGGGAGTGACCATCCTGCTTCGCAGGCACCATCAAGCTCCTGTGCGGTTTGCTGCAAGTCCTTCCTTCCCGGAATCCGACGACCCAGCTCAACGAGACCCGGACCTCCAGACCCCTCTGACCTCTACCCACATCCACAGCACAGCTGGGACCCGTGGGTGCGACGAGCAACGTGGAGACGGCCACCTTGAAGAAACCTGCACATCGCTTCCAGCACGACCACCGAAGGACCCTCGAGTGAGTACAATGGGGACTGAGAAGCCCCACATCGACCCAGCACCTGCATCAAAGATCAGTCCCCCCCCCCCCCCCAGTCTCCACGAGATCCGCGTGGGGCCCTTTTGCCTGGTTGCTGCTTTTCCTGTTGTCTGGTCACTTGCCGGCTGGCTAGTGACCTCTGAGACGACGACCCGAAGATTTCAACACTGCTAGTCTGGTCCCCCAGACTGGCCCTTGCTTCCTTGTGAAAGAGAAGCACCCCGGACCCTCCTGGTCCACACCAGACGCCATCTTTGTTCCACCGCGTGGCTTGCACTTGCCAAGGCCTGTTGACCAGATCGACCATCCAACACCGCCATCAGCAGCAGACTACGTGGTACAGCTCGTGCCTCCAGCCTGGTCGTGAAGAGCAGCTCCTGGTCCGCGCACCTACAGAGAGAAGCGACCCTCCCTCCACCTGAACGCGGCGACAGCCCCTGGTTCCCTCCTGGTTCCAGCACCGTCACTGGCTAGTGACCAAGACTCTGTCCCCTTCCCTTTCAGGACTTCTCCTTCCTAGTTCCATCCTTGGAACCACCGGACTCCTCCATCTGGCTGCCTGCCAGCAACTCCTTGTTTCAGGCATCACCGGGATCAACGCAGCAAACCCGACACCACTTCAGCCCTATGCACCCGCAGCCTGTGGGTTAGGTAACTAAAGCTTCTAGGTGCTGAAGTCAGTGTTCACTATCCTAGTGTCCAGGTCCGCTGTTTTCCCTCCATCCAGCCGGGTTCGTCCGGAATCCGTAACTTTGTAAACTGTAGTATCCATAGACGTTGGTACGCATCCCGCGTGAGAGTTTCCACTCTGCACGTGAGTCCCGTGGGCCTCCTGCTCCGTACTTACCTAGTTCGTAGCGTAGTCCCAGCGATCCTCCAGCCTCTGGATCTCCTTACAGTACTTTCTTTCCTCGCATTCCATTGTTCTTAGTATATGGTTTGTCGTGCCCCTAAGGCACACGTAATGAATATGCTACTTACCAGTATGCATCTGTTCTTGGCATGTAGGGCTGCTAACATTCATATCTTAGCATTAGATCGCCGCCTAGTGTTGGGCTCGGATGATCGCACATTGTTGTCCTGGAAGAGTCTTCGAAGTATCCTGAGATAGGTGGCTCCTCCCCTGGACTACAGTGCGCATGGGCATCGGCTCCATCCCCAGATTGTTTTTCGCCATTGTGGCAGAAGATGGAGTGAAAAGTGTAAAGGATGTCCATGCTAATGAATAAATACAATAGTATATCTGCAGCTGCGACAGGCACCGGGGAGGAGGGCGGGCGATATGAATGTTAGCAGCCCTACATGCCAAGAACAGATGCATACTGGTAAGTAGCATATTCAGTTCGAGGCATGTGGGCTGCTAAATTCATATCTTAGCATAGAATACATAGCAGTCCCTCCATCAGCGGCGGTTGCCCGTGCCAGCTGCAGAAACCTGAAAAAGTGTCTTCAGAACAGCCTGTCCTACAGCAGCTTGCTGCGTGGAACGCACATCAACACAGTAGTGTTTTGTAAAGGTATGTGGTGTAACCCACGTGGCTGCTCTGCAAATATCCTCTAAAGGAATGTTCCCTAGGAAAGCCATGGACGCCCCCAGTTTGCGTGTGGAGTGCGCTCTGGGGGGTATTGTTAAAGTGCGCTTGGCCTTTTGATAACATATCTGGATGCACTTAACAATCCATCTGGCTATCCCTGCTTTGGAAATCGGGTTGCCTTTGTATTGTGGTGCGAAGGCAACAAAGAGTTGTTTTGTTTTTCTAAAGGGTTGTGTTCTGTCTATGTAGTACATCAACGCCCTCCGTACATCTAAGGTATGGAGCATTCTTTCCGCCACCGTTTGCGGGTTTTGAAAGAATGCTGGTAAGTCAATAGTTTGGTTTAGATGAAACTGAGACACCACCTTCGGAAGGAATTTGGGGTTAGTGCGTAGCACTACCCTATTTGGATGAATTTGAATGAATGGCTCTTGGATTGTGAGCGCCTGCAGCTCACTGACACGCCTCAGAGACGTAATAGCTACAAGGAAAGCTACTTTCCAAGGAACTGGAGTTCACACGAGTGCAGTGGCTCAAATGGTGGTCCCATCAGTCTGGTGAGAACGACATTGAGGTTCCACACCGGAGCTGGCGGTGTTCTTGGGGGAATGACTCGTTTCAGACCTTCAAGGAAGGCTTTAATGGCGGGCACTCTGAAGACAGAGAGGTGCTGCCTATTCTGGAGATAAGCCGCTATGGCGGATAGATGTATCCGAATGGAAGTGTACGCTAGATTGCACTTGTAAAGATGCAACAGATAGATGATGTTGGGGATAGATGCATCTAGCGGGTTGATGTCATTGGCTGTACAGTAAATGACAAAACGCTTCCACTTTGCAGCATAGCACGCTCTAGTAGTTGGTTTCCTCGCCTCCTTGATGATGTTCATGCATTCCGGAGGTAGGTTAAGGTATCCAAACTCTAGGACTTCAGGAGCCAGATCGCCAGGTTGAGCTGTTGCGGATCTGGATGCTGAATTTCTCCATGGTTCTGCGTCAAAAGACTGGGCGTGAGGCGCAGTCTTTGATGCGGCACCACTGAGAGGTCGAGGAACGTGGTGTACCAGGCCTGGCGCGCCCACGTTGGAGCAACTAGGATGAGAGTCATCTCGTGCTGCCTTAGCTTTCTTGCGACCAGCGGTATTAGAGGGGCTGGCGGAAAAGCGTACGCAAATTTGCCTGACCAGTTCATCCATATCGCATTCCCCTGCGACTGTGGGTGAGGGAACCTGGCGGCAAAGTGTTGGCATTTTGCGTTCTCTTTTGTGGCAAACAGGTCTATTTCCGGATGACCCCACTGCTGGAAGTACGGGTGGAGGACAGATGGGTGTAACTCCCACTCGTGCATTTGATGGCTGTACCTGCTGAGCAGATCCGCCATCTGATTGTCCTTTCCTGGGAGGTGTTCTGCCATGAGGAAAATGTTCCTCTGAATGGCCCACTTCCACATGCTCTGAGCCAGATGAGACAGCTGTGGCGAGTGGGTGCCTCCCTGCTTTTGAATGTAGTACATCGCGGTCATGTTGTCCGTCCGGACTAGCACGACTTTGTTGCACAGATGTACAATGAAGGACTTGAGCGCCATGAAGATTGCCATCAGTTCCAGATAGTTGATGTGCATCTTCGCTGAATCGTCCTCTGATTCGAGTACCCGACGTGGAAGCGGGCCAGTCGGTGAAGAAATCACCTGTTTCGGTGCCGATTTGGTTGAAAATGCTTTCGGCGCCTCCTTCGGCGGCAAAATAAAGAGAAGTTTCCCAGAAGGCTTCGCTGGAGTGTCCTTTTGCGGCTGCGGCGATGGTATCGGAGCCGACGGGGCAAAGGCCTTCTCCCTGATTCTTTGCAGTGATTCGGCTATGAGGGACGGCTCACTCACAGTTTGTTTCGGCGCCGACGAGGATGGTCTGATCTTTCCCTCGGATCCGACGTCCTTGTGGGCCTTGTGCACTTTGGGCGCGGATCCTGTCTTTACCGCCTCCGATTCCTGTGTTCGGGGCGCAGACTTCTTTCCGTGTGCCTGCGTAGCCTCCTTGGAGCCGACTTTGGCGGGCTTGGACGGCGTCGTAGCCGCTGACCCGTGCCGACCATCTTCTTTGGAGGACCCCTCCTCTGGCGTCGGTTTCGATTTTGCAGCATCGGAATCGACGGACTTCTTCGACTTCTGCGGACCGGAGGTCAACGGAGTCGATGGGGTAGCGGGCACCGTCGTTTTCACCGGCACGGCAGCCATCTTAGGGACACTCGAGTCCTTAAGTTTCGGTTTCGTTTTCGGGTCGGCCATTTTAGGTGTTGTCGATCCCGATGGTTTCGGTTTCGGTTTCGAAACAGTCTGCTCAGCAAGTAAGTCCGTGGCCGGGCCCGAAGGCGGGGCTGTGGCTTGCGGCAACGGGTCTTGGGTAAGGCCGACAGGCGATCCCGTGTCCCGGTCGATATCCTCGTAACCTTCGGGGCAGAGCTCGTCCCCCGAGCTGTCTGCCGCGGCCCCATAAATCTCATCGTCGTCTCCTACCTCGTCGACGTATTCAAGGCCTTGACCCGCGACTCCGTCGTCGTCTCTCGGATCCGCCTCGACCTCCGTCTCGGGTGGGGAGATTTGGAGATGATGACCCTGGTCCTCTTCGTCCTGGTCGCCGAAGATGTTCTCCGGATCCGGGGCCCCTTGTTTAGCTTCCATGCGCACCGCGCGCCGAAGCTTGAGAGTCTTCTTTGAGCGGAACTGTGCACACAACTTGCACTTGCCGTCGTCGTGGTCAGGCGAAAGGCATTTGTTACACACGGGGTGTAGATCGATGTGTGGGTACTTGGACCCACAGAGCGGGCAGTACTTAAACGGGCTCCGCTCCATGTCCGAAAAGTTTTGCAGTCGTGTCGCGATGAGAAGGCCTCAAAGTTCCGAGAGCGAAGAAAACTCCGCTTATTCCGGCTCCAAGAGACGGAAGACTCGAGACCGTGCGCAGACAATACCGACGCAAGAAAATCGAGGCCTTTTGGCCGCTAAAAGTTAGTTTTTCTTGGTTCCGACAGTAAGACGTCGAGACCACATCCGAACCCAATGGCGGAAAAAAACAATCTGGGGATGGAGCCGATGCCCATGCGCACTGTAGTCCAGGGGAGGAGCCACCTATCTCAGGATACTTCGAAGACTCTTCCAGGACAACAATGTGCGATCATCCGAGCCCAACACTAGGCGGCGATCTAATGCTAAGATATGAATTTAGCAGCCCACATGCCTCGAACATATTGTGCTAACTCTTATTTCTTTCCTAGTATTGTCATGTGCTTAGCCCTCTGATCTCATAAAGAGTTCAGTGGTGTTGTTATTAATAAATATTGTTTATTTTCATAACAACCTGTGTGGTGTCCTTTCATCTGGTATTCAAGGGGTTATATTGTGGTAAAACAGCTGGTTTCACATGCCAAAAGAGTTTAGCCCAAGACTGCTTTGTCCATGCTACCATTAGGAAAGCTGGTCTATAAGGTTGACTTACAACCAATCACCATAAGGGTTGTTTGGACTGATACAAGGTGGTCACTAGAACTAGTGAACATCATATATCAGGCCAACTTCTCACAGCTCTTTTTTGTGCGTTAGCAACCACTAGGGAGTCTAGTGGCAGCTGACCCTTGATATAGGTGGGGTCTGTAGGAGCCGGTCTATACTTTTTTCTATTCTGGGATTGATTACCCGTGCCCTGGCTGTGTCCTTGAATATGTCAGGTGCATGTTTCCGAACGCCCTTTAGCACAAAAGTGTTTTGACACTCTTCTCTGCAGTAGTGAAGGTGTCAAAGAGGAAGTCCTCTTCTACAGGGTCACTGTGCATGTCCACGTTGTGAAACTGTGCTGCCCTGTCTATGAGTTGGTTAAATACTACTGTGTCATCAGTGGGTGATGGTTTCGTAGGGTAAGTGGTCACATCAGGGATAGGATCTGTATCATAAAGGTCTGTTGGCTCCTCCCAGGGTTCCTCTTGATCTGGATCTTGAGCAAAGTCATAGAGGGGCTGTGGTTCATACCCTGTGTCCCCCTCATCGTCATCGTGGTTAGAAGGTGAGGTAGGTGCAAGTGGTGTGGAGGGCATGATAGGTTGAAAAGGGAGTGAGGGCCTAGTGGGCAAAGTTTCTTGAGTGGGATAGGTGAATCAGGTGCAAAGTCCAAAGGTCTCTTTTTCCTATGCAGGATGGTAACTTTACCAGTGTCTTGGTTAATGTAAATCTTTGCTTGGTCCTCGGATGGATCTGGGTGGAATAGTTCTTCCTCTACAGTCCTGGGCTTAGGCTTGGGCCTTTTCGGGTCGACAGAGGTAGGTTTGTCGACGACCTTTGGTGTTTTGCTTGATTTTTTCGGCTCGGGCCCTGATTTGGGCTCGACTCGTTTCGGGTCGACGGGAACTTTCGGGTCGACACGTTGTTTGTGCTCCGTAGGCTTTTTTGGGTGTGAGTCTTTCACCGGATCGACGGTCTTCTTCGGATCGACCGGTGTCTTCGGAGCTGTTACTTTTGGGTCGACAGGTTTGTCCGGCTTCGATACCGCACCGGATGCCGGGTCGACGGTTTTTGGAACCGCAGGCTTGGTCGGTTCGACGCCCTTTGGTTGCGTGCCCTTGTTCGGGTCGACCGATCTTCTGGGGTCGACGGCTTTTGGCTGATCGGCCTTTGCGGGGTCAACAGTCTTTTTTGGCTCGACAGTCTTTGCCTGTGCTGCCTTTTTTGGATCAACACCCTTTGGGTCGGTAACCTTCTTTGGCTCTGGAACCTTCTTCGGGGCGATGGTACTGGGCCCTGGGGTTTCTGAAGGTTTTGGTGCTGAGCCGGAAGGCGGGGCTGTCGAAAGTCTTTTTTTATCTTGGCTAAGGCCTGTTGGCGATGCCTCGACCGGAGCCTTTGGCGAGGGGTCAATTGGTGTCGGGGGCAGTGTACTCATGATTTGGCCCGACGGTAGTTCGTCGTCGGAGTAGTCCTCGACTGTGACTATCTCTTGGTCCGAGTCTTGAGCGTCCGGTAGATCCTGGTCATCATCGAAGATGTTGTCGGGGTCCGGTGCCTGTCGCTGCATTTCTTGCCTAGCGGCCCTTCAGATCCGTATAGTTTTTTTCGATCGGAACTGGGCGCAGGCCGGGCAGGTTTCTTCCCTATGTCTGGGGAAAGGCACTTGTTGCATACTGAGTGTTTATCAGTATGGGGGAACTTTGACTTGCATTGTGGGCACCTTTTGAAAGGGCTTCTTTCCATCAACGGTCGGCTCACGTGGCGTCGAAAAGGCCCAACGGCCCGCGTCGACGACCGATTCGAGATGGAAGGTTGTATAGAGTAGAGAGTTACCGAACGGAACAATACCGACGAAGTCGAAGGCCTTTAGAAAAGTTTTGTTTCAATTTAGAGTTGGAGTATAGGAGTTTGCATCCGAACCCAATGGCGGAAAAAAAGAATCTGAGCATGGAAAGGATGCCCATGCGCACTGTAGTCCAGGGGAGGAGTCACCTACCTCGTGATACTTCGAAGACTCTTCCAGGACAACAAAGTGCAATCATCCGGACATAACACTAGGCGGCGATCTATGCACAGATATGAATTCAGCAGCCCACATGCCTCGAACGATGTCTTTTCTATTACCAGTCATTCAAGAAATCTCTCAGCACTCTGGTCATTTAGCCATCCACACTTTCAACCTTCACAGCAATATGTTGCACTGCAGTGCACAATTAATGGCGGATGAAAGATTCTGGAGTTTTAGGGCTGCTTTCCCACAGGAAGGAAAGGTCCTAAAGAGTGTGTGCATTCAGGATGTCGTGGCTCTGAAGAATAAATAGTAGTAGGAGCAGACCAATTACACATATTCCTCCTTGCTGCCACCTCCTCATCTGTAAGATTTTGGATCTGCCAAACGATTCCTCAGAAGACAAAAGATAAAGGTCAACCAGTGATCAGTAGTTCAGTGCACCGAGTTACCGGTCAAGATCACCTTTATATGGTGATCTAGGCTGGAATGAATTACACAACAGACAGCAAACATGTGACTTGCACTGCCCCAGACTTACTGCAGTAGATTCTGAAATTACTAACAATTAATTTTGATGCGTTACAAAATGCATTTTACATTTTACAATGCAATTTAGATCCTAGAAGGATATATGTCATAGACCTTCAGTAACACTGTTCCTGGTGGGTGCTCTCTCTACAGAGGACTCACCTTTTAAACTCTAGCCAGTTCCAGACTATCTCTAGAAAAATTCCTCAGCTCCAGTAAGGTGGCGCTAAAGATATCAGCCATACCTCCACCCAAACTCCAGACATTATGGGTCATATTTTGGCAACCCCCGTGTGTGGAGGTCATTACCTGTCCTTTTTCTACATCCTCAGAGAGGAGACCAATACCAATTATAGTGACACAACCAATGAGTAAAATGGAACTCATTATCATATCCCAATAAATAGAATGCGGAGGTGCGCATAACGGACAGTACATAACTTATTTTGCTGATGGATACTTCTAGCCAAAGATTCCTCATACTAGGAGGAGTGACTCAGAAGTGGAATGTACCAGTACGTCCTGTTGGAAACAATGTGCAAAATGAACATCAACTCCTTCCTGCAGATTAGAGAACACAGAGGTCAATAAATCAGCATTTGTATAACGCATACTAGGGTTATCTGGGCATTGCAGTCTCTCAGTCGAAAAGCCAGGCCTCAAGTCTGTGGACTAAAGTAGGATATGAGCTATGTAATATGCAAGGTCATAAGCAGTGCATTGCAGGGACTTAAAATTATAATTAGCGGAGGCAATTATAACTGATTTCCATGGTTTTGTAGGAGTAAAATTGGAGCTGAACTAGAACGTCCATGTAAACCTTTCGTTTTTTCTGTGAATTTCTAAGGTTTTTAAATTCGTTTTCCTAAATATAAAGTCAATACAACCTTTGGTTTAAGGGAATTTATTTTGTTTTTTAACTACTAGGCACCTTTGCAGTGTGGTGGAGAAAGGGGACGGGGCATCTGACCAGCTCTCAGCAATCCCGCTGTGCGGCACTTGCTGGAAGCAACAGGAGGGCTTCCTGGCACCCAAAAACTCTCCGCATCCAAGGGGACCTTCATCCCCCAACAAGTAGTGTGCCAGGAGGTGCGGTTGGACAAGGTGGAAAAAGGGGGCAGAGACTTCAATGAGCTTTCAGGAATCCCATTACTAAATGGGGAGGGGGCTGTGCAGCGTCCCCACTGGGGATCGGCCTTTTAATTAATTTGTAAGTGGAGAGGACCCCATCCCCCTCCCGGGCCGAAATTCAGCACCAGGGTTCCCCAAAGCCCGGCCATTTGTCCTGGGTGCCCCCACAGCAACTAGTCTTCATTGGGACCGCGGAGCGGGGAGCCTCAAGGCTCCCGCGGTCCCTGCTGTCTCCCAGGCTCCTGGTGAGCCGCCTCCCAGGGATCCTCAGAACATAGCAGGAGCTGACCCGAGGGGAGGGGTGTCAGTCCCCAGGGCCATCTATGGCTCCAGGAGGCCCCCTACATTTCATTTAGTATGGCCTGCCCCAGTGAGGTTGCGATCTACAGGCAGCTCCCATTTTCAGAATGCAATTTGGCCCCATGGAGATGGTGGATTGCAGGGCTTACCGTGAGTCCCCATTACACAAAAAAGAGCCCAGGGAGGTGGTGGTCCCCAAGGCACGGGGTCTACGAGGCACACCCTCCAGAGGGGCACACATTTTATTTATGCCCGCATTCCCCCGGGACCAGGCCCACCCGCTGCCTATATAATAGAGAAGTGTAGCTCCCAGCAATTTTTTTTTTAACATTTGTTTTTGCCCCCACCCCTTTTTCTTCGATTTTTTACAACTTTTTGGTGGGACTGAAAAAGCTGCCAACACTTCCTGGTTTGAAGTGTTGACAGAATCAGATTTGAGCACAGGGACTGTCAGATCTTTGGAGGATATATATATATATATATATATATATATATATATATATATATATATATATATATATATATATATATATATATATATATATATATATATATATATATATATATATATATATATATATATATATATATATATTTGGATCATCCTGAATATTTTCAAAACTACTAAACAGATTTATGCCAAAATCAGAAGAGGGCACTTCTGTGGACCAATATCTACATTTCTGCCAAATTATGTGTAATTCCGTTCAGCAATTTGGGGTGTAGTCTTGTCTAAATGTCCTATGGAAATTAACATGGGAAACTTAAGTTCTTTTGACCTTCCCCTCCTTTTTTCCCCTCGGGCCATGCATGATGGATCACCCCAAAACTTTCCATGCACAACAGGAATCACCAGTGCACTTTGTGGGGGGAAAAAGGTAAAGATTCAGTAAACGGCCACAAAGATATAGGTAAGTAAAAAAACGCTTTTCCTATGGAAACATGGTTCTAACTATAACTACCTACTGGCGACCGCATACATACATACATACATACATACATACATATATATATATATATATATATATATATATATATATATATATATATATATATATATATATGTATCGATATCCTACTAGATGTCGCCAGTAGGTAGTTATAGCTAGGACCTAGTTTCCATAGGAAAAGATAACTTTGGCATCATTTGACAAATCTTGACAAAAATATCAAAATTAGTACAACGCTCAGTTCAGCTGCTCTGTTGAAAGTTTCGGGATGATTCCTCAAGCGGGAGTTGAGAAAAAGGGGGCCCAAAAACGCTTTTTCCCCATGCAATTTCCCATAAGGATTTTGAACACGACTACAGCCTGAACCGCTGGACGGAGTTACACCAACTGTATTAGAAAGCTAGCTCTTGGTCTAGATAGAGCCCTTTTTTTCCATTTGGTGTAAATCCGTTCAGTAGTTCTGGAAATTATTAAAGGAAAAACAAATTTGTATATCTGGGCGGAGCCTAAGCAAAGATCTCATGGAGAATTAATTTGTTGATGCCACTTTAAATATGAAATATTGTTTTAAATTGTATATTGAATGTTTTTTGTTGATATTTTATTTATTATGAGAAATATCTTCTTTTTAAATTTAACGATTTGAATTACGTATTTGTCTGTGAACCTTTTTACTTGGTAAGCAATAAAAATTGAATTTAGACCTACTTACATTCTTTCTTTTACTTATGTTTACTTTACTGAAACAGAAATAGTCTGTGGTTTAAGTGCCTTGGTTGTTACTTTTCATGCCGAGATCTTATTGGATGTCAGTACTTCAAACAGGAAGTCCTGGCAGCCATCTTGGGACCAATTTACATGAGAGCACCCCAATGAAATGCATTGCAGTGGGGCGTCATCTAAGTGCCGAAGATGGTTGTATCCCACTGAAGCTCCGCGGCATATGACTGGCGGGTAAAAATATCAGGTAAAAACTTACAATGAACTCATCCGGGAGATTATACCTGCTGTCAACCTAGAAAATTGGCATTATATGTGCTTATATCCTGTTCCTAAAAGGACACGGCTAATTTTAGCATTCTCCAGCTACAGGCTTGCTCTGGCCGCCATTTTGTTTCTCCACATGACAGGAGGCTCATGACAATTCCTTTGGACGCCGTCAGAGAACCCATAAAAATCTAATGTGCCTCTTAGTCTGCAAGCATTCTGTTTTTGGAAACTAATTAAGCAATTCCATATCAATAACAGAGTTATGATCTTAATTTGGTATGGCCGCCATTTTGTATTACCTTGAAGAGAATGAGTAGTTTGCCTTCACCTCAGCGAACAGAGATTTTGTTTTCTCTGGTTGCGCTTTGTTGCCTGCGAAGCTGCTTTACATGCAATTACCTTCCTATTCAATATAAAGAGCATTCAAATAAATGGTTAAGGACTGCAGTAGTTAAGACTACATTTTTGTATTGTTTTGAAACGAGTGAGCGGACTGTTTTCGCCTCTTCCCGCTAAGTTGTTACTACAGGTCATGAGAATTTGCACACAACACTATATTTCATTCAAATATCTTACTGCTCTGTATGAATAATTCTTGGACTCACTTCAATTCATTGATAACATGCTTTAATATCAAGATATTTCTTGTTCCTGCAGCGTTTTCGCATTTTTCCAATTGTGGGAGCTCAATTGTTTTATTAACGTGGTTTATGGGCAGGAATAAAGTCTTCAGCCACTCGGTCACATATTTACAAGGTCTTATATTTTCAATCTCTCGTTAAGTCTAAAACATCCCTAATAAAGGGCATGGAGTATCCTTTAATAGATCACCACAAGTATGCTTCTACTTCTCAAGGTCCTGGGGTCAATGCTAAAAAGACTACTTGTTCAGGCTCTGTTAACAGATCAAAAAAAGATGTGGTGTTTCTTCATAAATCTTCATCGGCTCCAACACTAGATGACTTGATGGAGGAGTTAAAGTCATTGCAGCCATTTGTAATTGAAACTACAGCTACTCTTCAAAGACTAGATGAACGGTAGTCTACTTTGGATACAAGGATATCTAATATGAAGCAATGTCTCAGTGATGTGAATGACTCTGTTCCTAATCCCCCAACAAGGAGTGCGCCAGGAGGAGAATTTGCAGAGTGGTGGACAAAGGGAGCAGGGCCTCTGATGAGCTGCATCAGGAATATCAGTTCCATTGGGTGGGTGGGGAGGGTCACGATATACAGGAGCTGCTCTCCACCTAAACCTTGCAACTATCCAGAGTTATCTGCTTTTGTGTGTGTGTATATAAATATATATTTTAAAAAACAAAGGTTACAGGGTCGTTAGTTAGGCTGACATTGCATGCTTACAAAAGCAGAGAAAATCAGCAGTTACAGTTAGCTAACTATAACTTGCGCCCCCCGCAATGCACTGCTTAGGACCTCACATATTACATCACTCATGACATGTCAGTAACATCACAGAGGACATCTCAGTCAGCTAACTAGAACTGCTGAATTCCTCTGGTTTTGTAAGAGTGAAATGTCAGCTTAACTATAAAGTTTTATTCACTGAATTTACATGGTTTTTAAATTTTATTTGCAAACTATAACATCCATGAAACCTAGGATTTGATAAAGTTTTTTAATTGTATTTTCTATCTAAAATGGCTCTATAAAATGTATTTTTATAAGGTTGTATTTTCTGCAGTGGATTAATATGCGTTTTTTTTCTTTACTTTTTTTGTATCCGCGATATCACCGAGTGTACTGTGACATCGCAAAAGCAAACATACAAAAATGTCAAAAAAAATAAATCTATTCAACATTGCACTACACATTACTATATACATACTTCTTGCAAAGCATGTTTAAACTCATTTTTGTGTAAAGTTTCTTTAAAAACCCTCTTTCAAACCATTTTCCATTTTCACAGTTATTTGGGACTCCGCAATGATGTAGTTAACCGTGGCAATCACACTTTTTCAATAAAGTCTAAAACACACATTTCCACACATATTACAGTATTTTACACACTGAAGGTTTAATACCGTATTCCCTAAAGTAATGTTTTTCTTGAGAGTTTCCCAAACAAAAAACCATCTCAAAAACCCATTTTCTGTCTTCGCGGTGAGGTCGGAGATAGCGGTGACGTTGGTCTCACGAACCCAGCAGTTACGTTGCGAAAGTAGAAAGCAAAAGTAGGAATTCATTAGCCACCACCACATAAAAAAATTATAACTATAGAATCAATTCTAACCAACACAGTAGATAACTCACTCTATATATAACTATAAAAACATTTATCAAAATCTCAATATCTCTTTAACAATGGGTATTAATGATTCACCCATAAATTTGTATATATTTCCACCAATATTTGCGCCGACATTGATAGTTGCGATGTCCTTCGATGGTACACGGGAATCACGCTGGCTGCCGCGGTGTCATCTCGAATATTGCACGCGATTAAAACAAATATAAATAAGATTGTGTCACTAACACACCCATTTCTCAAACATGGGGTCAGAGTATCTCTACTCTGATCCCTTATGTTTGCTTTTTCAGAAATTCAGCCGCGGGAACCGTTCCAGAGCGATACAATGGCAGCGGCAACTTTTTGTTCAGGTTACGTCCAGCCAATCATAGAATTCCCATTGGTGCATGCATTTGCAATTATTCACAAAACCATAGCGAAAGATCTGCGGCTAGATATATCACTATAATTTGAAACTTACATTTCTTAACACCTACTCAACGGATTTACACCAAATACGCAAAAGGCACTTCCTTACACCAACTTCTACCTACCTACCAAATTTAGTGCAAGTCTATTCAGTAGTTCAGGCTGTAGCTGTGGCTAAAGGTTCCTACGGGAATTAACATTACAAACGCAACCTTATTTCTAGCCCCAAATTCTCGGTGCCCACTGTATGGATCACTCCCATACTTTCCCTGACAATCAGAACCTACCTTGACACTTTGTTTTGGAAAAATCCTTTAAGATTGGTCAACAAACGCCAAAGTTATAGACCAGAAACTAGGTCCAAACTAACTATCTAGGTTGTGTAAATAGATATATATATATATTATTTTTTTTACCAATCCTGGCAGCAGCAAAAGACAGGCACTGACTCCATAAGATTATGGCAATGAGAATTTTAATCCATATATATATTCACTGAAAAAACCATAGGTTATAGACCATATATAGTTAGGAATTAGCATTTACAAAACCTTATTTTACTCACACAAAACCATTGAAATTCCATATATAGTTAGTTGCACTAACTATATATCGCGCACCCGCAATCCACTGCTGATGATGTCACATATTACATCATTCATGACATGGTCAGTGACATCACTGATGACATCACTGATGACATCTCAAATGACATCACTGATGACATCACTGATGACATCTCAAATGACATCATCTAGTGTCTGTGTGTTTTTGTAAAGTTTAAATATGTTTTACATATTGAAGAATGAGTGGATGTATGGAAGACTGAGTGTGTGTGTGGCTGGCTGGGAGGTGTGTGACTGTGCATATCAATGTGTACTTGTATCAGTGATTGTATAAGAGAGTAAGTATGTGTTAGTATATGTGTGAAAATGTATGGTGTTCTGTGTTTAACTGTATAGATGAGGAAATCGAAGTGTGATTGATTCTTCACAGGACTGACTAAGTGTATGAGTGCATATGATAGTGTTGTAATGAGTGACTGTATGTATGAGTGATTGTATGGGTGAATGAGTGAATGTGTGTGTAGACGTAGGAATCAGTGAGTGCGTATGTAGTAACTGGTATTGGTGTGTCATGATGTCATCAGTGATGTCATTTGAGATGTCATCAGTGATGTCATTTGAGGTGTCATCAGTGATGTCATCAGTGATGTCACTGAAGTATGGTGTTCTGTGTTTAACTGTATAGATGAGGAAATGGAAGTGTGATTGATTCTTTACAGGACTGACTAGGTGTGTGAGTAACTCCATGGATGAGTGGCAGTGTGTGTGTGTCTGCATAGGTGTATGAGTGCATATGATAGTGTTGTAATAATGAGTGACTGTATGTATGAGTGATTGTATGGGTGAATGAGTGAATGTGTGTGTAGACGTAGGAATCAGTGAGTGCGTATGTAGTAACTGGTATTGGTGTGTCATGATGTCATCAGCGATGTCATTTGAGATGTCATCAGTGATGTCACTGACCATGTCATGAATGATGTAATATGTGACATCATCAGCAGTGGATTGCGGGTGCGCGATATATAGTTAGTGCAACTAACTATATATGGAATTTCAATGGTTTTGTGTGAGTAAAATAAGGTTTTGTAAATGCTAATTCCTAACTATATATGGTCTATAACCTATGGGTTTTTCAGTGAATTTCATTGGTTTTTTAACAGCTAATATCTGTAGCTGTAAAATGTATACTTCTTTAAATCCAAAAATATATTTTATATGTTTATGAATAATTTTTTTTTTAAATATTTTTTTTTCTTCGTTCCCGCTTCGCGAATCGGGAAGCTTCCCGTTAGCTGACCTTGATGCCGCGAAATAGACCGCGAGCCGGTAAACGTTTCTTTACCGCAACTGCCGCGTTAGAAAACAACATCGTGACGCCTCCCGTCCGCATGACGTTTCACGTTGTCGCGTGATACGTCATATGACGTGCTACGTTAGCGAACTGGTACGCGAAGCGAGTCGCAAAGCGCAGGTTTCTGGAAGCAAACCGGGAGGCCCTGCAAAGCGCTTAACGTAAACACAGCAGGTCATGTGACTTGGTAATAACACTTTTCATTGGTTCATTTCACTTTTGGTTTCCTAATGATGTAAGACTAGGTCATATAATCTAAAATGAACACTTTTCATTGGTTGAGAACTCTTGTTTTTCCCAAATGATGAAAATCCCTCCTTTCCTCACTCTGACTTTCATCATTGTGAGAGAAAGACCCTTTGTGATCACTGAGCAATA
The DNA here is from genome assembly GCF_964261635.1 of Lissotriton helveticus. NCBI lineage: Eukaryota > Metazoa > Chordata > Amphibia > Caudata > Salamandridae > Lissotriton > Lissotriton helveticus. Next base: position 1,906,265,380 of record NC_136059.1, read on the forward strand.
GCTTCTTTAGTAGCTTCAGCTGGTGCTTCCCCACCACCTCCACCACATCCAAGGAAGAGTGGACCACCTGCTCAAGTTATAATTCAACAAGAAGAGGAAGAAGAGGAACAGAACGACGAGCACGAAGAGAGGCAGTTTTTGCCTGAGGAGCACAGGACGTCTCACCGGAAAGAAAACTTCATTTGGCAATTTTTTTATATTCCCAAAGGTCAGAAAAAAGTAAATGCAAGATACGTAACTTGCCTTATATGTCAAGATAGACTGTCCAGAGGAACCGAGAAAAAATACAGTTTCGGAAACTACACAATGCATCGCCATATCAGGGGTGTGGAAATTTCAAAATAATCTACTTGTCCAAGGGACAAAATGCCACTGAGATCTACATGTCCTGTAAAATCCACTTGTCCCACCTACTCCCATTCCTACATCAAACATAAGGGATGGCAGAGAAATATTTAATATATTTTTGTATTTTTAAAATCAGTAAACTATTAAATGCTTTGCAATAATAATGTTAACCAAAAACTTGACACGCGAAATTATACTATTGCAACCAGTACTTAGCTGCATAAATCACCACTAATAATGAACATCTGTCGCCAACAAGCCACATCTATGATCCAGTTTAGTAGACTATCCCAGAGCATGCAGACATATCACAAGTAACGGACAGTCATCACAAACAATATCCACCTGCTGCAAACAGTAAGATCACACAATGACCAAAAGCATCCTGAACTATGATTAAATATAACATGCATTTGCAGGGCTATTTGAGGTTTCACTATTGTCATCATTACAGGGGCTTCTAATACAGTACAGTTGTTTGGTGGAGTTACGTTGGGCCAAGTATTTAAATATCAGGTAACTTAAGCACAGTAGAGATGCATTGGTAGAGCTGGGTTTGCATTGTAACAGGGGGGCTGTGCACTGGTATGAATTACATGGAACTTCAGAAGTACTTGTGTGAGGCTCCATGGTTGTTTTAGTATGAATTTATCAGGTCTAGATTGAGGCATATTTGCAGAGTGGCATACATACCAATACTAAAGTTGCTGAGAGTATACAAATCAGCATGGCAATGACTATTGCCAAGTAAGATGGACTCTACACTGCTGTAAAAGCTTGAGTACAGGTGGAGAGACGCATGATAGAGCTGTGCTGTACCACAGAAACATCAGATTAAGCCTGGTTGGGCAGTGGGTATCTAGAAAGAGCTGTGCAAGGTCCATCATTTATCACATAAGGCAGAATTGAAGTGCACTGGCAGAGCTATTCATAGAGGCCCCCCTGTTTCACACAAACACAGTGATCTAGTTGTGTTCATTGACAGAGCTCTGCATACATGTATAAACTAGCACATACCAACTGAACACACCACCTGATTGTTGTACTGCTGCCAAGTGAAATCAGCATTTTCTCTTCTACTTAAATGGTACCCTTCTTATCTTTCTCACCACCTCACCATTTCACTTGTTTCTAATATCCTAGTCCGAGCTATTTCAAGACTGGACTACTGGACGGGGATACATTATTCTGATAAATAAAGCAGTTTTACTGATTATTTCTAATCAAACATAAGTCAAAGATGTCTGAACAAACAATGAGAATGCCTCAAGGCAGCAAGTCAGGTCCCGGCTTGAGTGAGAAGTTGCAAACTGGTAGCAATGAGTTCCTGCTCCACCATGTAGGTCTTTGCTCGCTGCTCTACCCTTAGAAACTAACTTGGGGTCCCCTCTAAACATGTCAGTTATTTGGGGCACACAAGCAGCACTGACACTTATTACAGTGCTACGCGTTCCACTTTTAATAATTGCTCTTTATTTTGAGGTTGACAGGCTGAGTGGGGCCCAGTAGCAGCCCTCGCTCCCTGCTCCAGTTGACAGAGCGGGGGAGGTTCACCAAATCACTGAGATGCAGATAAGAAGGCGAGGAAAAACAGCTTACACCTTTTGAAGTGGAACAAGAGCCATTGCGCTGCCTGTTCTCGCTGGGTTAAGTTTCGCCTTTACTGCTGCTGTGTGCAGATATTGTGGAGATCCGGGGAGGGGTGTTGAGGGTGGGGGGGGGGAAGAGGCTTGCAAATAATGTCCCTCGTGACCCCTCTGCAGGTGTTTCACTTTGGGGCACAATAAAGGAGGGAGAAAGAATGTCTTGCTTCTCAAGGAAGGTATCCACCCAAGAAAACTCAAGCAAGAAATACAAAGGGTGCTCCAAGCAGATGGCGTGTGCCCATAGCCATTTGCACTGGAGGTAGTGTGGCGTTTGGCCCTTAAATGAAAGATGCAGGACATACTTTTACTTCACCCTTCAATGAACATTTAATATGGACTGAAAACGACCTTGAGTGCATTTCTTATAAAAGAATGGCATTTGTTTTTCAGTTTTATATAGCGCGAACTCGACCCGAAGGTATTGGAGCGCTTTACATGAGCGCCAGTTACCTTACACAATGACACGTTCATTTATTTCCAAAGTAGCACTAATAAATTGGCAGCTGCATGAGATATCAAATAATGGCAATGCAGAGGGGACATTCAGGTTGTAGAGTCCGAAAATGTCACTTCTAATCCCGGCTCATGGCCAAACTTTACCGTCGTGGTGTAATCCTGGACAAAGAGCTTTATCTTTATACCTTCAGCATCATTAACTGATTATATTGAGGCGGCTACTGTGTTCTATGGAAAACTTTCACATCTCAGTTTTTTTGTAGCCGCATTCAGAGGAGTTTGAAGTCGTAGCGTTTTGAGTCCAGCACTGATGTGATGCAAGATATGTGCCATTCGCATGCCTCTGTTCCATTCGGACAGGACCCTCCATCGAAGGCATATCACGATAGGCCGGCAATGGACTTTGGAGTCAACCTCTTTATCTATTACGAAGTGTCCTTTTACATTAGCAAGCCTGACAGCTCAAGAAAACTAAACTGCAGCAATGACGCTGAGGTGCCGCAGCAGCTTAATAAAATGCGCACAACGGCCGAAATTAAGCCCAAAAAATAGGCACTGGCCAATTGAGCATTTTTTCACACAAATGGAAAATATATCGCCCATTTGTGAGGGAAATTGCCCAATCTGGAAAATTCTGTGTCACACGTCTGGTGTGAAAGGGAGTTTTAATACGCTCTGCACACCAATTGAAACGTGCGCAGTCGGCATGATTTACAGCACTGCTCCAATAGCAGCAATAAGAGCCCGTGCTTTTTGCGACCACCAGGACGCTGCATTAGACACGGTCCTTCACAGCAGACGCGCCAGGTCTAATCTAATTTCAGAGCGATCTGCAAGCAAAATACAACCCTTTTGAACACTCGAAGTGTTGCACTACGGGCACTATGGCAGTGCTTATTTTACCTGAATGTGTTGTCTTGCCACGGCCACGAACTCCTGGTTGCTGAAACTAAGTGACGTTTCACTCCCCCAGCCAATCACTGGCTAGAGCCCAGTCATGGGCTGCTAGCCAATCAGTGGCCTCCAAAGGCTCTCGGCAACCTTTTCTGATTGGCTGTGATCCCTAGATGGCCCGGGGCCTGTTCTATTTACATGATTTAATGTCTACTAGTCCGTCGGACATAATAGACATTATATCTTCTTGCCCATCTATAAAAACAACATGGTTCGGGCGTCGGGCGATATGATTCCCACACCCCTGCCATATGACTAGGTGGCATCCTAACAACTACAGTGCTGCACAGTTTCGGAACGACCTAGATAATCTCCCTATTATGGCCAGAAGATCTGTTGTACCGGAAGTAACGGGACCAGAGGGCAGGGAGATGGTGCCAAATATACAAATGAGATTTGGTGAAGTAAAACACATCTGCGTATTTTGCGATGGATTCATTTGCTACGGAGAAAGAAGCATCACTCTGATCAACAGAGCTATTGACTATCATATGCAAGTTTGTACGAAACGCCCAAAATAATAAATACTTTTTTTTTGTTTTGTTGCTCCTGTTGAGCCCTTTACAATGAATCGTTTTCATTGCCCCCTCCAAGAAAAACCCCAAAAAATATAAAACTGTTCAGAAAAATTCAAAAAAAGTAAAAAAATGTTCCGAAAAATAATAAAAAAAATATAAAACAACAAAAACAATTAAAAAAAAAAGTTCTTTTCAGAACTACCTCCCCGTTATTAAAAAATTGGTACAATATTTGGAACTGTGCCAACCTCTATTTCTCTTAGTTCGCTCGCCGGTACGCGAACCGGAAGTGAACCAAAAACAGTAAGTATAAGGGAAGGAAACAGACACTTATGTTAAAAGAAAGACAGCTATAGGGGAGTAAACTAGAGATACTATTACCCGTAATCCACTGCTGATGATGTCACATATTACATCATTCATGACATGCTCAGTGACATCATCAGCAGAGGATTGCGGGTTTTTTGGCAACGTGCCTTATCCACGGTTTAATAACGCTGCCTTTTGCTTTATATAAGTTTTCAAATTGTATGAAATATATACCAATAGGTCGTTATGAACCTTTAGGTAGTGCTTTTCTTCATGAGGTCTGGTCGCTTCCATACACATACAGATGTTTCAAAGATGATCAAGAAGTTTATCTGAATGGAGAGGAATGCACTGAGACACCAGATCATTCACTAATGTGTAGGCACATACAGTTACACGGTTCATGCAACAAACACCGACCAAATATGGCTTGCGTGTTGCAAGGCACGCCAGTTCCTGCTATCATCCCCACGTTCAAGTTGTTGGAAAATGGTAGTTATTTGATGCTCAATAATGAAGATTGTTCTGGGTTAATTAAAAGTATTCCTTTTATCGTAACAGTAAGTGAACGGGTTATTTGCTGCAGAAATGTTCTATTTCCTCCCACACATGAACATAGGGAGTTTTCAATCTCGCCACAAATACCAACCTTGGGAGCAGATTTCAACGGCATGGCAAGAATAAGAGCTCTTTTGTCTCAGAGAGAGGTGGCCTTGAGTTCGGCCCGTGAAACTTTCGTGCTTCACATAGCGAACACCCGTACAGAGGTGCAGACCCTTTTCAATTCAGATTTGCCTTTCCATTTCAGCAAGATGGTTCGGACTATCTTTAACGCATCCTCCACAAAGGCCCTGGCGCACTTTTTTAAAGTTGTTACCAGTGGTCTCGTGACTTAATTTGAGAAAATCTTTGGAGTCATCCCTGCTTTCTTTCATTCTATTTTTTCCACTCTGCTTCGTGGATTGCCATTTTTACTTGCATTACCAGCGGACGCTCTTGTGCTTTTTTACATTTTTAAATATGGATGTCCCTCCTATGCAACCTCCCGCCCTGCAGCTGCTGACACTGTTCTGCAATCGCATGCTAGAATATTATGGCACAATGCCGTTGGCGATATTAAGCACGGCATATGGATTATCTTTTCGATTCTCCTACTTCACCTGTGTCCAGCCTGTATTTCACTGCCTGACCTGTGATTTCGATTGGGCCATTGATTTGTGTCTCTGCGGACCGGTTTCTCCTGACGTCGACTTTAATCAGCTGATGACTCCTATCATTACTCACGAGTTGGTTTGTCCTGGCGAAAGGATTATGGCTGTGGCATTGATGCATGGACTAATTGGTCCCTGGAATTTACTGGCGGCAACACAGTCTTTCTTGGAACAGAGCTTTCTTGAAAACCCACCGAGCTGTCCTCTGATGGTGATAGAGGATCCGGTGCTGGGAGAGCACGTATGTTCTTTTCCGCTTTTAAATTGGATGGCTGAACTGTTTTCGGATGAAGACGGTGACTTCCTATTGGAGGCTGTTGCAGCTTATTTTGCATACACAGTTATGTCATAGACCTTTTTCATGTTTGATATGCTGAGTACTAGCATTTCATTGACAATTCATTGACTTATTTGTCAAGTTTTTATTATTTACCTTGCCTATTGGCTTAAGACTCGATAAAGTACTTGGCTGTTTTATTTTTCTTTAGCATTAAATTTTCCTAGTTTTTAATGCTTTACCTTGCGGACCGTCCACATATAAACTTGCAATCTGCTCTCATGAGATGGCACTTCTATTATCTTATTCAGTTCGTTTCCGGATCATGGGGAGGTGTCATCTAGGTCCTGGATATCTTTACACCGTGTTAAGTTAGCATGGGCTCATTACCGGTTTAAACGCCATTTTTCCTTTTTTGCAACTTCTGCACACGACACTTAGTTGTTGCTTTAGCTTTCAACCTAGTAGTTCATCGTGGTTTACATGAGAATAATATGTTATTGCTCTACTATCTGCTTTGCTTGTTAAACTATATCTGTACAGCGAGTGCTAAAGTTTCAAGAGCAACACGATACAGAATTGTTATGAGGTCTGATCTCCACGACTTCATACTCATAACATAAGTGCAACTTCTGCCAATTCTGGGCATGAGGCGGGTTTTATATTGCTTTGCCAAACACACATACACAACACTTGATGCGGTTCACATGAAGAGAGAGCTGGTGTATGCTGATGTGATTCCTTCAAATCTAAGACACTAAAGTATGGGCACGCCCTAAACCAACACAAAGAGACCTTCTTAGCAAATAATATAATATGTGTATTAGGGAGGGTGAGATATAAGCAGCCGCGGGCCGTGGAGGGAGTTACGGTGAGGCAGGGAGGCGGGGAGGGGGAGAAGCAGGGTGGAGCCCTCTCCACCCTGCCCCTCCCCCTCCCCGCCTCCCTGCCCCACCGTAACTCCCTCCACGGCCCGCGGCTGCTTATAAGTGTTGCTAACTCTTATTCATTTACAGCATGTTAACATACTGTCACCATTCGCTTTTTATGTACTAGTAACTATGCTGGTAATTTTGCTACTGATAATATGTGTACTTGTATTATCTAAGATACTACGCCTGAGAAGACGGCATTAGTAAATAAACATTTCAAATACACATGTGTTCTTCTTAACTCCATGTTCTGGTTTCTAAGAAATATATAACGACCGACTGTTCATGAGTTCCACGTATCCTGAGGTACTATAAGTTCATATTCTGGATTGTCTAAACATTGAGAGAGTTTGTTATATCCAATGTGACACTGTACCTAGCTTGCTAAGGGGTTTTTGATTACTAAGGTGAGTTTTGGGACACCCTAATTCGCCGAGGTTCCAATCCTCTGTCCACAGTTCTGTGTGAGAACAGAAACCCTGCGACAGGGGCACCCCCGACCCTTGCTGGAGCTTCATCACACTTGCGATACAACTCCAGCAATGCGCCACCTTTACGGCACAGATACATCACGCATCTGTGCTGTTTTTGCCCCATGATGCGCCGCATTGTAAATGCAGCACACCATAGGTGACGGAACAGCGGCACAGAATGACTAACACATCCCTGGTGATGCGCCAGTCATCATAAATCTATCCCTATGCTTCTTATCTTGTTAGAGATGAACCGCCATATGTATCATCAAAGTTTTTTGCATTTTCTAAATAGCGAACTTTAAGGAATAAATAGCGATTCTTTACCATTCCTAGTTTGCGATGAGCTATTTGCTAATTACAAATTACCCATTCATTTCCTTCATTTCCATAGGGCGGTTGGACTCACTTTTAGCTCGAACGGCTGAATGGATTTCCACGAAACTTGGCAAAATTGTAGGGACTGGTAGCCCGATGTGCCTTTGCTATGTCTCAAGATATATGCTCCAGGGGTTTTTACGAAAATTAACTTTGAAAAATATATATTGGGCTACATTGGCCTATATATATGTTGGAGCCCAAATGTAGCCCAATGAAGCCCAATGAAGCCCAATGTAGCCCAAAGATGGCCGCCAGAGACGAAAAAAAACAAATGTAGCCCAAATATCAGCCAGATGTAGCCCAACTATAGCCCAGTGACAGAATGACCAATCAGCTTCGCAAACCTCCGTTACGCGAAGCGGAGCGCTGTTACAGATATATATCTTTTTTTGAACGTTAATTTCTCAAAATCCACTGGAGCACATATATTGAGACCTAGCAAAGGCACATCGGGCTACCAGTCCCTAATATTTTACCAAGTTTCGTGCAAATCCATTCAGCCGTTCGATTATTATTATTATTATTTTTTTTTGCCCCGCGGGGCCCTTTTAAAACCTCCACATCAAACCTAGGGGGTCAGCGAGGATCTACTATTCCCCCTTATGGTCATTTGCCCCTTCGCTTTCGCCTCCTCTTGTCTCTCGATCCTACCGAGAGACAAGATGGCGGCCGCTACGGACTGTTTGGAATGTTGACAGACGCCGGAGAACCAATCAGCTTCGCTTCACAAAGCTCCGTTGCGCGAAAAGTACGCGTCCTGGAGCGCTGCCCGGTCCGCTGTTACAGATATATATCTTTTTTTAAACGTTAATTTCTCAAAATCCACTGTAGCACATATATTGAGACCTACAAAAGGCACATCGGGCTACCAGTCCCTACAATTTTGCCAAGTTTCGTGCAAATCCATTCAGCCGTTCGGGCTAAAAGTGAGGCCAACCGCCCTATGGAAAACTCAATGTTAAAAACACGTTTTGGGACCCCCCTTTTTTCTCGGCCCCCCCTTGACGAACCCCCCCAAATTTTCAAGGGCTGCTCAGAAACAAAATGTGCCATTTTCCTGAAAATTTCAGCCAATTCCGTCCACAAACGCCAAAGTTATTAGACATAGAATTTTCAAAAATCCCATAGAGAAAAAATCCTAACTATATATACCTACTGGCGACCGCCAGTAGGTAATATATATAAACACACATATATAAATACATATATTCACTGAGAAAAAGACAGGTTTCAGGGACGTTATAGTTAGTTGGACATTTCACTTGTGCAAAACCAGAGAAATTCAGCAGTTATAGTTAGTTCAGCTAACTATAACTCGCGCCCCCGCAATGCACTGCTGATGACGTCACATATTACATCATTCATGAATTGGTCAGTGACATCATGGATGACATCACGGATTACATTATTCACGTGATAATCTGATGCACCTCCTCATACCCGAATATAACCTTTGATACACCCACTCTAAAATACAAAAGACCATTTTCGAAACCATAGACACCAATACCAGTTAGCACATACCCACTCACTAATTTCTAGGTCTACACATACAACCACTCATTCACCCATACAGTCACTCATACACCCGTTAGAAGAAACTATGCCCTCATCACTGTCCCTGGCCTAGAACCCTACCTGGTCTTTGTTAATAAACCATTTCATCTTTTCTTTTAACTAGATTTTGTTTAAATTTGATACACTTTTTGTTAGGCACTTACACTAGATGGGATACACCTGACAATGCAAGTCCCTGTGACTGTGATCACTTTTCACCTCAGGACACTTTACATTTTATTATGTTCTGTGATAATTATGCACAAATCAGGAGAAAATATCTCTTACCAATTCTGCGAGAGGCTGGCTTTTTACAGGTCAGACCAGCACTCCTATTTTTGCAACTTTTGCACAATGTACGAACAACTTTTCATGTTGCAAATTTTCTAGTAGCAGGAGTCCGTATAAACAAAAGGTGTTGCAAATGGAGACAAGGACAAATTCAAAACGAAATATTTTAATATATTTTATTAAACCGTGATGTTTTAAACTTTATGTAAATTGACCTCTCCCGCAGGCTAATTTAATATGATGTATTACTTGTGTATATATACTTTTTATGAACCAATGAAATATGAAATTTGTTGTATGGCCTGATGTATGATATATTATGTAGATATTTGTATTGTTGAATTTCATTGTCTATTTCATGTACAGTATCCTGTGTCTTTTTGTGATTTTTTAAAAATCGAATAAAAGTGATTGACTGACTGACTGACACTCATACATGCAGTCAACCATCAATAGGGCACTATCTTATGCTTACATATCTTTACAGACACACACCGTCACTCATCCATAGTTACTCACACACCTAGTCTGCAATGTAAAAAATCAATCACACTCCCATTTACTTACCTATAGTTATACACACACCACCTCACTTATTCAAACATATACTAACACATACTTACTCATATAATAACTAATACAAGCACACACTCATCCATACAGCCACCCTCACAATCACTTACTCTCACATATAGTCATTTATATACTCCAACACTCACATATACTGCCTTTCACATATGCAGTAACTCACACATGTACCACTGAGGCATCCATCCATTCACTCACCAACACACCCACTCATACAGCCCTTCACAGATGCACTCTTGAACCCATACACCCAGTGAATCACTCACTCACATCTATGCACAGTCACACACCCCCACCCACACACATACTCATGCACCCATAAAGATACTCAGACAACCAATCAAGAACCCATATAGACCCTCATTTAGCTACTCACCAACCCATGCTACCGCTTACATACCAACTGGCAACCTAAACTGTGTGAATGGCTGTATCAGTCACTAATCCATGCATTCAGTAAGACACATTTAATCACTCCCTTATACAATCAGTCATGCACCTACTAAATCATCCATTCAGACACTTATACACCCACTCATTCTTCAATACACCTTGGCCTAAATATATAAAAAAACATTTAAACTTTACAGACACACAGTCACTGGATGATGTCATCAGTGATGTAGTCAATGATGTCATTGACCATGTCATGAATTATGTAATATGTGACGTCATCAGCAGTGAATTGCGGGGTGTGAGTTCTAGTTAGCTGAACTAACTATAACAGCCAAATTTCTCTGGTTTTGTACGAGTGAAATGTCTAACTAAGACAGGAGTTGAGCTGCTATTCTAGCTTTCTCCCTTTCATCGTCACTTTCCCCCATTTTAATGAAAGAAAGTTTTGTTGCAGATCAAGTTTCAAGGAAACAAAGATTAGGTGCACAATATTTTGGAACACTGTATCCTTCAACGTTGACTAAACCAAAAACTAATACATAGGAATCTCTTCCTACTAAGTTCCGGCGAATATTAACCTTTTACCCACTCCAGACGTCTTTGAGTTTTTACGGGAAAAAGGGTCTGTGTGAAAAAGCACGACTGAGTTACTCTAATGTCTTGCGTTAGATTATCGCCTTACCAAACGTTGGGCGCCATGTAGTGTAGTTCCTATATTCCCAATAGGCTCTGCGCATTGGAATAATATAAACAGCAGTGTAGACGTAGGACTGAGGTCATCTAGGTCTCTACTGACTATATTAGACTTAATTAGTTTTGCCAGCTAGCTCAGAGGTCACTAGAAACGTTCTCGAATGTTCAGGAAAGAGTTAACTCTCCAGAGTTAGACAAGAAGGGATTAGTTTCTGACAACCGCATAAACATGACAACTTTGCTCCCTCAGAATAAAGAGTGTATCTCTAGAGTCGTGTGAAAACAATAGACGGTTATTTCACTCAGTCAATCGTGCATACTTAGTTTCACCAGAGTGCAGAGAAATAGAGAGACAGGCGTTTTCAATAAAAGGTGTTATTTATTGAGCAGTCTTCTTTCTCATGCAAGAGAAATGAGTTGCCACAATTGCAATACTTATCATGAAGTAAAGTACGTACAGTAAAAGGAGTATTATGAAATAATACTGTAAAAGCATTGATATGGTTTCTTAGCCATATGATACTTTAAAATGGATAAAATATATACATACATAAAAACACTGACTAACATACTCAACTGGTGCTTCTAATATACGCCTACCCCGGTGTACCTGACCTAAGCTAATACTTGGGAAGGAGTAAGTAAGTTGCAGTTTAAGTTAAGTTGGTTTTTTGTCAAGAATCTGAATCAAGAATTCTCTTAAGGGTTTAGTCAGCTCCGTACCTTGGTTCTAGAATGTAGGAGGTCTTGTATCTCTCCCTCTCTCCCTCAGGACTCATATCTCCCAGCAACCCGCAAGGGTGACTGGAAACACCGAAGCTGGATTTTCTCTGCAGGAGAAAAAAGACAGCATCTCTCTCAGTGCGTCAAAGGGGAGGGGCGGCTTCCCTCGGCTCTCGCATCAGCTGGCCTTCCGGGCAAGTAGATAGCCACTCTGCTCCAAACCACCGTGTGTTTGCTTAAGGCAACTTTGGTATATTTATACCTGGACGGTGCCGGGTTTGACGTAAGGTTGGACATAAGACATCACCAAGAACTAACAGTTCTTTCTGGACTCTAGGAGTTCTTGTGCAAATCAAAACAAGAGCAGGGGTAATTCCCGGGCTGCTGGAAGCTTGGTTTGTTTAAAGAACGCGTTGTACTTTCTAGGAGTCTAGGGGAGTAGCCTTGCCGTATTTGGACTGCATTGGCTATTACTAAATATGGATATGATTCTTATGCTTTTATAAGGATATTATTTGTTATAACCATATAAGGGCATAAATCGGGAATATCGAATTAGGGTCCTAGATAGAAACACAACACCCACTCCACGTATTAATGTCCATCATTACTAAAAACTAAGCAATATTAAACATATAACAATGCATGTGGGTTTTACAACCCACCCCAAAATACATAAATCGCATTTGAAATGGTATATGGTAAATACACGAAAATGAGTATTGGTACTGTACGTTTTTTCAAGCAGTGGTATCATTCAGTTAATATATATATATATATATATATATATATATATATATATATATATATATATATCAGCTGAATGAATTGCGAAAATTACACATGAAATGGCTCTGAATACAGAAAAGAAGGTCGCGACCATTTCATCACATGTTTATACAATACTGTACATGTGCTAGAGGCTGAGGTAAAATATTGTCTCTAGAGTTCCTAAAATAGAAGCTCTGTTCTCTAAGAATAGTTCTACTTTAAGCAGAGTACCATGTGCCAACAAAAAGGTAAACATTTTGGAAGTGGAAAAATAATTTTGCTTTCAGGGGAAAAAATAGTTCAAATTGTTTTCAGTAGTGTTTATCAAAAACTGAAGGCCGAATTCAGAGTTCAGGGAACGCTGTGTGCTCGTTGTTTTTAAAAGTTATTCTCCTTGACTGGAGAGAACATCATATCAGACAGGCTTGCAAAAAATTGGTCTACAACATCAGGTGAAAGTTCGAAAATGCTGAAACAGTGCATATGTGAGAGTGATTGCTATCATCGATGTCGGGATCAGCAATGCTCACAGAAGGTTGTACCTGTTTGGTGCTGCGTTCCTCTCGTACTTCACCGCCACCTACTAATAGTGAAGTCTCAACGAATGCCGTCATCAGAATAGGTAGCCGCTGGGGACAACACGTTGCATGAGCCGTTACCGGACCTAGCAAGGTATCTGTATCCATTGGTACTGCTGATGGTAGTGTAAGACAGACGTCCAACACGCATTCTTCTCCGCATAGCAGACATCGAAGCACAGGTAAGATGCAATCTTGCCAGATTGGTCAGAATGAAAGAAACCAGGTTGCACTTCGATCTCTTAGCCGGGCTAATCCGAGGACTTTAGTGATTTGGTCTCGGTAGCGTATTGCTAGGATCGTTTCTTCCATCGTAGCTGGAGTTTTGTCTGTGGCTTGGCTTGCCATATCGGAGCAGAAGGATCAAAAATAAATTTCCTGCTACGAGTCCCAAAAGAAGAGGCAGGCCACCGAAAAGGGAATGCACAAAATTCGGGAAAATGCCCAGAACTGCTTCAAAGGATGCTAACAGTCGCAAAAAAATGGTCTTAAATACATGTGCGATGCCGCTGGTATCAGACATGTTTAAAATTTGACCTAACATTTCTACGAAATGCACGGGGCAATTTGTTGATAATAGGGAATGTACCTCTGCAGCTGTCCTTGCAACTTGCAGATCATACATCTCTTTGGACGAGGTTAAAGGCACAGTTGTCTGTAAAATAATAGACTTCATTCTGCTTAAAGTATCAATTCGAATAGAAGAGATATTCAAAGAAGGCCATATTGCCGCCTCCATGTCTGGATTGCTGCTTGGATACAATACTTGCATCCAGTAAGTGACCATGGAAGTAACGCTCACGAGATGGCTTTTCATGGCACCATGCCACAACAGCTGTGGTCACTTGTTAGAACATAACTGCCATTGGAAAGCTGTCTAAAGAATGGCTCTATCTGTGTTGCAGGAGTGCCATGCAGGTGACATGAAAGGTTATTTGAAGACCCTTCGCAGGCTCCATGCAAGTAAATACCTTGACACAGAAGTGTACTGCTTAGTGATTTTTTAAAATGGTTACCACTAAGGAATACTTCCTTTTTCCCTTCACTATAACATTTGTGTGTATAAGGTAATTTCCATGTTGACTTGATGTATCCTTTACCCAACCTTTCATACAGGCCTGCTGGTATAAATTTTTGGCAATACTTAAACTGGAAAGTTGTTATTGGGATTGTAATCGTTCCATGTATTATCCATTCAATGACTGGTCTCTCTGACATTGTCAATGGTAATCTCTCAAGTTTTTCAATGCTCAGAATCGTATAGTCTGCTCCTTTTTGTGCCAAACTGATTTGTTTATCAGTAAGGTTAAAGATAGAGAATAATGACGTTGTGTTGATTAAACGCCATGGCACGTAGCCTGAACGCAGATTTTGCAACGTCCAGCCAAGCTGTACAATAGATCGTAATTGGGACTGACCATGTTGTAACATTAGCAAGTCCTGCTCGATTATATCAATAGCAGTTGATACAATGCTGTCCAGTGAATATATTCTGGAGGACAGAGTCGTTAACCCATTGTCCACTACAGAAAGGGACTTTTCCAAATTTATATGATCAATTTCTCGTATTTATTCTGCAGTTTCAATTTGCGTCACTTTCCAAGCTTCGTTGTAAGCAGCGTATATACCGGCGTATATGAAACGTTTTTGACACTGTTTGCGTGGTCCCAGTATGAAATCACGCAAGTCAGCACCGTCTTTAAGTAAAGTCAAGTGTTGCTTAATTTCAGCCAGTGTGGATTTCTGTAGCCCTCAAGGCATAGTTTCCCTACACTGTATGTTGTAACTATCCCTGGATGTTGTCTCTGGGAATATCTTGGGTCTGGCCTGTTCAGTTTTAACCCCTGTGTTTTGTTCAGGAATCTATCTTGACAGTTATTTGTGTCTGTGGGCCAGATCAACCATTTTTTCCAATCAGGATTTGTTCTGTTTTAGTGTCAAATATGGGATACGTCTATCTCCACATCTGTAGTGCTATTACTATCAGGTATGGGCTTCGGAATAGAGGGTTTGTTAAAGTCTTTTATCTTGCCTAAACCAAGACAGGTTGTTTGCTGAATGGTGTCATTCAGGAATATTATTTGTTCTGGGATCATGCAGGCTCTAAATAATGCTCCTAAACCTTGGACCTGCCAGTCTTTTGTACCCCAGATGGTTTTTGTTTCAATGTTGTTTTTCCAAAATTCAAAACCAAATGTAGTCATTTTTTCATAAAATGCTTCAGAATAAATCAATTTAGTATTTGTCAACATTGTTTTCATTTCTGTCTTATTTAACATTAAAAAAAAAAACGTTTCTGCATCACTTGTGTTAAACCCTGAGAAGTATGGGAATTTCTCATAAAATGTTTTCGAGCTGCCTTTTGGCGGTGTTGCACAATGTTCCCATTGGTTATAATTAAAAACATTTCTAGGTTGAGCAGTTTTATGCAAATAGTGATGACCAAAATGATTATAACAGTACATTTCTTCATAATTTGATGAACCCTGCAAGTAATCATGTTCTGTGAATTTAGCTGACATTACTAAATCTGACATCATATTAATATTTTCAAAGTCCCAATCATCAGAGAATGTACTTGGTTTCACAAAGTCACTTAATGAAACCTTGAACTGGTGTGGATATTTCAAGAGCTCAATCGGGCCATAAATTTCATAATCCGTTTTGTCCCATGCTAACCCACCGGGTATTGGATTGGATGTGATGTTCACTGATGACAGTTCTCTTTTCTCGATGTGAGATGACTTGTGAGGCTTTAGGACCAAGTTGATGTTCTGACTTGCTGTGTCCATTGTACTATATTTTCCTTCAATGAATTTTCCCAAACATAGAACCATGATGAGCCAAAGCAGGAGGAAAAGTACACCTAACACAATCCAAAATTCAATCCATGGAGAAATCAGATACGTTTCTTTAGGTTGATGAAATAGTTCAGTTATTTTGTCTTTGAACGTTTTTGTTGCTGGCGTTTCTTCATGTTCACTTGGATCATCAGAAAAGTCATTGAAATTGATGAAGTAGCCAGATGCAGTTCTGTAAATTGTTGGAATTGCTTCCGGATCTTCTTTAGTCTTTGGATCTTTCTTTGGGACATTAGTATTGTCCGATGCTACATCATTTTAGACAGGTGTTTCTTGACGAACTGTTGCAATTTGGGTTTCAAGAGGCACAAGTTCCATGGCTTTGTTGCATAGTCCTTTTTTGTTTACTGCAGGTTTATCAAAAGTGATTAGTCTCTCAGTTTGAACCTCTTGGATTGTAGCAAGATTTGGTCTTCCGCTACTTCTTGGGAGTCCACCAGGCCTACTACTTATTATTGGCCACATGATTGTGGTTTTACCAGGTCGATGGATATAACTCTGTTCTCCTTTTTACCAGCAAGGGGCGGTAGTACTACTGATCTTGTTCCGCTGACAGCTAAGACAGGTACTGCTTTTCTGTAAGAAGGCCCAAATTCCTTCTTCACCGCGATCTTCTCTCTGACCAGATACCCAATCTTTGGAATCCAGACAGGTCTTGCTGGGACAGGTGGTTTTTCTTCAGTGGCTGTTGGCTTTAACTTATATTACTCAGACGACTTCTTGTTTCATTTAAGTCCTGTAAAACAGCCAAACGATCTTTGATATCAAAGGTTTTTTCTTCTACCACTGAAGTGTGGCAATCTAGATCCTGGATTTGCATTCTAGTGCCGAACAATAGTTCGTACGGAGTGATACCTTTTAGAGAATATCTTGGCAGATTGTTAAGACTACGTTGGACACTTGTTAAATGTTTGACCCATCCATCACCCGAACCTAATACCCTCGCCGTTATAGATTGCTTTATTTCATGTTTTTTTCTTTCCACTACCGCATTACCCTCAGGATGGAAGGGGGAAGAGTACCGCAATGCAATGCCCATGCTGGTCATGGCCTCTTTGTAAGTTCGAGAGCTAAACGCAGGACCCTGATCAGAATGTAACATGCCTATTGCGTATGTGCCGATAAAGACTCGCAAATCTTTGTATAACAGTTCTGGCGTCAGCAGAGCGCTGGGGCCTGCATTTTAAGTGAATCTAGTCTTAATTTTTATGGGAACGCATTTCTCCGGCTGGATTTCTGTGTATAGATAGCCTGATGCTTTCTAATAATGAAGTCCTGGCAGTAGTCTGGTCCGGTTCACAACTGCGATCTCTGTTGCAGTCTGGACAATCCTTTTCAAATTTGTAATTTTGAAGGCTCATCCCCAGCCACCAGTATTCTGATTGTAATTCTTTTAGAGATTTCACGATCTCTTGGTGCCTTAGACCCTGTCCCATATGTGCTTCTTGAATCAAGTAAGCCCTCCTGTTCGTGTTTGGAATTACTCTATCCCCCACTCCAGGGATTTGAGCAAAAGGAACGGAGTTTGCATCAATTATGTATGTATTATTGAGAGGATAGCCGAGAGGTAATGCTGCATAGTCGCCTTTTAATGAGGCTTTTACCGCCAGCATGGTTTCTCCGTCTATGTTTTTTAGAACGCTTTTTTGTGGCTATGGAAGCCGTTTGAACCGCTTCCGCTGTGGATCTGTCAGCCAATGAATTCCCTGCAACGTGAACGCCCTCACGTTGATGACTCAGTGTATGGATCACGTGAGTCTTTTGTAGTTCTTTCTGCAAAAGAACTACTTGTTCCCAGAGCTTTTTATGCTTTATTGTGGCACCTGTGTCATCTTTGTAACCATTTTTGATCCATGTCTGCATGTCATTATTATAAGACTTGACGCAGTAATGCGAATCGCACACTATTAGTGTGGGGAATTCGCGATCGGCATTTTCAAGCGCCATCTTTAAAGATCTTATTTCAGCGCGCGGAGTTGAACAGTTTGAGTGATTCAGTTTTTGTAATCCTCGGTCTGAATTTACCAAAGCGCCAGCGACCTTTAACAATCGCGCACGCTGCATTGTAGGATTTTTTATCCACATCGTAGTGTTGTGCAAATCTATCCATGTAGATTACACAGGTGTATTGTTCGAGAGGCAGAATTTCGATTGGCAGAGGATATTCTTCTTCATATTCTAGATCTTCTAGTTTTTTCCTTTTTGGGTCAAAAGCGTGTTTCACGTCTTCTGCAGCAAAATAATTTACCCATTGTATCCATTTTGGATCTAATGCCACACTTTTCAGATTGCATGGTCTTGTTACAGCCTCCCGGGCTGATTCTGCTGTTAATACAGGTATGTTTCTCCCTTGGACTAGGGTTGTTTCTTTTGCTACAGCAGTTTGAACCGCAGTTAGAATTTTTTCAGTAGAACTGAATTTCATTTCAGCTTCTGTGTACAAATGTGATTTGTAAGCTATTGGTACCGTTTCTCCCTCATTAGAGGTCAGGTACGTGAATCCGCATCTTCCTGGGATGACTCGGATTACAAGGTTGCGTATGTTTTCGCGAGTTTGCAGTTTTGTTTTAGTTAACATGTCTGTTTGTAATGATCTTAATATTTCTGTGTGTTTCTGAGTCCAATTGATTGGTTTGAAATCAGGTTTTATTAATTCATAGAGAGGTTTAACCCTCTCTGTATAATTTAGAATGTATGTTCTTCCGAAATTCAGGAAACTTAGTATTGATTGTAAGTTCTTCAGCGTTTTAGATGCTTGGAGTACAGCACATTTCTCTAAGAAGTGGTCTGCTAGGCTTTTGCCTTCACTTGATGATTCATATCCTAAAAACAGGACAGTTAGGTGAGCAATTCATGACTTTTTAAAGTTGAATTTATACCCTTCAGCTGCGAACCCAAGTATTATGGTGTTCACTCTTTTCAAGTGTGTCTCCAGGTCATCGTCTGTGAGATAGATGTCATCGACATAAGATAATGCCTCATCATCATATATTTGTAGTAACTCTGTTACCCTTGCTGAGAATAATCCTGGGCTGTTCTTGAATCCCTGTGGGAGTCGACAGAATTGTTTTTGCAACCCCATTATTGAGAAAGCGGTCAAATACCTGCTTTCAGGTGCAATGTTTTGACAAAAGAAACCATTTGAGATATCTAATGTTGTTTTATATTTTTTGCGCACGATGTTATTCATTAGTGCTGCACTGTGTGAGTTTTGTACTGCAAATGTTTTGCAACAGGAGTTAAGGTGTCTGTAGTCCAAAACTAGGCGATATGAATCGTCCGGCTTGGCGACAGGAAACAAAGGATTGTTCATTTGTGAGGTGCATGTTTCAATCACCCCCTGATATTCAAGTTGATCTAAGATCTCCCTGACTTGCTTTTTAGCTTCTTGTTTAACTGGGTACTGCCTTTGGGCAGTAGGTTGATTTTTTAACTGGATTTTATGGTGAGGAGAATACTCATCCCATCATACATTATTTTTATATAATGCAGGAGCTTGGGCTACTGCCCATTTTCTAGCAAATGAGTATTTTTTATGAATTGGAATATGATTTGAGAAGGCAGGCATAATCATTTCTTCAAAATGAGGGCACTCCCTGACAAACTCTGGTGGCCAGTCTTTCTCAGCTAACAGGATGTCATAGCCTTTCGAAAGGTATCCCAAAAGAGACCCTTTATTTTCCTAGTTTTATCCCCCTCTATACGCAATGTTATTTCGTATAATTTATGGGGTTTGCTAACTCTGGTGTCTGCAGTTTCCACTTGAATGTATTCATTCGTGTCCACTGTCTCCAGAAGATTCATCGGGATCTTGCGAGCTATGGTTACTTCTGCTGCGCTGTCTAGCATGGTCTGGGCCCACTCTCCGTTTTTCAGTTGTGTCCTCAGTATCCTCGGCATGTTTTATTTTAATACTGGCTACCTTCTTTCTTGGAAATTGTAATTTTTTACTTTGATGAGCAGGTTCCTTGTCTTTGGACTGGACGTGCTCTTCCTTTGTGATCTGACCGTCCTCTTCTTTCCGATTTCTGTGAGGAAGTCTGAAAAGATCGAGAGGGACGTGTATCAATATCTTGATATCTGTCAGGTTTTCTTAATTTATCCCTATTTCTAAGGTTGTATCTTTTCTCAGAGGGCTCCTTCTGGGGAGACTTGCCTCCTTGTTCTAGAGATCTATCTCTCAGTTGAGGAGACCTTCCTCTGGACTGAAAACGTTTCTCTCTGGGAGTGGATTGTTTATTACCCTCCCAACTCTTTTTTGGAGTGTTCAGATTATTTTTAATAAAGGTTTTTTCAAGATTTTCAGTTAGTTGGGGTTTTATTGGTTTCCCACCCAAACTCTCTTCCTAGTTCTTCATAGGATTTTTCGATGATTCTGGCAAGTTCAAAAGGTTGTTCTGCTATATCTGTTTCTTTCAATTTCTGGAGGTATGTTATATCGTCCATTGCCAATTGAACTAATTCTCTATATGCCTTTGTTAATTCTTTTAGATTAACTAAAAGTTCTTCACTTGACATCTTTTCAATGTCGGGATGTGGTGTGTAGCTGGCTAGAACCAGCCACGTGGCTCCTGGTCTACCTAGTGGACCGAGCCTGGTGATGTGATTTTGATGTTTTAGGGCGCCATTAAACCAGAGCAGGTGCTCTTTGTAAGTTAGTGGGATTTCAACGTCCTCGAAAGGAGTGTATTCATCAGGAGGTTCCTCTATTTTGTAATAGTGGAATTCGTGTGTCACAGCATGTGCTGCTGGAAATTGTATCCATGAATAGAATACCTCTGTCTGCCGATATTCATGGGCCTCTACCACGAATATGACTGTACCACCTCGTGATGATACTACATTTTCTATAAGTTTTTTAGTTATAGTTCTTCTTACATTTACCGGAATGATTATAGCATTCGGGTCATTGTCTTGGAGACTTGTGTCATCCGCTAGGAGTTGAGCTGCTATTCTAGATTTCTCCCTTTCATCGTCACTTTCCCCCATTTTAATGAAAGAAAGTTTTGTTGCAGATCAAGTTTCAAGGAAACAAAGATTAGGTGCACAATATTTTGGAACACTGTATCCTTCAACGTTGACTAAACCAAAAACTAATACATAGGAATCTCTTCCTACTAAGTTCCGGCGAATATTAACCTTTTACCCACTCCAGACGTCTTTTGGAGTTTTTACGGGAAAAAGGGTCTGTGTGAAAAAGCACGACTGAGTTACTCTAATGTCTTGCGTTAGATTATCGCCTTACCAAACGTTGGGCGCCATGTAGTGTAGTTCCTATATTCCCAATAGGCTCTGCGCATTGGAATAATATAAACAGCAGTGTAGACGTAGGACTGAGGTCATCTAGGTCTCTACTGACTATATTAGACTTAATTAGTTTTGCCAGCTAGCTCAGAGGTCACTAGAAACGTTCTCGAATGTTCAGGAAAGAGTTAACTCTCCAGATTTAGACAAGAAGGGATTAGTTTCTGACAACCGCATAAACATGACAACTTTGCTCCCTCAGAATAAAGAGTGTATCTCTAGAGTCGTGTGAAAACAATAGAAAGTTATTTCACTCAGTCAATCGTGCATACTTAGTTTCACCAGAGTGCAGAGAAATAGAGAGACGGGCGTTTTCAATAAAAGGTGTTATTTATTGAGCAGTCTTCTTTCTCATGCAAGAGAAATGAGTTGCCGCAATTGCAATACTTATCATGAAGTAAAGTACGTACAGTAAAAGGAGTATTATGAAATAACACTGTAACAGCATTGATATGGTTTCTTAGCCATATGATACTTTAAAATGGATAAAATATATACATACATAAAACAAGCATTTGCAATGCAATAGGTCTCGCATTAGGAAATTTTGAGCTATTGGTATTATAAATCACAAATATTTTATTCATGTGTTTGTTTTAAAAATAGCTAAATTATTAGCTTGGTCATTTACAATGTCAATAGTTTTAACTTTTGAAAACGTGACACCTATAGCATTTGTAATGCAATATGTGTTGTATTTACATGACTTAGATGTATTAATATTACAAATAACAATGCCTTTTATTTTTTTATAATACTTAAATAAAAGTTATTGTAATTTATAATGGCAATAGCTTAAACTTTTGTAAATAACTTTTTGGGAAGATTATGTTCAGTGTATTTTATTGTGATGAAAATCCAAGAACAGCAGTGAAATATTAACATCTTTTTATGACATTTGTAATAAAGCTTGAAACATTGAGAGAACATATTAGAACCAGTTGTTGTTGAATGGTTGCACAGAGTGATGCTGTGGCCTTCAGTGGTGCCGAGTGATGCTGTGGCCTTCAGTGGTGCCGAGTGATGCTGTGGCCTTCAGTGGTGCCGAGTGATGCTGTGGCCTTGAGTGATGCAGAGTGGGGCTGTGGCGTCGAGTGGGGCTGTGGCGTCGAGTGGGGCTGTGGCGTCGAGTGGGGCTGTGGCGTCGAGTGGGGCTGTGGCGTCGAGTGGGGCTGTGGCGTCGAGTGGGGCTGTGGCGTCGAGTGGGGCTGTGGCGTCGAGTGGGGCTGTGGCGTCGAGTGGGGCTGTGGCGTCGAGTGGGGCTGTGGCGTCGAGTGGGGCTGTGGCGTCGAGTGGGGCTGTGGCGTCGAGTGGGGCTGTGGCGTCGAGTGGGGCTGTGGCGTCGAGTGTAATAATGGTAATAAGGAGGATAGAGGGTAGGAAAGAGAAAGGAGAGAAGAGGGGTGAAAGAAGGGTTGGCGTGGAGATGCAGAATGATGAGGTGAAAGATCACTAAAGGGGTGTTGGACAGCACACATACCATCTGATGTACATATACATTGCTCTAAAACGTTGTGCCGATTGCTTTACTAGGATGGCTTAGCATATGGGCACTTAACCCAAGAGAGGGGCGCTCATTAAAATCACCTATTATAAGTTATTGGGTAGACCAGCATGCCACTCACTATACATAAGTTCTTTTGAATATTTGGGTGCTACGATACTGCCAAGGTCACAGGTTAACGTAGCCAAAAATATGTTTGTTCAGACAGCACGACTTTGCCATGCACGGTCACCATTGTTTAGCACTGGGCAGCTGCCCATGAAGAACGTGAAATTACATCAAGTCAAGGTAAACTATAGTGCGTGCTCAGAGTGATTAAAAAAGTTCATTCGGGAGTAAATCAATAGGTGATACCCCTGCCACATCACAGCAAAAATGAGAGTTGCATTCAAAGGCTGTCACAGTCTAATATTATGAAAAAAGAGCCGGATTATTTCAGAGACCTTCAACAAGCTACAAATATCTACAGTAGGCACCAGAATGCAATTTTGCCGATTTTAATAACGCTGTGTGCAACAGACGATGAAAATGAAGAGCTGAAGTTTCCAATGGATTGCACTAAGCCCAAACTAACATTTGGTTTTAGGCTTGCAAAGGTCAGGCTGCAAGGAAAAAAAATACATAAGCCAGCAAAACAGACGGGGCCAGAAAGAAACGCTAAATGTTAGCAGACAAATTAACGGCTTAACCCACAATAGGTTGATGGTGAAACTGCACGACAGCAGCCATGTATTACTGACAGACACTGATAAAACTACTTGGGGCCAATAAGAGCAAGTACTTGCAATCACAGGTTCAAGACAGTAAATAAAAGCAAAACATCTGAGTAAAATTAGAGACGTGCTATACAAAGGATACATTAACACCACAAGAGGAGAAATCAGATCTTCACAACCAGGGTATTTTTTTTTTATTAATGCTTGCTACTCTTACATTGTTAGGCAACTGGTGACAACAGGCAAACTAAAGCAACACTCAATCAGGAGATTGACCAAGCATTGGAAGTCCAAAACCCAGATTACATCAAGCCCAACGGAGGGTGCATTATTTATCGTACCCATTAAAAATCAGGCACTGTTTTACAGACTATTGTGCAAACAATGTGCTGCAGGTCACGGCCGAACAAATCTGGGGGAAATGTCAAGTACCAAGGTAGCCTTTAGAAGAGCGATAGGAAAACGCACTGACAAAACCAACAAAGTGTACATGAAGGCGGGCAAAGAATGAGGCAACAAGTCTTCTCAAGAAATCAGCTATGAAATAAAGCAGTCGTCCTACAGATGCATAAAAAATGCAGAATATGCTGTACTGCACGTGCAATTCGTCAATACGCCTGGTTTTGCAGCAAAGGAGGAGAGGGGGGGGGGGAGTGGGAACGAGTGAGTCGCTACATACAACTTAATAAAAAAGACTCCACATCTAAGAATAGAAACCCGGGTGTTTCGACTTGGTTTTTAATAAACTAGTCCGAGCAAGTTGTAGATCGAGCCCTCTTTTTAAAAAAAAGTATGCCATAGGCAGTAACCAAACTTGCTTATCAATAGACATGTGCAAATGGCCACGAGAGTCCATTTCTTCAAACTAGGATTAATGTTCAGCGTTCACATTAATTTGTATTTTAATGTAAGTACCTAGTAAGGAAGTAATGAATCTATGATGTCATCTGCAAATACGTTTAAAAACCGCCCTCATTACTGTATTAAAAAGCCCATGACATGGAAAAGGGGTTGAGGCTTCTCTACCAAAGTGCTGCAATAAAAGATCTGCTGCTAACATCGGCGTGCGTGCATGTTGGCCTATGGTGGCAATCGTTCTGTAGGCAGGACCTGTCTGTAGGGGGGAGCTGTCAAACTTAAAATACTTGCGCTCCATTAAGAAAAGCTGCCGATAAACGTACAGAGGAACGTGTGTGCGATCGACGCAAGGAGATACCATGCTTTGGGCAAGGGGGCAGGCGGGCTGACGGCACATTAGGAGAGCGTGTTTGTACCACGCACGGACATTCAGCTGCCCCGGCAATTAACACAGCCTTTTGTTGAGCGCTGCTCATTTCTGTGGCTGCACTTGGATACAAAGGCCATTTCTTACTGCCCTCAAACATACCTTTATATTAAACTAAAAAGCAAACACAGTTTGGAGCAATACTTCAGAAATCGGATGACAAATGTACCGCTTGTGCAAGCACCTTTCACAACGCTCTGCTTCTAGCAAGATTGTAACCATTTTGCACAATATACTTAAATTTATAAAGTATGGGGGAGGAGACGGGGGTATTGTACCCAAAGGCAACCGTCGTACAATAAGCCTCAAAGAAAATATACAAAAAGTGTGAGGTACAGTCTTAAGTGTCTCGCTGTAGGAGCGTACATTTCAACACCGGGAGTAGTGTGTGTATGTAGACACGATAGTGCTGTAGCACCCACTCCCACTTCGCTGCAAGCCTGGGTTGACTGACAGAACCTATGAAAACTAGACATGACAAAAACTAATTTCGAACAAAAAAACCAAGCAAACTCACCGCCGCAGCCCGGCTTCAACAGGAAGCCAGGCAACCTTTGTTGGGACGGGGGCGGGGCCGGACAAATACAGGAAGCAGGCGCTCCAGTGCCCGCCGGAAGATGTCCGTCTTAGCTAGCGGGGCTCCCGTGCTCGTGGAGAGCCCCGCGGCCCCCGCCTGTTAACCAGAACATCCCGCTGGCTGCCGAGGGACACGCAAGAAGAACCTGGTGAGTGGGGTGTGAGGGGGATGTGTGCGCGCATGTGTCTGTGTGTGCGCGCGTGTATGTATGCGTGTGTGTGTGTGTTAAAAGAGCCCGATGACTGGTTGGTGGGGGAGGGTGGGGTGTACACGTGTGTCTGTCTGCCTAGCATGACGCCACTATATGACCCACACTGTTTTGTAAACAGCGCGCACACAGCAAGCAGACAGCACGAGGACAAATCTGAGACAGCAGAGGCGCGTGGCCGAACGCTGTCTCAGATTCCCAGGAAACTGAAAACAATAGTTGTCGAGCTAGACGCATGCGCACTTTAGCTCGACCTAAACATTGACTAACATACTTAACTGGTGCTTCTAATATACGCCTACCCCGGTGTACCTGACCTAAGCCTAATACTTGGGAAGGAGTAAGTAAGTTGCAGTTTAAGTTAAGTTGGTTTTTTGCCAAGAATCTGAATCAAGAATTCTCTTAAGGGTTTAGTCAGCTCCGTACCTTGGTTCTAGAATGTAGGAGGTCTTATATCTCTCTCTCAGGACTCGATCTCCCAGCAACCCGCAAGGGTGACTGGAAACACCGGAGCTGGATTTTCTTGGCAGGAGAAAAAGACAGCGTCTCTCTCAGTGCATCAAAGGGGAGGGGTGGCTTCCTTCGGCTCTCGCATCAGCTGGGCTTCCGGACAAGTAGATAGCCGCTCTGCTCCAAACCACCGTGTGTTTGCTTAAGGCAACTTTGGTATATTTAGGCTGTGGGGTTTTAGGTTTAAACCTATAATAACTGATAAAACCCCACTGAAAGAAAAATAGCCCTCACCGGTGAAAACATATAAACACTGAAAAAACACCTGGACAACCACAAACTAAATGCCATTCAAAGAACGGAAAACGTGAGTGAAAGTCATTGTTTTCTTCCTGAAGGGGTCAATACAATGTAGCTTTGTTATACAAGTAGCAGTAAGAAAGACTGGCTAACATTATTCTGCTTTAGTTTTGTTCTTTAGGGATGCCACTAAAATATTGTTTCTTCTTCCTTTTGCTTTTTCAGTTTTGGGACCTTTGGTCTAAAGATGCAGGGTTTAGTTTCATGTTTTAGGGCTAGTTTAATTATTTTATTAACTATAGAGAATCAGGAAATATCAAACTCATATTTGATATTTTGGCTGCATTTGATTCTTTCACCGATAGGTAAAATGGCTGGTTTCATAAAAATCTTTCCTAATCTGTGTCATCACATTTACCCACAGAGAATGGGTAAAAACCCTTAATACATCAGACCATAGTATCTAGTGGGTCAGTATTGATAGTAGGTGAATTTCCAACACCTCAGGCTTTAAACATTCAATGCAAGGTATAGTGACAAGTATATATATCACCAAGCATCTGGGATATTGGTGAAAACATGACACCAGACTTTTGGAAAACATGGAACGCAGCGTCACTTGTAATGCTCTGCAAAAAAGGTTCTTTCCAAGTTCAAGATTGGAGTGATATTGTTTGTATTTGCAGTGATTCAGCTACGTATATAAAAAAGTAGTGTGATGACCTGTCAAAATTGATACCAGAGCTGAAGTGATTCTCTGTAGTAGATCCTTGTCACTTGTTAGATGGTATCCTGAAAGCATCTTTTCAATCTTAAGAGTTAATGAAGGATGCTATTGACTTTTTAGTCCATTCTGGTGCACTGGTTTCTAATGCACAGGAACTAAAACGCAAATATTTATCATTTCGTGCTTTATGTGGCATCAAAGAAAGAGTCATCCCAACTGTGTCCCTTAGCTGATGGTTCTCAGCCCAATGTGCTAAGAATGCTGAGAGGGCCTTTTCACAGAAGTTTACATGTAAAGGAATGAGCGAGCGCACATGACCCAAAGACTCACTGAAGAAGTATTCTGTGGGGTACTACAAGGATATTAATTTGCAAAAATCTATTTGTACCTCATATACACTACAGGTACACTGTCTATATACCATGTTCTTTCAGTGCAGAAAGCAAGCAATAATAAAAGCAAAACGTTCCATAAACACCGGAAAAACACTTTTTCTGTTATTTTTAGTGGCGCGAAAATGTGTAACCACTGATAACTGTTTTTTGGGATATTGAAAACACTGAAAAAAAACCACCAGACTTTACCAAAAATAGAAACTGAAAACAGGAAAGACTAGGTATATTTGAGGGGCGCTAGAGGACGCACTGGCAGAATGGCCGCACTGATGTGAGGCTCCTGCTGCCTGGACGACAAATCCGACAGTTATCCTGTTTTTTCCACCACCCGTGCTTGACCTGGCCACGCTGACATGTGCCTCTTACCTCACTACGTCTCCGGTGAAGGTTACAGTGCTCCGCCGCCCTCCTGTCCAAAGTTACGCTGCAAAGAAGATTTGGCCGGAGCGGAGCTGTGGACCTGCTGGGACCGCTGGCAGGGCTGGCGGCCTACGAGAGACCGAGGCTCACCACGAGACAGGTGGGCCCCCACAGCGTCCTCCGCTGCACGCCGCCCCCGAACAGCTACGGCTCAGCCTAGACCTCTGCGGCGGCCCTGAGTGCGACCGGTGGGGCTCTTACCCGCGGGATTGGGAGCCCGCCGCCTCGCTCCACTGCTTCTGTTGGGAGCATTGCGCTACTCGGCGGGGGCGGCTGACTGAGTTGGCGGCCATTTCGTGGAGGTGAAGCTACTGGACGCCGCTGCATGAGCGCCCTTGCCGGCTCCGATTTCTGAACTCTACCGCCCACGGATCGCATAAGGTACGCCTAGTGTCTCTTACTGTGGTCTTGTGTGCTGCATGCTCTATCGGTCACCCCCTGCACATGAGTTGTGGCCGTGGTGCCCGGAGGATCATCGAGAGACCGCCGGCCTCGAGGGGAGAGCCCGACCTGCACCCTCCACCCCCGAGACGGGAGTTACGAGCACTGGACGGGCTGGATGTGCCTACATTACTGGGATTGCTCTGGCCTCGCCGCATCGGACGGTAGTGTGGAGCGTGCTTGATATATCTGCTGGGCCATTTTGCTACAGACTCACTGCTTCAGCTTGCTCTGCCGCCCGTCGGCTGTTGCGGGGCCACCTCCTTCATCCTATCCCCTCTAGGTACCGTCCGGGGTGCTTGTAGGTGTGCAGTGTGCTTCGCAGTGTTAGCCCGGACTACTCCCCCCGACCCCATCTTCCTCCTGCATTTTCTGAGGGACCTCAGCTCTAAGAAGACGACCACTGTTCTGGACCACTTCGCCTCCTGCTGGCCTGTCTTACGCTGCGGATCCACCACTGCTTCCTGGGGGGGCTGCGCTGGGTTGCTTTGCTCCACTTCCAGTTTCCTTCGTACCCATTGAGGAGGACTTTCCCTATCCTCTATTGCATATACCTGCACCCGGCTAACCATGGGCAAACCGGACAATAGGCAGCCTAAACTTTCGTTTGAAACCGCGGCTGCCAAAAAAGGGCTGCGTAACACACAGGAGGCGGGGAGCTCCCAGACCGTCGCTGGGATGGACACTGACAGCAACCCTGTCACCACCGACTTTCAACAGATGTTGCATGAAATGAGGCAGGGGTTCGCTACCATAGTTGACAAGGTGGACAGGATGTCATCAAGAATGGACGCCATGGTACACAAGCTGGATGCGCATGAGGAGCGCATTACGGCGACTGAACAACGCATTTCCGACCATGATGATACGACGGCATCCCACACGACGCAACTTGCAAGAATGGACAATGTGCTGCGGCTCATAGCCGCTAAGAATGAGGAGTTGGAAGCCAGAAGTCGTCGCAATAATATCCGCGTGATTGGGGTTCCGGAATCTACCAACACGGGACGCATGGAGGACTATGTGGAGAAACTGCTGCTCGCAGCGGTTGGCCCTGAGGCCCTCTCCAAACAGTTTATGGTTGAACGAGCTCATAGATCCCTAGGCCCTCGACCTGCTACTGGGACCCTGCCGCGACCCATCATTGCCCGCCTTCTGAATTACCGTGATGCTGCACTACGGGTGGCCCGCGCCAACCGTACACTATCCTATGATGGGGTCCAATTCTCCATCTAC
This sequence comes from Lissotriton helveticus, assembly GCF_964261635.1. NCBI lineage: Eukaryota > Metazoa > Chordata > Amphibia > Caudata > Salamandridae > Lissotriton > Lissotriton helveticus. Next base: position 1,906,294,906 of record NC_136059.1, read on the forward strand.
CCGGACTTCACCGCCATAGTGCAAGAACAGCGGCGTAAATTCTTAGAAGTCAAGAAAAAGTTGCGGGCACTGCAAATTGATTATGCGCTACTCTACCTGGCCAAACTGAGAGTAACGCATCAAGCGAAACAACATTTCTTTACCAGTCCTCAACAAGTGGAAGATTTTGTTAAGAAAATCAAGCGGGAACGTGCAGCGAACAAGCATAACGCCGATGACAGGCAGGAAGACTTTCATTCGGCAAATGAAGATGAATGACACTGATCAATTGGCTCCTGTGCTGTCATTTAAGAGCCCATTCCGGGTTCCCCTGTCGGGCCTGATTTTGGTGGACGCTTTATGAACTACTGAGGTCGTTGGTCGAGCGCTGGATTATGGTGGTAAAGTATTCCAGGCCCCCCCCCCCACTGCCTCGGTTGTGCGTTAAGTGGCCGGACAGGACAAGGCACGAGGAGTGGGGGGTGGTTATGTGCGCTACTAGACTACGCCCCGTAGGGTATACCCCATTGTGTTCTTTAACACTGGTGCGAATGTTGGGAAGTTTAAATGTTGTTGAAGGGAGGGGGAGGGATGGGATTCCTGGCAAGTTTGGGTTGCTTCGGTGGGTGGCGGGTGGGACCACTATTAGCAGTAAACTGTAACCTTGATGCTAGCATACATAGGTGTTTTGGCCTACTGGTCGCAATTTCTACAATTATCCATTGGCAGTGCATGTCCTGGTGCGTTTTCACTGTGGTGATAACTACTTGCTTGAATTTTCCTGATATGACTACATTCCGCGCGCCTTGTTCTTCTTCTGTATGACTTATGCAACTGGACCCTGCTGGGTCATTATGTGCTGGCACTTTGCGCATCCTTATGTCAGACTCTATGCAATGCCTATGTTACTGTTGTCAGCGGCTCCGCGGGGAAGGTTTATAGAGCGGCAGGCGGACGCGCGAGGATTACTGTATTGTACTTTACTGGATGTACTTGATGTCTTGGCGGCTCTTGCAGCCGTGTTACTGGGGGTTTGGTGTGGTGGGAGTGGGGAGGGGGGGACTGTTGGGTTGGACTGGTTTGTTGTATCGTTTTTAACAACACCTACTGATGACTCACTTGCAATCGGTGAGGTTAGCCTGGAAAGTTCTGTGCGAGATAACAATCTCGTGGTGCAGGTTACACACACACACGACAGTTTACTCATGGACACTGCTGTGCGGATCATGCTTTCCTTTACGATGCCTCCATGCAGGCTCTTGGCAACGGATATGTCAGATGATAGGGCTATACACTACTCATGGGCGACACTGACCTAAATATACTGACATGGAATGTTAGGGGGCTGGGGGATCCCAGGAAGCAGGACAGCAGGTCCTGTCTTACCTGGATCGCCATTCAGTACACATAGCCTTTCTACAAGAAACGCACTTCTGACCACAAACTACCCATACTTTTGCTAATAGATGGGCGGCCCATACAGCATTCTCGTCGTACTCGTCATACGCTCGGGGTGCAGCGAACCTGGTGCGGAGAGGCACGCCCTTTGTTATGGCTGGCTTCAAGGTGGATGCTCAGGGGCGATACTGCATACTGTGGGGTTGACTGGGACACTTGGCGGTCACATTAGTTTGTTGCTACGGCCCCAACATAGATGACCCGGGGTTCTTTGCTGAGCTGTGGGCGGCTGTTGCGGGGACAGGACCTCACCACCTCATTTGGGGGGGAGATTTTAACACGACATTAGATCCTACACTGGATAGGTCACACCCTACCCCACAACACTAAACCAAAGCGCGTTCGGAACTGCGCGCAGTGATCACAGACTACAGTCTGATAGACGCTTGGCGGCGCCTTCATTTTAATATGAAAGAAGGCACACACTTCACCGCGCAAGCGCGCTCCTGGGCCAGACTGGACTTTATATTACTTACACCCCAACTTTTCACCTCACTTACTCGTGCACAACACCTTCCGAGGACCTACTCAGACCACTCCCCTGTCAAAATCACTCTGCGCTCAGCGGATCTAGGCCCCCCCCCCCCCGCCGCCTGGCGAATGCAACCCTCACTATTGCTAGACACCGCCTTCCAGGAGGAACTTCGAGATGAGTGTTTAGATTTTTTTAGGAGGAATAAAGACTCGGTTAATGATGTGGAAACTATATGGGAAGCATTTAAAGTGACACTACGAGGGTTCTGCATAGCTAAGGGTGCTGGGGTTCTGAAGGCTATTGTTGCTCGGATACTGGCCCTAGAAACTGAACTTAAAACTTTAGAAACAGTGTTAGCCGCCGCTCCCTCGGATGCGGTCCTCCTGAAGATAAGGGGAAAAATATCTGATTACACTGCCGAGGCTGAGAGAGAATCGAATTTTAGAGGCAAATACTGGACTGCTCGCCGTTATGGCGAGGGCGAACGGCCAGGGAGAGCTTTAGCGTCCACAATCAAAATGATGCGTACGCCAAACACGAAAATTGAACTTGAGGGCCCAGACGTTGTGGTGGTGCATGACACTGCGCAAATCCTCAATACCTTTGTCTCCCACTACAGAGCGATGTACACCTCCTCCAGAATGGGAATCTTACGGCTGCAAGATTACTTGGCTGATATATCTTTGGGCTGGCTTAGCGATGCCCAACGAGCTTTCCTTAGTGCGCCCTTTGAGCTTGACGAAGTGAGGGACGCAATAATGGGTATGCAATCCGGAAAAGCCACTGGCCTCGATGGGATCCCGATAGAATTTTATAAAACCTATATTGATTTCATGGCCCCTGTATTGCGTGAGGTGTATGAGGATGCCCTAGAGGTCGGACATTTACCGCCCTCTATGAGAGTTGCACTCATTACATCGTTGCTTAAGACTGGCAAACCTTCGGCTAAATGCGACTCTTACCGCCCGCTTTCATTGCTCAATTGTAATGTTAAGGTACTTGCCAAACTGATTGCTAATCGTATTAACCTTCTGCTTCCCACTCTTATACTCCCTGATCAATCCGGATTTATACCCGTCAGGGCCACCTCTCATAATCTCCGTACCTTTTTTTCAATCCTCAACACAGTACATGAGGACCTACCCATGGCAGCCGTATTTCTCGATGCCACCAAGGCATTCGATTCCCTGGAATGGGACTATGTGTTTGGCGTCTTGGAGAGGATGGGCTTTCCAGGGATTTTCATCTCCTGGATTCGGCTCCTTTAGGATCGCCCTCTCGCCAAAATCCTTATTAATGGTCGACTGTCTGAGGCATTCCCCGTCACCAGGGGGACCAGGCAGGGGTGCCCCCTCTCACCTCTCCTTTTTGCAATAGCCACTGAGCCTCTAGCCGCAAAGCTACGGCAACATCATAACAACAGTGCCCTTCGTTGCTTTCAAAGGCAAATATTAATATCGATGTATGCTGATGATATAACTTTGTATATACGTGACCCGTGTGACAATTTGAACCCTATTCTACGTGAATTCATACAATTTGGTAGACTTTCATGTGTCCAAATTAATTGGAGTAAATCTTGCATTTTTCCGCTTACCCCTTCCACCCCGCGTTTTGAACTGGATTATCCCATTGCCTGGAGCGGCGGCGATTTTAAATACTTAGGCATCCACATAGAGAGGGATAGGGATGAGCTTATGCGTGCCAACTATGGCACTACTATGAACCGCATCACTGACAATGTCGCCCGTTGGATTACCTTGCCTCTGTCTTTGGCGGGCAGAGCATCACTGATTAAAATGGTGATCCTCCCGCAACTACTATACCTCTTCCTGAACATTCCGTTCTACCCTGGCAAATCCTTTTTCCACCAGCTCCGGTCTGAACTCATTAAACTTGTCTGGGGCGGTAAATCGCCTCGTCTAAAATGGGATGTTCTGATTCGTCCCAGCTCCCAAGGTGGTTTCGGCATACCCGATTTCCAATTATACTACCAAGCGGCTCAGGCCCATTATGCTTATTTCTGGTTCCACCAACCTAGATACATGCCCCAACTGGCTGCTGAGTACTGGCTTGCCCACCCTCTCCCGATAGAAGGCGCTCTCTATGCAGTAGTGTCCGGCAGGGACAAAACACCCACGACGATATTCAGCACGGTTACCGCGTGGGCCCGACTAGCATCCAGGCTGGAAGTTACGATGCTATATGCCCCGGCGTTACCTCTAGTCTATCACCCTACTATGCCCTTACTACAAGAACCTGGATTCCGCACCTTGCTCCACAGGATACATGTGGCGACTTGGGGGGACCTCTACCACAACGGCGCGTTCCGTTCTATGGCACCTCTATATGAAGGGATACAACCTACCCCACTCGATGTATTCCTCTACATTAGGCTTCGCCAAGGTATACGAGCACTTACGTCTACCTTTCCGCATGAACCCGCCACCTTTGCCCCTTTACAGCTTCTACTCGACACTGACGTCCCCCGCAAACTGGTTTCCCTGATTTATAGGACAGTACATACGCACACCGACTACCCATCATTGACGGCCAAACTGAAGTGGGACCAGGAGCTTGACAGGCCCCTCACCGACAAACAATGGGCATTCTGCCTCCAACAGACAGACCGCATTTCTGCTAGCAGCAGGCATAGGATCATCCACTAAGTTCTTACATCGATTGTATTACACCCCTGCCCGTATGTGCATACTCCGACTCCGCTCCACGGACAATTGCGACAGATGCCATACCCCCAAAGCTGACTTCTTACACTTAGCCTGGGTGTGCGACGCAGTTCAACTCTACTGGGTTCAGGTAATAGCTGCACTCTCCATCATGATTCACACTGACATAACTCCTTCCCCAGTACTGGCACTATTGGGCTACGTAGAACCCATACAGGCGGCACATCGCAAATTCATTGCGCTGGCTCTTCTAGTTGCAAAGCGGAGGGTGGCGTGTAGATGGGGTAGGGGCAGGGCTCCCAAATTCAAAGACTGGCTACACGATCTTATTTACTGCCAAGAACAGCTCAATACGTATTCTGAACTATTGCCGACTTCTTCTCGACCAAGCGATATTTGGGACCCTCTGAGAGGCTACCTCTCTCGCACTACTACCAGCCCTGCCGGCAGCTCGCCGGCCCCCGGCCCCCCCCTCACTAGCACCTCTTGATACCAAACACGTTCACTACATTTATATTTCTCACCTCCTGTTCTAGCATATCATGATTATTACATTGCTTCTTCTATTGGAAAGCCAGAGTGACGCTGCCAGCATGTGCTGGCCCCCACAACAAGATCTCCCTGCTCTACACTCGATGAAGCAGACACCTTGTCCACTTATACTTATCGCAAGAACAGTCAACCACCCCTGGGCGTCCCCTAGCAAACTGAATGCTTGACTATGATACTTGTCGTGTCTGCCTATCATATTTGATTGTCTCCTGTTAATGCCTTATTGTAAACCATGTACCACTGGCTCGTCAATTGCTTGTATTATGCATGAGTTCGTGATGTGTAACACGAATGCACTTTTTGATGTTGGTCTCGATGTAAAATTTCCAAAAATAAAGTAAAAAAAAAACTTTGGTATATTTATACCTGGACGGTGCCGGGTTTGACGTAAGGTTGGACATAAGACGTCACTAAGAACTAACAGTTCTTTCTGGACTCTAGGAGTTCTTGTGCAAATCAAAACAAGAGCAGGGGGAATTCCCGGGCTTCTGGAGGCTTGGTATGTTTAACCCCTTCTACGCTCATGAAGAGCTCAGCTCGTCATGGGCGCACCCAGCGCTACGTGGATGACGAGCTGAGCTCGTCGCGTAACGCGGGTTTTTTTAAATCGCAGCGCGCAGCGGGAAAACCGCTAGCGTGCATGCGGTTAAAGAACGCGTTGTACTTTCTAGGAGTCTAGGGGAGTAGCCTTGCCGTATTTGGACTGCATTGGCTATTACTAAATATGGATATGATTCTTATGCCTTTATAAGGATATTATTTGTTATAACCATATAAGGGCATAAATCGGGAATATCGAATTAGGGTCCTAGATAGAAACACAACACTAACTATAACGTCCCTGAAACCTGTGTTTATTTCAGTGAATTTCTAAGGTTTTTTAAATGCCAATTTCTAACTATAACGTCCCTGAAACATATATATATATATATATTCTAGAAGATGACGATGACAAGAAAACAACATTCAGACAGGACAAAAATCCAGATTCCAAAAGATTGGAAGGCTGAAGCTGAAACGTTGGAGAGGAAATTAATTATTGTTCTTGGGCGAGTCCATCTGTTTGAATCAGTACCAGGGCTTAATTTGAGATGCTGATTTCTGGTACTCGGCACCAGCACTTAATTGTCAACACTGGGTCTTATGGTAGTTGCCACATGGTGGCACTGTTTATGTAACTTAAAGACAAGTGCAACAATAGTTGATTAATAATTTAATATACATTAAAAATGACTATCACCTGCCGCCAAAGTCATTCTTATAGCTTTGGAGACCTGAAATAGTCAGAATCATCACACTTCTAGCAGTGTGATGATTAGTAGTTGTGTTGTTGGTATCACTGGCAGTGCTGACAGCAGCAATGGGCGTTGAAGCCCAAATTTCCTCCTGGCAAGGGATCTAGCACCTATTTGTTTACAAATCAAGCACTGGTCACTATTTATAGATCTATACAATATTTAATTTCAGATGGCCCCACCAGTTTTATCTGTGTCTCAACATGTGTCCTCTCTAAAATTTACTTCGAGACCCCACTAAACAAGCATTTGCAATGCAATAGGTCTCGCATTAGGAAAGTGTGCGCTACTGGTATTGTAAATGACAATTTTTTTTAATATGTGTTGGCTTTGAAAATATATAAATTAATAGCATTGGTATTCACAAAGCGAATAGCTTACACTTTCCTAATGGTGGTGGTGGTGTCCCTGAGTGAGGTGGTGGTGGTGTCCCTGAGTGAGGTGGTGGTGGTGTCCCTGAGTGAGGTGGTGGTGGTGTCCCTGAGTGAGGTGGTGGTGGTGTCCCTGAGTGAGGTGGTGGTGTCCCCCAAGTGAGCCAGTCTCACATGAACTGTGTCTAATCTGTCGCTTTGGTAGACTTTTCTTTTCCCCTTACTATAATCGCCAGCAATGCGCAAGCGCATTGGCTCAGTCGAGACCTAAACATTGGCAAAGCCAATACGTCCCAAAGGTGAGATCTATTGGCTTTGCCAAGGTTTGTTTTCTAAGGTGTCAAAGTATTAATTGTCTAATCACAGGGTAGTAATTGCTAGGAAACAGTACTGAGTTATTAAACAACAAAATCATACTTCCTTACATGAACCTTTAACGCGTGGGAATAGAAAAGTCCTCATGCCTGCAACAGGACGTCGGGGCAGGGTGGATTTACCGACTCATTTGAGCCCCAAGCGTCCCTACTCCTGAAGAGTCACTCACTTGTTTTGGGGACTCGCTTCTGGGCAGACGGTTATATTCTTGGACAGACAAATATTACCCACAGAACCAGATGTAGTTTCATAGGTGGGGAATGTTGTGGGGCTAACAGTCTAAGAACCTGATGTTTCCTATTCGTGGGGAAGTGAATTTAGAGCATCTTTTATTGAATTTGTGTGAAAAGGCGAAACAAATTAACACTTAATATATGTGAACGTTATTGTATTCCTTCTTTCATTCCACAAAGAGTTAATAAAACAGGAGGCTTTTTAGTACTATTCGTGTAATTTTCCTTCTGACATCAATATTATTGGCTAATAAAGTTTTGCGTAATCACCAGGACAATTCCACCCCCACACCCATACCCCACTGGTTCATGGAAAGGGAAAGAAAAGGAAAAAAAATATCTGCCGCCAGAATATAATAAGTTTAGGAGATGCCTCCCTTGCTGCAGGAGTGGTTTCACTAACAGGTCCATTATTCGCGCAGTGGCTCACCGGGGAGGGCGGGCTAGACCTTGAAGCCAGTCGGGCTCTCTGTAGTCTCAAACTGTGATTCTATTTCTGGCGGTTACAGGCTCTCTCTTCAGACGGGACCCGGTGCCTGACTGAGGTAGACACGCGCGTGAGGCCCGCGCATTATCAGTATCAGTCACTGTGGCTGTAGCGTATTGCTCGGTGCGTGTTTTAAAGCACACATGTTTACGTTAGCGAACTGAAAGGCACACCTCAATATTCAAGTTTAAAAATCAAACACGATATATTAAGCCAGTGGGTGTTCCTGGTGGAGTGGGAGCTGGTTGGGGTGGGGGGCAGGGGACACACATGGTGGAGAGAAGGAGAGGGAGTTGAGCTACTTTAAGCTCCGAGGTTGTATATTTTCATGCAGGTGGGAGCAGCAGCACGATGTGACCTTGGTTAAATGACTTCCTCTCCTGGTTTCTTGGATAACTTGCCAGACACCCAGGCTCTCGTGGCCTTTATCGTGCTCCTCTGGTCACACTCTGTGCTGTAGGTAGCCCAGTGGTGTGTGTGATGCCACCTCCTGCCACCCACTCCCACATTGTGCAACAACCAGTTGGGCCCCTGGTGACCCGTCGGCCCGAAGAGGGGGCAGATGCACCGTGGGTGCGCCCTTTTATTGCATTTCACCAGAAGCACCTGCCTCCTCGAGCCGCCCTGCCAGGGACACGAACGCGGCCCGACCTTTACCCTAACGGGCTTTCTGTGCAAACAGCAGCGCGCCGATACTGTATCAGTTTGAAATTCATCTTCCTTGTGCCACCCCTGGCCGGGAACGCAGGGTTCCTGGGGCGCCAGCGCTCTTGCCGCTCTTCCTCATCCCACGAGGTGGCTGGGGAAGAGGGTGGAAGGTCTTCTCAAACTGATGAGCGTTTTATTGCTGCCACGCCACTGCCAGCCACACCCAGTGAGGCACACTAGACAGATGAGAAACATGCCGGAAAATCTTATGAAAGATAAAGGGGTGGAGTGTCACATGCGGGAAACAGGGGGGCTACCGGGGCTGGTGCAGTGAAAAGAGCACAGTGACAGCGGCATAGCAAGAGCGTCATAAGCCCTAATTGAAACTAGAAGAGGCTGCATTTGGGGGAGGAGGGAGTTCAGCAAGATAGATGGCATTTTAATTTCATCTCTCAACATACTCACGTTCTGTGCAAAAATCAATTGACTATTATAGTTGCCAGGCTGAAATTGTAAAGAAACACTGCAGTCTCAGGTGTGACTGTGTCAGAACATGTCCATGAGTAAGGGAGTTGCTATGCCTGGCACTATAAACGCGTCAAAACAAGGGCTCCGAAAAGCTAAAAAACTAAAGAAATGATGCATAAGGCGCGCAAAGCTCATTGGGTTGAAAGTGCTTCAGTCCCCCGTTCTGTCAGCTGCCATAGGCAGAGCTGCCTGGGATACGGCTGCAGGCTGGTTTACTCAGCAAAGCATCCGACTGCTCCAATCATCTTAAGGTTTAACGCTACATGCACCATGCTTGCTTAAAGCATTTATTTATTATTCAGCTGTAGCGTTGCATTCTTGATTGCTTTCTCAAATGTGCAAATCTGCAACGATATTAGTGTGTTGATTTATGTCAAAATACCTGTTCACGCTTTCACATAACATCCCCTCATTAACGCCTCCCCCCTAAAAACAAGTGCCGGCCCGAAAAGCGGTAGTTCGGCAGCGTCACGCCTGTTGTGGGGCAGGACTTCCGCCTTCTGCGGGAAGCCCGAGCCTATGGCCGAGAGGAGCAGTGGTGACGCGGGGCTCCCATGCCTGAAAGAGAGCCCCGCGGCAGCTGCAGACGTAAGGAGGTCCGCCAATGCACGTGCGGGGCTCCCATGAGTGACGGAAGCCCCGCGTGTGCCAGGTGATGCAGAGATGACACCAGCGCAGCGATAAGAGCCCGGTAAGGGGGGTGGTGTGTGTGTGTGTGTCTGCATTTGTGTGCGAGAGAGAGTTTGCAGGACGCTGACTTGCCTTAGAAGCGGGACAGGAGATGTGCATGGTGTGTGGCTGTACATGCGCGTACACATGCTGAAATCCCCGAGAGCTCTGTGCGCGTGCCCATCCCCTGTCCCACTTCTAGAGCAAGTCGCTAACAATAGAGGCTTCTCTGGACAGCAGCTCGCCCTAAAAAATATTTGCTTCTTTTTTCCTTGTGGCGTCACATTGATGCGTACAGTGGCGCTGGAACAATTGTCAGAGTGGGGGTTCTGCCACCAATGTTACACCATTGAAGTCATAGTTATTGCAAAAAATCTGAGCGTCACACACAGAACAATGTGGCCAATGCACAACGCCCTTTCAAGAGGAGAGTGATTTGATTATAGAATGTAGTTCTTAGTGCATTTTGGAGCACATGGCTGCAAATCTATTACTAAAGCTTGGGGCGGTAGTTTACTATTGTTTACCAACTGCACATTTACCATTTAAATGGTCACTAAATTGGTACAGACATGCAGTTTTACGGATACAAATATCCAGCGCACAAACAATGTTGCATGGAATTGAGGTTTCAGGCTTCTGCAAATATTCATCACCAAGAAAAGTGTCTTGAATTGTTTTCATCCTATTAAAATTAGATACAAACATTTTTTTGGTACTTTCTAATGTTATAAGTTGAAATACTTGTAAAGTTCATTTACAGGTATTCAAACAGTGTTGTGTGTTAGAATATAATTGGAAATCTACAGCCTTTCCTTTTACATTCCCTCTGCATCATAGAAAGTCCGTCACACAGTTCAAGTTTCAAATTCCTCTCACCTTCCAGTCAGAGGAAGAAAAGAAAATTAAACTCAACTCCCCATGGTAAAAGAACAATAGGTAATTTGTTAGAAGACATTGCTTGACATTGGACATCCGCCTTTGAATGCATAACAAATGTGACAAGTGTAAAGACTTCTTTATTGCCGATTAAACTTCTAAACTTCAGCATGGATATTGTAGGGTGCCGGCCCTCACACCCCTACTTCCAGCTCCTATGGATACATTATGTTTTTTTCTCTCACCCTAACACTTAACAAGAGCTTGCCATAGATGTAGCGCCAGCTTAGCGACCCCGTAGGCCTGTGCGCCCTCACGTCTTCCGTGCACCCATGCCCATGCTCTGGCGCAGTTGCAACAGAGTATTGCACGGTGTTGCGCAGCTGGTGCTGTAAGTGCGTGAGAGAGCACTGGTGCAAAAAGACATTGAGGTCATAGGGAATCCCACACACGTTATGGCATTTCAATTGGAAAGTCAGGCTCTCATGACACATTGTTAATACTCTGCAATACCGGTTATGCTCCCTGGCTCCAGCCTGCTCCAGAGGCGCAAGTTCGGAATCCCACTATGGTCCAACACTTCACTGCTCTCGTGACACATTGTTAATGCTCCTTGCTACAGTGATGCTCCCAAACTCCAGCCTGCTCACGGGTGCCCGGGCGAGGTCAATGAACTCTCACTTTAGCCAGTCTCTTCAGTCAGGCTCTCGAGACACGTTGGTAATGCTCTGTGTACTGGTGATGCTCCCAGCCTTCAGCGGGCCACTCACTAAGGCCCGTCCCTTCACTGTCAGGCTCTTGTGACACATTGTTATTGCTTAGTGTACTGGCGATGCTCCCTGCCTCCAGCCTGCTCAGGGCGGGTCTCTCACCACAGCAGTTTCTACATAGTCACTGTCCAGCCCTCCTCTGGGTCCCTGCACGCGGCACAACAGAGCAGAAAAGGCGAAGAGTTTTACCACGGAGCCGTTTGCAGGAAGCAAGGATTCGCTGCAGTCTCAGGAAAGAACAAAAATTACTTACCTGTAAACTGTGGTTCTCCAGTATTGGTGTCTTTCGTAGATTCACATGCTTGAATAATTCCCTGTCGTCGAAGTGGGAGAGAGAGAGAGTGTGTGTGTGGAGAGAGAGAGAGAGAGTGTGGAGAGAGAGAGAGAGAGAGAGAGTGTGGAGAGAGAGAGAGTGTGGAGAGAGAGAGAAAGAGAGAGTGTGGAGAGAGAGAGAGAGAGAGAGAGAGAGAGAGAGAGAGAGAGAGTGTGGAGAGAGAGAGAGAGAGAGAGAGTGTGGAGAGAGAGAGAGAGAGAGAGAATATATATATATATATTTGGACAGCAAGAATTCTTCGAAAAGAAGACACCGCACAGGGACAGTTTCTGTCCGAAACGCGTAGGTGGGGAACCTACAGAGAATTAAATCGAGGTTTAATGCCAAGTGGTGTGTGGTGTCTTCTTTTCGAAGAATTCTTGATATATATATATATATATACATATACATACAGCTCACGGTTTCCACCAAGTTTTAGCTAAAGAAACCACGCACTCCGGGGGTAGTTCTTAGATGTTTTATTTTCAAGTTCGCAACAGACGCGTTTCGGCGCTCCGCCTTCCTCAATGTTACAAACATTGATGGTGGGCGCCATGTTTTTAACAGCGTGCACATGTGATTTAGTGGCAAAAACAAACAAGGGACTAGAATTTATACACCATATTGGATGTTGTTCATAGTATACATCACACGTTGTTTCAGTACATATCGTAGTGGCTTTTCTACTTAATTCAGCCTATCTAAATGCTCCAATTCATCTCGAGCACAGTTTCGACAAAATAATTAAAACTTATTGTGCGCGAAAATTTAAAGTTATCAATTGCGCATACGATGTAACTGACACATTATTACGCCGTGTATCGGCTAAAATATAACGGCACATGTTAGGGTTTACACAATTGCACGTGTATATTAAGCAATTCATTTCATCTCCAAGCATTTGAGACTAAACTGTCAAAACCTTCTCTAAATGACAATTTATCCGCCATCTTGGAATTACAGACCCATTCTTATATCACATTATTTTGTCCTATGATAACAAAACCACTGTACTGTGACACAACCAGTGACGAGTCAAACTGATACCGCCGTGGATCGGCAAATCTCCCTTGACTTACAATTGCTTTGCCATAATCCTAATTTATCACTTATCATATTTCTATATTAATTCAAAAATTCACACTATGGAAGGATTACATAAATATCATACTTCAAATGATCATATACTTCAAAATATATGAGGATATTTCTAAATAGCTGCACACATTATTTACATCCCCGCAATTTTCTTCCCCAAATATCTCACTGAATTACTTTTCATAAAGGTCGTTGGTTACACAGTCCTACAGATTATATGTCGGTTAATTTCATTATTTTCTCATTGATGTTTATACAGGGATGCAAACCTACGTCAATCCCTTGTCCCTCTGTAAATTTTATATACTTGGAGTGTATTGTGTCTTAAAATCCAATGTGAGATGCCAGTTCTTCCCCTGCATTCAAACCATTGGGATGTTTAGTCATTAAGTCTATGATATATCGAGACTCAAGTCTTCTTAGCCTATGTAGTCTGTCTCCCCCCCTGGGGTTTTCTGGTATGTGATCTATTCCAAAATATTGCAGTTGATGTCTACTGCTTGAATGTTTGTCCTGGAAATGTCGGGCAACAGGATACGATTGATCATTTTTATCAATTGCTCTTAGGTGTTCTAGAATCCTTAATTTTAAGGGTTTAATTGTGCTTCCGATATACATTAGTCCACACGGACATTTGAGACAGTATACTGCATATGAAGTGTTGCAGGTAAGGTACTTGTTAATTGTTTTAACTATTCCCGTATTTGGTATCTCATAGTTTTTCACTCTTTTGCTGTGTGCACAGGCTTTACAGTGGTGACATGGATGGAAGCCCTTTAGGTCAGCGAGTGTGTTAGATTTCCTTTCGATTTTTTTCAAATGACTTTGAACCAACATGTCTGAGGGATCTGGATTTCTTGAAAGTTACCAAGGGGTAATCAGGAATCTCATCTTTGATACAACTGTCAGTCTTTAATATATGCCAATTTTTTCTAAGCATACGTTTCAAGAAATTCGCTTCCGCCGAATAAGGAGTTACCAGCCGGAACTTTCCCATTTCGGTATTTTCATCAATGGAAGAACGATTCTTATCCACCAGTAGATTGGATCTCTGTAATGCATTGACCTTGTGTAATGCACTTTGTAGCGTGGCCGTTGCATAACCTCTCTTTTGAAATCTATTAATGCATGCTGATGCTGCAATTTTAAAGTCTGAATCTCTGGAGCTATTGCGTCTAAGCCTGAGTAGCTCTCCATAGGGAATGCTCTGTATCAGCGCAGTTGGGTGATTACTTGTGGCGTACAATACTGAGTTCCCCGCTGTACTTTTGCGAAAAAGAGATATCTCTATGTTGTTGTCTACTATGAAATACTTTTAGATCCAAATATTCTACGCAGGTATTGCTTATGGAGCCACTGAAATTCACATTCATATCATTCATGTTGAGGGCGTCAATGTAGGCCTTGGCAGTATGTTCCGATCCTTGCCAGATTATGAACAAGTCGTCTATATAACGACACCACTTGATCACACAGCCCTTTTCACCATCCACCTCCAGCGACCTGGGTACCTGCTCCTCCCACCAGCCTACGAATAAATTCGCGTAGCTGGGGGCAAAGCAGGTACCCATCGCAGTTCCAGATATTTGTCTGTAATAGACGTCCTCAAATAAAAAAATGTTATGTGTCAAACAAAATTCCACAAAAATTGCCAGCATCTGATTGTGTTCCAAAAACCTCAGTTGTCTCTTTTTGAGGTAATGTTCCACCGCTTTAATGCCTTTTTCATGGCTGATGCATGTATATAGACTTTTTATGTCTAATACTAGCATTCTGTAGCTTGGATCCCATTTGATTTTTTCAATTTTGGACAGAAAGTCCTTTGTATCTTTTGTATAGGAATCCACTTCTTGTACCAACGGATTGAGAAAGTGATCGATAAAGGTGGAAAGATGTTCGGTTAGACTGTTTTGTGATGAAATAATGGGTCTACCTGGGGGATCAATACTGTTCTTATGGATTTTTGGAATGTGATAAAATGTTGGAATTGTTGGATTGTTGCTTCTTAGGAATAAATATTCCTCTTTACCCAGCATGTCTTTGCGATACCAGCTGTAAATCAATTCATCATATTCTTGTATGCTGGCAGCATAATTTTCTTTAGATGACAATTCATAATTTTCTGCATTTCGTAGTTGTTTCATGGCCTCTTTGCAGTAATTTTCTCTGGTTTGTAAGACAACATTACCGCCTTTGTCTGTAGGCTTAATTATCACACTCATATCCTGCATTAAATCCAAGATTGCTTTTCTTTCATCCAGATTTATATTGTTGTTCCCTCTGTTCTTTCCATCTTTCCCACTTTTTACTCTAAATTTCAATAGATCATTAGTCATTGCATCTGAGAATACATCGATAGCATCCAAAGTTAATTGCGGGTTAAAATGCGATCTAAGTTTGTAGCCGCTCTCCTCTCTTTCTTGTTCGATTCCCAAGGTTGCTGCTCTTGATGCTTCCTCCTCGGTAGATGATGGGATCTGGCTTATGTATTCCTCGAGAGCTAGACCTTGCAAAGTCTCAACCGCTGGTAAGTCATTTCCTCTCAACGCAGCAGTAGCGGTGGCCCTCATATGCACTCCAATTTGATTCTTCAAAGATGGTCGTGTTTTAAAATATTTGTGCAGTTTTAATTTTCGAACGAAATTAAACAGGTCTATACGCGTTTGCGTATATTCTAGATGGCTCAATGGGCAGAAGCTGAGTCCCAAACTTAGAACTCTATTTTCGGTGTCAGTGAGGACTCTCGGTGTTAAATTTATTACAGTGATGTCCTCTACTGTATCTTGAGATGTATTCATTTCTTCCGGTTCACCCAATTGGATCTCTTGGGTCTTCCGCGTCCTCTTCCACCTGTTGCCCCCACCTCCTCTTCTCGTTTTTCTTCTTCTCGCTCCGGAGGTTTGTTTTTGCCTCCCCGTAGCCATGCCTGTTGAATCACCTGAAATTCGCCCTGAAAAGGTGTCATCTTGGAAGTGCTTGCTTGGCCTTTATCCCTTATAGTTGTATCGTCGGCGGATTCATTCTCTGTTGCACTGGATTCTGAAGTTTCTACTCTCCGTGCTGATGCCTGTCCGCTTTTCTTACTCAACTCTTTTCTTGGAGCATCAAATTTTCGGGCGAACGTAAGAATCCGACCTTGGGAATAGTCTCTTTGGTCGCGGTCAAATTTTTCTTGTTTCCGCGTTTTAATTTTCTGTTCGTATTTGCCAAGTCTTATTTTCATCTGTGTCCTCATATTCTCTATCGTTTCTTTATTCTCCTCCATTTTAGCCAATTCTTCTTCCATGGTTTTTATCTCCAATAACGCCTTTTCACGATCGCTCCAGGCGTATTTTATCAGGAGACCCAAGGTGCCTTTACAATAATGAGATGTTAGCTCCTCCCAGTCCGTCAGCAATTGTGGATCGGGGTTCTCTTAAGATGGAACCGTATACACTCTAAGCCCCCTTGGTACCATCTGCTCATCACAGTAATGTTGTAGGCTGGTCGCCTCCCACCACTTTCTGACCTCTCTTTCATATAGTCTTTCTAAAGTGGTCAGTCGATCATTCAATTTGTTGGGCGGGCTTGCTTTGAAGGGTTGTCCTCCTTCCTTGTGTTTCTTAAACATTCCTTTAACGGCTTCATGCCGTGACGCCTCATTAAACATAGCGCCATCCATTTTGTTTATTTGCGCTTAGTTTTTTTGCATTAAGAACATTTACCCCTTTGTCTTGCCTGGTATGCTGTGATATACAAAGAAATCCGTTGTCTCCTCACCGCTATATGGCCCCTTCCGCAGTCCTCCCAACGAAGTGCTGCTCCGGTCCAACAAGCTGCGACAGAGTCGGTGTCTTCTCCCTTTTACAGCGTGGTGGTGCTCCCAAATTTTAATCCAGCTCGATCCCCTGCAGATTTCGGGAGCACTCGCAGACGGGTGCGCGATGCGGTTGCAGGACCCGCATAAATATACAGCTCACGGTTTCCACCAAGTTTTAGCAAGATGGCGCCCACCATCAATGTTTGTAACATTGAGGAAGGCGGAGCGCCGAAATGCGTCTGTTGCGAACTTGAAAATAAAACATCTAAGAACTACCCCCGGAGTGCGTGGTTTCTTTAGCTAAAACTTGGTGGAAACCGTGAGCTGTATATTTATGCGGGTCCTGCAACCGAATCGCACACCCGTCTGCGAGTGCTCCCGAAATCTGCAGGGGATCGAGCTGGATAGATATATATATCTATATCTATATCTATATCTATATCTATATCTATATCTATATCTATATATAGAGATATATATATATATATATAGATATATATATATATATATATAGATAGAGATATATATATAGATATAGATAGATAGATATATAGATAGATATAGATAGATAGATATAGATAGATAGATAGATAGATATATATATATATATATATATATATCTATCTCCAAAGCTTCTTTTCCCACTTAGAAAAAGATGAGGGGACGCGGCGAGGCTTCACGGAATTCTTCTATGGTGTACGGCATGACGCATTTCGGCTGTAGCCTCATCAGATGCCTCCGTTGTTGTACTCCCAAGATTGTCTTTACTTGTTTTATTCGTTATGCCCCTCCTCTAAAGTAGTGAGGGGCTCACCTGCACCGCATCTCGTACCAGAGCGCTCCTCCCAGTTCATGGTTAAGGACTGCATGTTCCAGCATGCAATTGTGTGATGTATTCCTATAGGTACTATATCGATTCCCCTATTCCTGACCCTGGTTTGGTTAATAATTAACTAGCAGCCATCCAACGGTGCAGAAACCGTTATCTGATTAAGCCACACCACGGCACAGAAGCGCGTTATCTAATTAGGTCATAACGCATGCCATCTAATTAGACAAGCGATATTCCTCCAGCCCCTGATAAGGCATACGGAGTTCTCAAAACAAATCAAACCTACAGCGACCTGGGAAATTCCCATAGCCATTGTTTTGATTTCACCGAGAACTTCAGTAAAGAATGTGCGAACGAACCCGTTCATATGTCCATCCTTACGTCAATCTCAGCACCTTTCAGGTATAAATATTACTGACATTGCCTTAAGCAAACACATGCGGTGGTGACGAGATTGGAGCAGCGAGACGTGCCGAGGAGCCCAGCAGAGAGCGAAGCCCACAGCCGCTGCCCCGCCTTCCTGACGCGCTGAGAACGAGACGCTGCCTTTCTCCTGCTGAGAAATCCAGCTCCGGCGCTTCCAAGCAGCCCTCGCAGGCAGCTGGAATATCAAGACCTGGGATAAGAGATACCAGCCCTCCACCATTCTAGATCTCAGGTACAGAACTGAATAACCCCTTGCAGAGAATTCTCGAGTCAGTCCCTTGGCAAAGCAAACTTAACTTAAACTGCTACTTATCTACTCCCGCCCACGTATTAGGCTTAGGTCAGGTACATTGGGGTAGGCGTAGTTAGAAGCACCAGTTGAGTACGATTAGTCAATGTATATATGTATGTATCTATTTTATCCATTTTAAATTATCATATGGCTCAGAAACCATATCAATGCTTTTACAGTATTATTTTATAATTCTGTCTTTACTGTATGCACTTTACTTAACTATAAGTATTGCAATAAGAGCGATTCATTTCTCTTGTATGAGAAAGGAGACTGATCAATAAATAACATCTTTTATTGAACACGCCCGTCTCTTCCTTTTCTCTACACTCTGGTGAAACTAAGAATGCACTGAACTGACTGAGTAAAATAAGTTGTCTTGTTTTCACACGACTCTAGAGATACACTCTTGATTAGGGGAGAGCAAAGTTGTCATGTTCTATGGTTGTCAGAAACTAAATCCCTTCTTGTCTATCCAGGGAGGTTAAAATCCTCCTTGTCTACTCGAGAAAGTTTCTAGTGAACTCTGAGCTAGCTGGCAAACACAAAACTTTAAGTCTAATATCGTCGGTAGAAGACCTAGTTAACCTCTGCCCTAGGTCTATACTATTGAAGATATTATTCCAATGCGCAGAGCCTATTGGGATAATAGGAACTACACTACAATTGGTTCTCAGCATGGAAGAGCGCTCACCACACAGCGGGAGTGTTTTCTATTCTCAAGGTGAGAGGCTGAGTTGGAGGGCGGTCGGCTTGGGATAGTAAAACTGTATCAGGTGTTTGTTGATTCCTGCCCCTGCACTTCCAGCCTCTCAGTCCTCCGTTAGCTCGGCTTGGAGACATCGTTAAAGTAACGTGTTCTCTCCGTGTGTGTCACGGCCTCTCAGCTGGCAGCAATGCCTTCGCTTCCGTCGGGTGCGGGGTGGTCTGTATATATATATATATATATATATATATATATATATATATATATATATATATAAACATCATAAATATACATATAAATATATAACAGATATAAATAAGAAATTTATAAGTACCATAGAACAACATAGGCCCATAGAAGCCTAAAGGGAGAATTCACTTTAGTGACATATCCATGTCATTAAAATGGTCCACATTCCAGCCAATCAGGCTGCAGCACCCTCTAGAACCTTCTCCTCAGAAGCTCAAGCCCTCAGATTTTCGTAGCACCAAAGTGACCAAGAGTGCACGAGGAGAAGAGAGCCTCTGAGGGGAGGAAGGGTGGGTCGCATGTGAATCTATGAAAGACACCAATACTGGAGAACCACAGTTTACATACAGGTAAGTAACTTTTGTTCTTCTCCAGTATTAGGGTGTCTTTCGTAGATTCACATGCTTGAATAAGAATAGAAAGCAGTACGCCAACACGAGTCATAAAAGGCAATAAGAACAAATGCAAGCAAATAAATGCACATATGAACATTGCATATATATGAAAGAACCTTTTATGACAGGAGGCGGGAAGCAACATAGGCTCACCTTCATCTGAAGAGATTTCGTAGCACCGCTTGACCCACAGCAGTGTCTGCAGCATCAGCTCTCTCCAGACAGTAGTGCCTCGTGAACGTGTGCCTGCTGGACCACGTTGCCGCCCTGCAGATCAGATGTAAAGGCACTCCAGCAAATAGGGCGGTAGAGGATGCAACTGCCCTCGTCGAGTGTGCTCGCACCGGAGCAGAAAGAGGCTTGCCAGCCCGTTGATGGCAGAAGGAGATGACAGAAGAAATCCATCGAGTAATGGATTGTTTAGTGACCGGATGTCCCTTGCGCATCCGTCCATAGGCCACATAGAGCTGGTCTGATTTACGAAAGGCAGCAGTGCATTGGATGTAGAGTTTGAGGCAGCGCTTCAAGTCCTAAGAATGAAGAGAGCGCTCAGCAGGAGACTGAGGGTCTGGGGAAAAAAGTCTTGAGAATGACATGTTCATTAAGGTGGAAGTCAGAAGGAACCTTAGGAATAAATTTAGGATTCGTACGAAGTGTAACAGCGTCCCTTGAGAATTGAAGAAAAGGAGGCTGAATGGTGAAAGCTTGGATGTCGCTCACTCGCCTGGAGGATGCAAGTGCGAGGAGAAGGGAAACTTTCCAAGTAAGGAATTTTAATTCCGCTGAATGAATATGTTTGAAAGGAGGTTTGAGGAGCTGTGATAAGACCAGATTCAAACGCCAAGCAGGTGGTGGACGCCGGATAGGTGGAAACATCCGGAATAGGCCCTTAAAGAACTGATGATCCGAGAGGAGAACAGGGATGTTCAACCATCGTGGCGAAAGCGGGAAATCGCGGCGAGGAAGACTTTAAGAGTGGAATGTGAAAGTCCCGCCTTTGCCAAGAGGAGGAAAACAGGCAGGATTTGCTCAGGTCTGGCGAGCAGAGGATCGACCTTCTCCTTGTGGCACCAAACCCATTTCCATTTCAGTTTATAGGTTTTGACTGTGGAAGGAGCGCGTGCATGAGCAAGCACCTCTGCACTAGGGAGCAATATTCAGATGTGCAAACTCATTGTGCTCAGGTTCCAAGCATGAAGCTGGAGAGACGCTGGATCCGGGTGGCAAATCTGGCCCTGGGCTCATGGTGAGAAGATGAGGCAGGGGACGAAGAAGAATCTGATCGCACTGGGAAAACAGAAGAAGATCCGTGAACAACTCTCAACGCGGCCACCTGGGCGCAATCAATAGGATGTGACACGGTTGAAGTCTCATCTTGTGCAGTAGGCGTGGTATCAGAGGGATCGGCGGAAAAGCGTAAACTAATTAGTTCGACCAGTTGATCGAAAACGCATTCCCGCTCGATCCGTTGTGGGGGTGCCGACTTGTAAAGCGTAGGCATTTGCGGTTGAGTGGAGTCGCAAACAGATCCAGCTCCGGCTGGCCCCACAAGCGAAACACATACTCTAGAGTCGGTTGATGGAGTTCCCACTCGTGATTGTCCATACGCGACCAGCGGAGAGAGTCTGCAAGGGCGTTGGAGGCACCCGGTACGTGAACTGCTGTTAGCTGGACTCAATGGTAAATCGCCCATTCCCAGATCTGTTGTGCCTGTCTGGATAGCAGAAGAGATCTAGTACCCCCTTGCTTGTTGAGGTAGTGCATACTGGTGGTGTTGTCCGTACGCACCAGCAGTGACTCCCCTTCCACTCCCAGCCAGAAAGATTTTAGGGCGAGAAAGATAGCCAAGAGTTCCAGGCGGTTTATGTGCCATTTGCATTGATCTGCCGTCCATTTGCCTTTGACTGACAACCCTTCGAGGTGTGCACCCCAACCCTCTAAGGAAGCGTCCGTCGTAAGGGTAAGCGTGGGGTCTGTGTCCTGGAACGGCCGCCCAGTTGC
Source organism: Lissotriton helveticus (assembly GCF_964261635.1). NCBI lineage: Eukaryota > Metazoa > Chordata > Amphibia > Caudata > Salamandridae > Lissotriton > Lissotriton helveticus. The sequence continues at coordinate 1,906,316,423 of NC_136059.1, forward strand.
GATGTTTGGAAGGTGAGCCCACCATTCCAATGCGCCCTGAATGCGGGGGGTCAGGCAGACTTTGTCGTTGAACGACCCGGAGACTTGCCGCCATTGTTTGTCCAACTCCTCTTGGGGACTTGCATGTGTAACCTGCAATTGGGGTTCAACTGTATGCAGGACGATGCCATGCCCAGAAAAGATTTTAACATTCGGACAGAAGCGGACCTTCTTGAGCGTAGAAGAGCCACCATCTTGATTATGCGATCTTGGCGCTCCTGCGAAACAAACACCTTCGCCAGATGAGAGTCTATTAATGCCCCTTGAAAGATCCTTTGTTGTGCTGGACGGACATCAGATTTCTCGTGGTTGATGGAAAGACCCAAGGCTTGAAAGACGGATAGGCAAGTCTGAGTGTGTCGTCTTGCTGCAAGAAAGGTTTGGGCCTTTATCAAGCAGTCGTCTAAGTAAGGGTAGAACTGTATGCCCTGTAGGCGTAGAAAAGCCGCAACCGTAGCCATGATCTTTGTGAAGACTCTCGGAGCGGAACGAAGACCGAAAGGTAAAACTTTGAATTGGAAGTGTTTCGATCCCACTGTGAAACGAAGGTACTTCCTGTGTCTGATGGATTGGCACATGAAAGTATGCATCTTGGAGGTCGATTGTGGAGAGGAACTCTCCGGGATTCAGGAACTGTAAAATTTCCAGCAAGGTCAGCCTCCGAAATGTTTGGGACTTGATGAACTTGTTGAGGGCTCGGAGGTCTAAGATAGGGCGCCACTCTCCTGATTTTTTCCTGAAAAGGAAAAAGCTGGAATAAAAGCCCTTGCCTTGTTGTAATCGAAGAACCACTTCGACAGCCCCTTTTTTTTTTAATCATAACTGCGACTTGCGCAAACAGTTCCTTCAAATGTGCTGGGGGAGGGCCAGAGGGTGGGCGGTGGGGAGGAAATTTGAAAAATTAGAGAGCGTGGCCCTTTAAGAGGACATCCAAGACCCAACGATCTGAAGTTATTTTTGACCAATTGTAGAGCGGTTGGGAGGTTCGACCTCCAATTTTCAGAGCAGGAGAACACTTGATCCGTGGCAAGTCACTGTTTTTTAGAGGTAGCACCTCCTCTGTAGGTGGTTTTCCTTCTATAAGGCCTGGAATCGGATTGCCTATTCTGAGTTTGATAGGAGTAGCGCTGTGTGGGATTTCGAGTGGGGATTCGAATAGACTCACGGACAACGGTGTTTTGGGTAAAGCCGGTTTTATTATCTTATACAATCGCCTCTTCTGTACAGGCATTCGGTAGTATGGGAGGGGGTGTTCTGTGTCCTCCGTCGGGGTTTTCGTTGCTCCAAGCCGCCGTTCCCGATGTCTTCTGGGAGTTGTAGGCCGCTCTTCTGCCGTTTTCAAAGTGGACCAGATACCGACAGGAAAGAAAGAAACCAGTGTTAACCTGGTACTTTAGAGGCGTTTTAGGGGAAGGGAGTGAGGACACACACGTGCAGATAACGCACCCCAGTACCAGTGTCGAGGTGGTGAAGGGGGGGGAGTGCAAGGTGTGCCGAGTGCGTCTTTATGGTGGCTTGACCCACCTACGTCCCGCCCAACCCGTGATGCGTGACCGTACCTGCTCTAGCCACACTTCCCGGGAAGTGTGGCTGGGCGCTGCTCCTTTCCGTTGGCCTCCTGGCTTGTCGTTGCAGTCTCGGTCCCCTCTCCGCTCTCCTCTGCTATTCTGGGCTCCTCGGTCTCCACCTCCTGCTTCCTCTGCACTCCGCTCTTCCGCTCTCGCCTCCTCCGCTCTTCCTCTCTCGCCTCCTCCAACCTCCGCTCTTCCTCTCTCGCCTCCTCCGACCTCCGCTCTTCCTCTCTCGCCTCCTCCGACCTCGAACTCCACTCTGCTCCGTCGTCTCGCCGCCACTCTCCTTCTCTGCCTCCGGGTGAATCACACACCTGTGGGGTTTCCGGGCTGGGTTTTACCAGAGGTAGGTGGGCGGGGTCAGGGTCCAGCTCCGCCCAGTTAAAGTAACACTGGTCCTCTGTGCACATCACGGGGTTGAACGTCGCGTCCGTCGTCTTCCAGGAGTCGGTATGCTGTTCGGAAAGAGGGGAGATAGTAACAGGTAACCCTGGAGGGCCCGAGTCCGGGTCCCCCTCGTCACACCCCTCCCCCCTAGGATTCTTCCGATCGGGGAGAGGATAACGGGATAGGAAGTCGGCGTTGGCATTGTCCTTCCCCTTTGTGTCGGACTTGAAACCTGAACGGCTGTAGGGCCAAGAACCATCTCATGACCCTTGGGTTTTTCGAGATGTTTCGGCTCATCCACAGGAGCGGTGCGTGGTCAGTATGCAGGATGAAGTGATGCCCCTCCAAGTAATAGCGCAGCTTATCGACAGCCCATCGAATGGCGAGACATTCTTTTTCGATTGTTGGGTACCTCACCTCCCTAGGGAATAACTTGCGACTTTTATAGAGAATGGGTTGTTCCACACCAGCCCCTGTCTCTTACTACAGCCCCTGTCTCTTGTGACAGCACAGCTCCAATGCCGAAGTCGGATGCGTCTGTATGTAGGATAAAGGGTTTTGAGAAGTCAGGGGAGGTAAGGACTGGGCTTGTTGTGATAGCTCTCTTTAGGGTCTGGAAGGCTTTCCACATTGCCGGGGTTGGTCTCTGTAAGTCGGGGTTCTTGGGCTGAAAAGGAGGGGATGAATCTCCTGTAGTATCCTACTAGCCCCAAGAAGGCCCTCATTTCTTTCTGGTTTTTGGGAAAAGGGGTGTCGGCTATGGCTCTAACCTTTTCGAGTTGTGGCTCTATGACTCCATGTCCTAGGACATATCCCAGGTACTTGACTTTCTGGAACCCGATTCGTGATTTTTTTGAGTTGATGTGTAGTCCCGCTCTGCGAAGTTGTTGTAGGATGATCTGCAGGTGTTGTAGGTGTTCCTCCCAGAACGAACTGAATATGATGATATCGTCTAGGTAGGCCGAACTGTATCCTTGGTGGTCTCTCAGTACTTCATTCATTAACATCTGGAAGGTGGCAGGGGCACCGTGTAGGCCGAACGGGAGTACGTTGAACTCGTAGAGTCCATCGGGAGTGGCGAAGGCTGTTTTCTTTCGATCGTCTTCTTTCAATGGGACTTGCCAGTACCCTTTTGTCAGGTCGAGGGTACGGATGTATTTCGAATCCCCTAATTTCTCTATTAGTTCGTCAATCCTGGGTATGGGGTAGGCATCGAACGACGATACTGCACTGAGCGCTCTGAAATCCATGCAGAATCTGCTATTTCCGTCCGGTTTGGGCACCATCACTATGGGCGACGACCATTCACTTCTGGAGGGTCGGATTACTCCTAGTTTTAGCATTTCCTTCACTTCTTTGCTTATTGCTTCCCTCTTTGCTGCAGGGATCCTGTAGGGTCGTTGCTTTACTGTGACACCCGCAGGGGTCTCTATCCGGTGTTCCGTCAATCTGGTCATCCCCGGGAGGTTGGAGAATATGTCCTCAAAGGGCCGTAGGATCCTTTGTAGTCCCTCTTGTTCCTTCCGGAATAATTCGTCGTTGATCACCAGTTCTTCCATCGTTGTTTCCGAGACGTTTTCTGTGAGGGTTGCGAGGTTGGAAGACACGGGTGGAGAGCCCAACCACTTTTTCAGTAGGTTTATGTGGAAGATCTGCGTTTTCCTCCCGCTCAGTTGTAGCCGATAGGTTGTCTTCCCTATCGTCTCTATGACTTTGTATGGTCCTAACCATTCGTTCTGGAATTTTTTTGTGGGTGAGGGTAGTAACACTAGTGCCCAGTCGCCAATGATGAGACGTCGCCATTTCTTGCCCTTGTCGTAGTGTCTCTGTTGCTGCTTCTGCTTGGTCTCCAGTTGGGTAAACGCCAATTCGCGTATCTTCCCCAGTTTGTTCTTTAGGTTTTGGCTGTTTTCCAATAGGGTTCTTGTTTCACCCGAGGACTCTGCTTCCCCATACCTCTTTGGTCATTTCCAGAAGGCTCCTGGGCTGTCTTCCATACAGCATCTCAAAAGAGGAACAGCCTAAACCACTCTGATGACATATAATGCCAAAGGTAGCAGTAGGTCCCAGTCGCTTCCGTTCACCGTGAGCATCTTCTTCAGAACGGACTTCAGGGTCCTGTTGTAGCGCTCCACCAGTCCGTCTGTCTGGGGATGATAAACAGACGTCCGGATCTGATGGAGGCCTAGGAGTTGGCATACCTCCTTCATGACTCGTGACATGAACGGGGTACCCTGATCCGTAAGGACTTCTTTAGGAAAACCCACCCTTGAGAACAGCTCCAGGAATTTGTCAGCAATATTCCTCGAGGTGGGGTCTTTCAGAGGAAATGCTTCCGGGAAGCGAGTGGCGTAGTCCACGATCACTAGGGCATATTGATGCCCTCTCCGTGTTTTTGGTAGAGGGCCTATGAGATCCATGCCAACTCTTTCGAAGGGCGTTCCGATTATAGGAAGAGGCTGTAAGGGTACAGCAGGCGGCCTCTGTGTGTTTTTGCGTTGGCAAACGTTGCACGTCTAACAATGGGTCTTGATATCCTGGTACACTCCCGGCCAGTAGAAGCCTCTCAGCACATTCTGGCTGGTCTTCTCGCTCCCTGTGTGGCCTGCCAACAAATGCGTGTGGGCATAAAACATGATTTGTTCCCTGAAACAGGTCGGGGCTACTAGTTGGAGCGGGTCTTCCTGTTTCGCTTGTCTATATAGAAGGTCATCTTTGATCAGGAAGCGGGGATATTGTGGTTGGGGGTTGTTCTGACCAGCATGGGCTTGTTCCCAGGCGTTGAACAGGTTGGAATCGTTGGCCTGGGCAAAACGAAAGCTCCTGTCTCCCTCCCAGGGGTCAGGGGATGTCAGGGCAGGAAGTGAAGGGGTGTTGGGATACCGACCCATTAATACCGGACCCTCAAACATGTCTAGGAAGTGGGGATTATCGGTCCCTAGTATGAGCTTCTCGGGAAGGGCGTCCAACACACCTACCTTCAATACTAGTGTGATCCTACCTTCCAGGTCTATGGGGACATATGCCACTGGGTAGCCTTTGACGTCACCGTGCACACATTTGATATATACTGTTGCATCTGGCATTACCTGGAGGGGTCTCACAAAACATCCCTGTATCACTGACTGTTTACATCCCGAATCCAGGAGTGCCCTGACCACAGTTCCATTGACTTTGACACTCACGTGATATGCACCTCCGAGTTCAGCGGTATACATAACGGCCTTCGGTATGTACCCGACCTCCATGGGTTCTTCCTGGTTGCGTTTTTGTGGGCACAGGCAAGCGATATGACCCCAAGCCCCACAGTCGAAGCACTGCGGGCCTCGGAATTGGGGAACCTCCGGGGACGCAAAGCAGGGAGCCGGGAGACCAGGGGGGGCTCGAGGCCGCCGGTCAGGCCGGAGGGGAGGCCTACTAGTTTTCTCTGGTTCACTTGTATGCAAGCGGGGCTGTGCACTAACAAACGTGGCTGCCATCTCCATCGCTTGTTTGGTCGACAGGTTGGAGTGCTGCCTCTGTGTCCGGTACGGCAACGCCTCTAGAAATTGCTCTAGGTACATTTTATCCATGATTTCCTCTTTTGTGCTGGTCATGGGGGTGAGCCATTTATCGGCCGCTGTTTTTAGTTGATAGAACAAAGTCTTCGGATTGTGCCCAGTGAGACCTCTTTCTTTACGAAAGCGTACCCTGTAGGCCTCCGCATCCAATCCCAGGTGGTCTAGGATGATCTCCTTAATCTGTCCGTAAGGGGTCTGTCCATTACTGTTGGCGACCTGGTAGGCAGCCTGCGCCTCTCCGGTCAACAGGGGTGCGAGGAAAAACAGCCATTTCTCCGATGGCCATCCACATGCCAACGCCACCCTCTCGAAGTTGGTCAGGAATGTGTCGGGTCTTCGCCTGCACTGTACTTTTGCAGGGATATTCCTGAGGGGGTGTGCGGTGGACGGACGTCTCTGACCGCGTTGACGACAGGAGCGCCTGTCTGTTGCATCCCCTCGAGTCTTGTCACCACGGTGTTTCGGAAGGTGTCTCTATCCTGCTGGGCGAAGGCGAGCTGCTGCTCCACAGCCCAGCCCAATTGTTCCTGGCCTTTGATGAGAGCTTGTAGCATTTCTTCCATCTTTGTGTCCTGGATGGCTAGTTCAGTGCCTGCATTGTAGGCCGCTCTTCCGCCGTTTTCAAAGTGGACCGGATACCGACAGGAAAGAAAGAAACCAGTGTTAACCTGGTACTTTAGAAGCGTTTTAGGGGAAGGGAGTGGGAACACACACGTGCAGATAACGCACCCCAGTACCAGTGTCGAGGTAGTGAGGGGGGGGGGGGGGGGAGTGCAAGGTGTGCCGAGTGCGTCTTTATGGTGGCTTGACCCACCTACGTCCCGGCCAACCCGTGAAGCGTGACCGTACCTGCTCTAGCAGTGTGGCTGGGCGCTGCTCCTTTCCGTTGGCCTCCTGGCTTGTCGATGCAGTCTCGGTCCCCTCTCCGCTCTCCTCCGCTGTTCTGGGCTCCTCGGTCTCCACCTCCTGCTTCCTCTGCACTCCGCTCTTCCGCTCTCGCCTCCTCCGACCTCCGCTCTTCCTCTCTCGCCTCCTCCGACCTCCGCTCTTCCTCTCTCGCCTCCTCCGACCTCGAACTCCACTCTGCTCCGTCGTCTCGCTGCCACTCTCCTTCTCTGCCTCCGGGTGAATCACACACCTGTGGGGTTTCCGGGCTGGGATTTACCAGTGGTAGGTGGGCGTGGTCAGGGTCCAGCTCCGCCCAGTTAAAGTAACACTGGTCCTCGGTGTACATCACGGGGTTGAACGTCGCGTCCGTTGTCTTCCAGGAGTCGGTATGCTGTTCGGAAAGAGGGGAGATAGTAACAAGTAAGCCTGGAGGGCCCGAGTCCGGGTCCCCCTCGTCACACGCTGCTTGTTTTCACCATAGGAGCGGTACTGGGGGGAGCCACGAAAATTGGAAGAAGTACCTCTGCCACGTGCTCCACGAAAGGGCCGCTTCCGGTGCTGGACAGATACCAGGGCACGAGCAGTGTCCATGTCTTTCTTGATGGACTCTAAGGCGCCGTCCATATGCTTGCCGAAGAGGGACTCTCCATCAAAAGGCAAATCGAGCACTATTGCCTGCACTTCAGGCCAAAAAGCCGTAGCCTTAAGCCAGCTCTGCCTCCTTAAGACTGCAGCACCTGCGAGCTGTCTGAAACCCATAGAGGAAATATCAATGGCATAGTCTATAATTTCAGAGGATATTTTCTCTCCCTCTTGCACGATCTTATGGGCTTCTGCCTTGGAGGATTCCGGAAGTAGGTCAACCAAAGCCGCGATCTCTGACCACATCTGACGGTCGTATCGCCCGAGGATGGCTAAGCAGTTTTCCGCCCTGACCGTCGTGGCAGCCATAGTGGTGAATTTCTTCCCAATGGTATCCAGGCGGCGACCTTCCTGATACGGTGGCGAAGTTAACAGAGTTGCCGGGTTACGCGACCTTTTTTGAGCGGCTTGCGTAATGACCGAGTCAGCCTTTGGTTGTGACACAAGGCATGCAGGTGAATCCTCAGGCGCCTTATACTTTTTGTCAAGGCGCGGAAGCACAGCCGGGATTGAGTTAGGCCGTTCCATTAGTTTAAGTTCCTCCTTCCAAATAAAATCAATATTTGGAATGGTATGCACTTGCTTTAAAGGTTGATCCTTGAAGTCATAAAGGAAACAGTCTTGTTGTTTGACGACCATGGGCAAATGAAACCGCTTCGCGGCTCTCATCATTAAGTTGTGGAAACCCCCAATGTCCACCGGGGGAGATGCCAGGGGAGAAGCAGGAGGAGGAGACGGGGTCTGGGCACGATAATTGTCCCAATCTGCAAGGACCGCGTTGTCGTCCTGGTCCGTATCATTGCGGACATCATCATCATCAGTACCAGGATCTGGAAGAACTGGTGATCTTGCCTGAGCAACAGGAAGCGGCTCTCGTGCTGGAGGAGGCGGAGTAGGAGAGGCCTGCGGAGAAGGTGGGAATCGACGATTGTAATCATCTAACATGTGCTGAAGGTTTGGAATCAAAGATACCGGTATATGTGCCATAGGAACCTCGTGGTCAACATTTAGCTGGTCCTCATGAACTGGGAAGAGTGACCCCGTCATTATTGTCCTCATAGTCCTGATATTTTATATTGAGCTCCGATGGAATGCTTGCAGGACGAAAGGTGTCATCAACATAAGACCCATCAGAAGATTCCTCCTCTGCAGACGCAAAGAGTTGGGCAGGGGGGCCAGAACCACCTTGAAGAGCACTCAAAACCAGCAGAGCGGGACGTTTTATAGTAGAAGCTGTCACCACAGAAAAGGTTGTTGCAGTTGCCAGAGAATAGTGTTCCGTCGACGGGCCCGTCAATGAGCTCGTGGTCGTAACCGTCGTCGAGGGATTCGTCAAAGTTGAACCAGGCGTCGACGAAGAAACGGAAGCAGTCGACGGAGCCAGGACTTTCCTCGTCAACGTTGCAGCCGTCGTCGATGAGGTCTTCGTCGTCGACAGAGCTGTTGACGATGAGGTGGTCGTCGACGAGGAACTCTACGTCGACAAGGCTACCGTCGGCGATGGTGGTAGCGTCGACGAGTGACGCGTCGACGAAGCCTAAGTCGATGAATGCTTCTTTGGTAAGGTCGTCGACGAGACGGATTTCTTCGCCGTCAATGAGATCTTCACAATGGAGGTTATAGGCCTAACCTCTTGGTTCATAGTCGATGATGCGGACGTCTTCGTCGACAGAGCATGTCGTCGTCATCGTAGGCACAACGTCGACGAATCTTGTCGTAGACGGGTGCGTCGACGAGCAGGCACTCGCTTTAGAAGACGAGGCCACAGATAGGGACTGCGACGCCAGAGAACCAAGTCCCGTAGGCGTAGAGGCCAGCAGATCCCGTGGGGAGACGGACTTTGGAGCGTCCAAAAGCTTCTTTTTTTTTAGAAAAGGAGAAGGCATCTGTCTCCGACCCACGTTTCAGAGAGGTCTTGGAATGGCAGGAAGACGCACTCTACATCAGACACAGGGTTGTCTAAAGTCTTCAACTTCTGTAGCCACAGAAGGAGACGGGACTCTCTAGCCTTCAGGGTCTTAGAAGGAAAAGTTCTGCAAAACTTGCAATTCCTCACCTCATGGTCCGGGTACAGGCAATAGATGCATTTTTTTATGAGGGTACTCATTGAACAGGCGAAGTTTTCCACAAGCAGAACAAGGCCTGAATAAAGATTTCTTAGTAGAAGACATTGTAGAAGAAGATAAAAGGTTTGTAGATTGAAGAAACTGAGCAGAGCTCAGGGAGACTCCCTTCACACGACTTGCGGTAGAAAATCTGAGGGCTTGAGCTTCAGAGGAGAAGGTTCCAGAGGGTGCTGCAGCCTGATTGGCTGGAATGTGGTCCATTATAATGACATGGATATGTTACTAAAGTGAATTCTCCCTTTAGGCTTCTATGGGCCTATGTTGTTCTATGGTACTTTTAAATTTCTTATTTATATCTATTTATATATATTATATATGTATATGTATGATGACATATATATATATATATATATATATATATATATATATATATATATATATATATATATATATATATATATATCTGCAAATACCTCGCAGCAGCGCTCCTTACAAAGAGACTCGAGGCAAGGACCAACTTTTTCTCAGCATTCTTTTATTCAGCCATTAGGTAGTGTGTCATGACGCGTTTCGGCCGTCCCAGCGGCCTTGGTCACATGAATAAGAGGACTCTCTCTCCCATAAGGCATCATATCTGGATGCGAGCATATCTGGGAGGGCGTTTCCACTATTGCACGTCATCCATGCCTAGCCTCTGATGAAGAGACATTCGAAACGCGTAAGGCGAAAGGCTGGAACTGCTTTGAATTATTCGAATGCTGAACTCGTCTGTGCTTAAGATTAAAGGTTATGAGGCAAACCTTCCTGTTGTTAGAGTGCTTTCCTGCCTTGTGGGAGCCTCGGGAGCGTTGATATTAAGCGGCAGCCCAGCCGCTGGGAGAGCACCACCCTACGATAATTGGGGACCACAGGGACCTGGATACACCCGTCTCACCGTGGGGCAGCAGGCTACAGATGAGGACGAGCCGGCATACGGAGGGCTCATTCGGAGCCTTTTAATATAGCAAGAAAAAGTTAATGCATCGATTCACGAAGGAATAAGAGGACTCTCTCTCCCATAAGGCATCATATCTGGATGCGAGCATATCTGGGAGGGCGTTTCCACTATTGCACGTCATCCATGCCTAGCCTCTGATGAAGAGACATTCGAAACGCGTAAGGCGAAAGGCTGGAACTGCTTTGAATTATTCGAATGCTGAACTCGTCTGTGCTTAAGATTAAAGGTTATAAGGCAAACCTTCCTGTTGTTAGAGTGCTTTCCTGCCTTGTGGGAGCCTCGGGAGCGTTGATATATATAGATATATAGATAGATATTTATATATATATACACACACACACTATTTTATGTACCGTGGGACTCCCACTTCGACGACGGAGGAATTATTCAAGCATGTGAATCTATGAAAGACACCCTAATACTGGAGAAACATAACTCTACTCTTATGTGAGGAAATCTGGTCCGCGCCTGAATATTAGGACTGTGGTTTCTGACCAGGATTCCCTAAATCAGGTGATACTCAAATGTCTGCTTCCCTGGTCACCAGAAGCCCCAGATTATTGGCAATAAACCCCTTCCTGTTGATGTGACTAATAAAATATAAAAAGGCATTTTTTTTTTTAATCTGTCTCCTACCTTTTTCTTTCTCCATCCATCCGAGGCACAAGATGGCTGCCAACACTTCCTGTTTTGAAGTGTTAACCAATCAGAGGCAAGCTCTGCTTGTGTGGTTAGGCTCTGCACAGATATCAAAAGTTTTCCTTTTTTTAAATTTCTCAGGAACTACTGAACGGATTTACACCATTCGAAAACAAGCAGTGGCATAGCCAATAGGTCTCGCCTTTGGGAACTAATAATTGTTTAGGCAGAGATATTGACTTTGTGTTTGTTTTTAAGCTGTGTTTTTTAGAAGTTTGCAGTATGCTGAAAAGTTATAATAAAGATGTGTGAGAAGCATTTTGTTAACTTAGATATGACCAAGAAAGTATTATGTACAACAGAATGACTATATTAAAAAAGTATTAATAATAATTGACAAGCTTTTTTTGATGTTTGAATGCTGGCAACTTATATCTGCCTGTCCCAATGGTTGCTTATTATGGTTTATATTGTTAAAGGGATGGGTATAAATAACATGAGAGTGAAGGTTAGTTAGTTATTTAGCTTGTTAGTGACAGTGATCGATTTAGTGAGTTAGTTAGGGAAAGATAGTGAGAGTTAGTTAGTGAGAGTGATAGAATTAGTTAGTGAGAGATTTAGTTAGTTGGTGAGAGTGTGAGAGTTAATTAGTGAGAGTGATAGAATTAGTTAGTTAGTGAGAGTGAGTGCCGTTCAGTGACCTCATCCGGTCTTTACTCTTTTCAGTTGGGTCCAGGATGTTGCTAGTTGGGAAATCTCAGACTCTCACACCAGTAACACTTTTGACTAAACTACGTCCCTACCTCTATCCTACTCTCACGGACAAGCACTAGATACACCCAGGCCAGCAACAATGCGATGGCCTACTCTAGACTGCGACCACACCACTGTAGATTGTGGCAGCCGCCGGCCCCCTCACATGGTCTGTGGTCAGGGCACCCTGAGAGCTGCAGCCAGCCCCCGAGAGTGTGGCAAGCCTCTGTGTGCGGTGCAGTACTAGTAGCCCCCCTCCCGAGTTCAGTCACCCCCCTTGGGGCGCAGTTGGAATTCTCCAGTCAGCCACTCAGTGCTATGCAGTCAGTCACCATTGCAGAGTACAAGTCGCGACATCCTGCAGTGTGCAGCCGCAACACCCTGCAGAGTTATGTCGGAACACCCTGCAGAGTACAGCCAGGACACCCCACGGACTGAAGCTACTGCTAGCATCTATTGATTGCAGAGAAGACACGTGGGCTGCAGCGCCCTTGTCCCTGCCTACGCCCACCCCAACCCCTTCCACGGCCTGGCTGCAGCTTGGATCCTTCCACTGGAGCGGGCCCGAGGGGATTGCGGACTGAAGCTTAAATCTTCAGCTACAACCAGGGCGAGGGACTGAGGTAAAGGCTCCCAAGGGCCGAAGCAAGGATGACCTGGGAGCCAAACATGGTATCCCATCGGAAAACCAGGACCCACCATGTGCCTTTTGCGAGCTGAAGGCGGTGGACCCTGCAGAATGCCGATAGGTGCCCGGGCAGCTCACCTGGCCAGCGGCGGCGAGGTTCCTATTCATGCTGGGCACAAACTCCGGTCCGGAGACTCCTGCTCGGCGTCGCAGGGCTGCTGCTGGGCTTTCACTTCCTCCTCGACCGGTCATGTGATAGTGAAACTCACAACCAAGAAGAGCCCGTGAAAGAGGTGCAGAGGTGGCGCGTGCACAACTGGACTCCCCGAGGCAGCGCTGCCTCGTAACTCCCCCTGAGCGCAACTCAGTCCGGCCTCATGTTTGTCCCTGAATATTTTTGCCATCCTGCTCATAAACATGACCTTGATTTCCCTGAGCGAGTTTACTTCTGTATACGTTGTTAAAAAGGGCAAGTTACAGGTCTCTTGAGATATGGTGGATGAGATTTTTTTGGGAGCACAAAGGCAAAGTATGCCAATAAGGACAATTAACATGTTTTTATAGTGTTAGATTCCATCCACCATTTTGCAGTTTCGTGTATTTCAGGTATTACATTACCAGGCGCGGGAGTTAAGACAACATGACTAGAGTAGCGCCTACACTGGGAGCTGATCATAAATATGCGTAGACTTAATGAGAGCGGCAGCGGGCAAGCGAAAAACTGTCCGGGAACATTAAATGGCAAAAAAAAGCATGCGAGACCGCAGTCTGTTTCCAATTAACGTGACCATGAAACACAGGCCTGATAATTGGAAACAGATGTCGCTGCTGCTCGCTCCTGAGATCCCTAGGACAGGGGACAGAGAAGGCGGGATATGCACCCACCTTCGGCCAATTGCGTGCTGTCTTTCTTAGAAAGACGCATGCAAGGTCAATAGTGGGAGATAAAAGAAAATTAAAAGCATACGCACAAGCGTGTGTTTCGAGTTTAAAACCCTTACTAAAAGCCTCGCAGAGCAGCGCATTTGTGCGGGCTCAGTCAAGATCTAAAAAGGGCTCTTCCTGAACCAAGACCTAACTTTTTGCCAAATTTGGTGTCATTTCGTTCAGCAGTTCGGGTTGTAGCTTTGTCTAAAGTTTCCTATGAAAATTAACATGGGGAAAACGCGTTTTGGGACCCCCTTTTTTCCCACCCCCGCTTGTAGAATCACCCTGAAACTTTAAAGACAGGCGCTGATCGGAGCGGGTCACTACATTTGAAAATTTCGTGAAGATTTGTGAACCGGCGCCAAAGGTATTGGGAAAAGACAAAAAAATGTTTTAATAGAAACTAGGTCCTAACTATAACTACCTACTGCCAACCCAAGTGCCAGATGGACAATATTAATTAAAAGTGAGCGCGAGCCCAGTGAAGTGCGACTCCAATACTTCAGGGTATGAAGTGAAGTTAAAGATATATATATGAGGGCGTGGCTTCGCGAGCGGCGATGGCGGTTGCAGCTTACTAGAGCTCCCGCCGGCCCGTTATTCATCCGGCAGATTATCCTGGCCCCCGAGCCCATACACCACAGCCCATGTGAGTCAAATATTGCTGAGGGTGCCAGGGATCCTCCGGTGCAGTCACCCTTACAGTCCAGCTCCCCAGCACTCAACCAAGTTCAATCTCAGCCAAAATATCTACACAATCAGCTTGCCGCATAGATTATACCTCTAAACCACAGTCTGACTTAGTCTGTCTCTATTGTAACGCCAGATCAATGGCTAAGCACTCGTTACAAATCTGGGCGCTCCTTGACTCTGTCAAACCAGACGCACTGTTTGTAACAGAAACCTGGTTACAGGAGTCATCCGCCCCAGACATTGCGGTAGCTCTGCCCCCTGCATACACAATACATAGGCTCGACCGTCTGGGCAATAAAAAAGGGGGTGGAACGGCTATAATCAATAAGTCATCTATAAAAGTCCACATAAATGACTCCTACCCAGAGCGTTGGGGCGAGCTACTTATTGCCACTATGACTGTGGGAAATAATGAATCCTGGAAGATAGCCCTTATTTACAGGCCTCCGGGATCGAAGGCTCATTTCCCTGAAAAACTAGTGGAAGCAATCGCGCCCTATGCCCTTGCCACCGGAAACTTCCTTCTACTAGGAGATGTTAATTACCATCTTGAACAAACTCTCGACCCTCATACCACAGATCTGATTACCACCCTGGATGCCTTACAGTTATGCCTACTTCCAACAGGCCCAACCCACGTAGCCGGCCATACCCTTGACTTTGTTTGCACCAACTCTCCTAATGTAACGATTACACAGACCGATCCAGTCTACTCATCGGACCATTTCATCATTAAATTTGTTATAAATGGCGCTCAGGCCCCAGCAACCCGCCCAACCAAGCTAAAAATGAGCAGGCCATGGAATAAAATCACTCTGTCTACTTTTGCCGCTAAATTTTCCCCTCCTAACATTCTCCAATGCACTGACCTTAGCCTAGCCGCCATGAAACTTGAATCAGCAATTACTCTTGCTTTAGATGACATAGCCCCCATGCGCGAAACCAAACTTCCGAAAAATAATTCACCCTGGTTTACGCCAGAGTTAAAGCAAATAAAACACTCTACTAGGCTGGTAGAACGGAAATGGCGGCTCATAAAAAATGTCCAAGACAGGGAAAGATATAAATCTGCTCATCGGCAGTATATGAAGGCCATTGCGTAGGCAAAAAAAACCTACTTGGGCAACAGGATTACATTGGCAGGTAATTCACAAAGAGAACTCTTCAACATTGTAAAGGAGTTCACTAATCCAGCAGGAACACGGCCGGCGCCCCCCGATTCCAAGGACTGGGTGGAATCTGTAGCCTCCTACCTCCATGAGAAAGTCAACGACATTTATAAACGTCTTCCCCAAGTAATGATAAAAGACGAACCTACTATCTCTAAAATCAACGAGCCAAACATCCCCAAGGATCACTATGCCACATTAAGTCAATTCTCACCCTTCTCAGAAGATGAAGTGAATCAAACTCTGCTTAAAATGAAGTCTGGAGCCCCGGGAGATCCTGCCTTTCCGCAAGTTATATCTAAAATTTTCCCAGTACTGAGCCCCATTCTAACCAGCATTTTCAACCAATCCCTTCACCATTGTGATGTCCCCAAGCACTGGAAGGAGGCAGTAATCAGGCCCATTTTAAAGAAACCTACGGCTGATCCAGACCAACTTGTAAATTATCGACCAATCTCCCTTTTACCACTCTTCGGAAAAGCCATGGAAGCATTAATAAATAAACAACTTGTTACCCATTTAGAGTCCAATAAACTCCTCGACCCATCCCAGTCTGGTTTCAGGGCATCCCATAGCACTAAAACAGCTCTGCTTGAGGTCGTAGACAATATAAGGCTATCTTTGGACTCTAAACAACCGGCCATACTGATCCTGCTGGACCTATCTGCGGCCTTCGACACCATCTCGCATCGAGTTCTATTAGAGCGCCTTGCCGAGGTTGGTGTCGAGGGCGCCGCACTTCGATGGCTGACAAGCTATCTTGGCAACAGACGATCTAGGGTCCAGCTAGGCTCCCACTCTTCTACTTTCTATGGAAATGATAAGGGTGTTCCACAGGGATCCATTCTAAGTCCGACTCTTTTTAATGTTTATGTCTCCCCCTGGCGAAGATCATCAGAGCGCACGGTTTTGGAACCATATCGTACGCTGACGATACTCAAATCGTCGTCACTATCAACCAAAATCCTGATGATATAAAGAGTAGGTTCCAAAACTGTATGGTTAGCATACAAGAATGGATGTCCAGGAACTATCTGATGATGAACGCTGAAAAGTCCGAGGTCATGCTTTTTGGTAAAGCCGACCAAATTTGGACATCAGACTGGTGGCCAGTCTCCCTCGGGCCTTGCCCGGTGCCCAAGTCCTCTGCCAGGAATCTTGGTATAACAATAGACGATAAGTTAACCATGTCTGAGCACATCAGGAAAATTGTGGGAAATAGCTACGGCCAGATACGCAGCCTGAGAAAGATCTTTAAATGGATCCCACTCTCAGCACGTATGCCCCTAGTCCAAGGACTCATTATCAACAGGATAGACTATGGAAATGCCCTTTTCTCAGCCATCAATCTAACACTATTGAAAAAACTACAGGTCCTCCAAAATACTGCTGCCAGGTTAGTACTAGATTTACCCCCCCGTACCCCTTCAGCCGCCTGCCTCAAGACTCTGCACTGGCTACCAATACCAACACGCATAAGATTCAAATTATGCTGCCTAGTCCATAAAGTTGTAAATGGCCACGGACCTGTCTATCTCGAACATAAGCTCAAGGCCCATGTCCCAAGTAGAACGTTACGTTCTTCCAGCAAAGCCCTTCTCTCTGTACCTAGAGTTCGTACAGTCAGAAATGGAGACAGGGCCTTCAGTAAATCTGCCCCAGAGGCCTGGAACTCCCTCCCCATCCAGCTGAGGTTAGAGCCCAATCATATGAAATTTCGTAGACAGCTTAAAACCTGGCTCTTCTAGGCAGTAAGGCCCTCCCACTTCCTGCAACTGTTTGGTTCTGAGGTTCCTTTTTACCTGCTAGCGCTCTGAGACCTTCGGGTGATTTATGCGCTCTATAAATAAAATGGAAATGGAAATGGAAATAGGGAATTGACACTAGATCCCCCAGCGGAACCTGAGGAAGATCCCTAGGCACACACTATCAAATGGGCCTGTGAACTGCGTAATATCTGCCTCACCACGACCGAGCACTGATGCTCTTTATACACACGTGCACAGGGTTAGGGAGGGATAACGGGGAGGTAGCAGGGAGGTTGGGTAGTGGGAGTTTGGGGGGGTAGGGGTGGGGGGGAAGTTCCCATTGTTCGTGTTTTTCTATAACTCTTGATTGGGCTCTGGCCCTGTGATGTAAACTGTATCAAGATGCCTGGTGGTTTTCTCCTGATTGTGGGGTGCCACATTTATTGCTCTGCCTAAATCAATCAATAAAAATCTGTTGTGAAAAAAAAAATATATATATATTGTTGTTCCATCTCGCTATTAATTGCGCCAAATTATTTATTTTTGCTAGGTTTGCATTTTTGTGTACCCATGCGTCCTGTTTCTTTAGGCGCATGGGCTTTTATTCACTTTAAATGTACCTGCCTACTCCTGACGCGTCATGTGACCAAGCTCCGTCCGCGGAGCGAAACGCGTCAGGGAGGGCACTTGCTCTGGCATTTTCAGAATAAAATTTCTGCACTGCTTACACTATATTGGTGTGATGGCGTTTGATATCTGACAAGGTTTCAAAACAGCGGCAAGGAGGTCCGCGCCCATTCAAGACCGCAGCGAAAGGCGGTCGGGATTCTTTTGATATATATACACACATATATATACACATACACACACATATATACACACACATATATACACATACACACATACACATACACACATACATATACACACATACATACATATACACATACATACATATACACACATACATACATATACACACATATATGTGTGTGCGTGTGTTACAAGAGATAGTTTTACTTACCTGCGATATACTTACATTTTCATGCTAAGGCATATGCGTGGTAAAGGGAGTTCTGAGTGAAGGAATTTATTAAGAGGGATATATATAAAAAAAGGCAGACAAAAAAAAAATCAGAACAGCACACACATCGTATATACATAGATATGAATAAGATGTATTCAGATAAACACACGATATTAGTCTTACTATTAAACGAGTGCCACCAGTTGAACATAAGGTTAATTTCATGACATGGAGTGTCAAGGATCTTAATTCCCCTGTCAGACACCATGACATATGGTGGGCTATCGCGCCAGATGACTGATCTCTCCAAGAGATGAATCTCATTCAAAAAGATACTCCATTTATGAAACAAACTATCATCTTACCCGGTTTCATGCCATACCTATACAAAAAAATAAGTGGTGCAATCATAAAGGGGATCACAGACAAAGACCGCAAAGCAGAGAGCACATATAAATTGTAAAATAGAAATCAAATAAATCATAATAGTAAACTCATGGGCACCAAACAAACCAAGAGAAGTGGAGGAATGCCAAAACATTAACAGCACTACCTGATCAATTAAATATTTGCAGATAAATGTACAATGATGAGACTATATATCCTTCAAGTGTACAAAGGTCCTACTTGAGAACAGATTTTATCTGGAGAACAAATGCCCGTTTGGAATGTACAAATGCAATTGACATTGGCAGAGTAGCTATATCAGACCAATCCCCAGTAATCTGACACTGACTTAGTGATGCTACCCAAGAAGGGCAAGACTTGGCACTCAGATCTCACACACACACACACAGTACAAAAAGTCAAAATCTATGAAACATAAATATCCGAGCAAAGCAAAGAAAGTTTTACAAAAAAATTTAAGACAGTGCTGAGTGCTACCTTTAGGGATGCATTTAAAGCTGTGGTAAGGAAAAATAAAGAGCGGTCAAAATCAGATCTAATAAGGATACTGAAACAAAAACAAACACTGAAAAACAAATAGCACTGGCAGAACAATGGCATACATTGAAAGGATCCATTAGTAACCCTAAGAGAAGTAACAGCCCCTAGAAATCTTCTTAACACACTACCTACTGAGGAATTGAGGCAAATCTTCGCTAGGTTAAGACAACAGGAGAACACAAACACGTCTGAGAAATTACAGAATTATCCTTTAAACAAGTAACTCCCCTGACAGGCAAGGCTCATACAGACAGACTTCCATTCTTAACGCAGACACCAACGTATTAGCTAAGGTACTGGCAAATAGACTATATACAGGATGTGAGTGATGAACTTGTACACCTGCACAGATATGGGTTCAAACCCCACAAATCCACCAAGTTAAACTTGCAACTCCTCTTCAACAACATTGCAAGAGAGGATAAAATGAGTTATGCCACTTAATGGCATCCCTGGATGCGAACAACGCATTTGATTAGACAGAACACCCTTCCTGTTTTTCCATGATGGGGAAAATGGGATTTGGACCCAAATTCCTAAAATAGATCTGGCTTCTTTACACAAACCCCACAGCTAGACTTAAAGGGAAGGAAATCCAATCCAGTGAATTCTCTATCCAGAGGGGCACAAGATAGGGTGGCCAATGCTCTGTGCCCTGGCGACAGAAGGCTTTGCTAAGTGGATCCAAGAAGACACCCAGATATGGGACGGTCATTAGGGAGACTCCTTGAAAGACCGAATCTCATTGTACGCTGATGACCTCCTACTAAATGCATAAGCGCCCTTAGTGAAACATTTTCACAATATACAGGAACTTCAGATTTAGGAATAAATTTGGAGAAATCTCTAATCTTATCGATGGGGACCTGGACAGCAGAGGACATTTACCTCTGAAAGTGGTAACTCGCCACTTTAAATATTTGGGATTATAGGTATCCAAGGATGTACTAATACACTATGAGGATCATCTGGCCCGCTCCACGAGAGACTAGAAAAGGACATAAAATACTGGAGAACCTAACCACTCTCCATTCTTGTCAGGCAGCGATCTAAAAAAATGATAGCACTCCCTAGCTTCAACTACATATTACAAAATAGTCCTGACACAATCCCAAACACTTTCTTCCAAGCAATAAACAGACTACTACAGTCGGTCTTATAGATCGATGGCCTGCTGCAAATGGCCCAATCCACTCTCCAGAGATTTGTATACTTGGGGGGAGGTAGCGCTATCACATGTATGTAAATAGCTATCAGGCAGCACAGATCCAGATAGTGAATGAGTGGGCATACACTCCACTGGAAGACCCAACTTTTCAAATGGACTGAGAAAAAAATGGGACACAAGGGTTACCTCCATATAATGTATGGGGAAAAGTTGCCAGTGGACGCCCGCCACCACCTTGATAGTTACATCAGTTTGAAATAAACTAAATAGCAAAATGAGCTGGGAGAAGAGACTAATACCTCAAAGTCTCTTAAGGCTAGGCTCGAGACTTGTCCCCGTCACTGCCCTACCATATTTTTTCAACAGGATAGGATTGGTGTATTCCACACTAGACGATGTATTGGATGCTAATGGCATGGTACGGTTCGAACACTTAAGGATTGAATAAGCCATTAATATAACACATGTATTCACATACTTACAACTAATCCATGCTCTACAATCTAGAATCTCCAGAGGAGAGGAAACAAAAGAAGGCTCTCCTCTGCAAAGACGACTATTGGACAGACACATGACTACAAAACCAATCTACGTCACCTATGGCACGCTCAAAAGGAACATGCAGGGAGACTTACCCTGGGGTAAGGGTACATTGGCAAAGAGATTTAAGGCAATTAGGGGATGGCAGCTGGGGGGGGAAGCATTGCAGTTACCTAGGAAGGAGCTCTAAAAGCAAGCTATAGACTAGTACAGCTCTAACTTCTATATACATCTTACTATACCAGAGAACTCCTATACAAAATAGATAGAGCCCCAGATAACTGATGCCTCCAACAAAGTGGTGAACAGATTATGCAAGTGCTCAAATGGCCGCCCCTTCCGGAAGAGGGACAGCCTAAAAGATGCCACTGGAATTCCTACTGCTCCGAATGCTCCCCTTGCACTACTAGGTATATGGGCAGAGTCAGAAGCGACAACCAACAACAAACTACTGATTAACTTAGGATACATAGTGACAAAGAGATAACTTGCCAAGCAATGGGGCAGCATTTCTTGCCCGAGAGTACAAGACTACATAAGGTGAATGGAAATAGAGGATAAGAGACAAAAATGGTGTACAAGAGAAGGAGTTGCCCCCACAAATTCGACAAAATGTAGGGTGGATGGGTCATGAGGATCTAGAAAAGTCAATCACTGTAGTGGTAACCAGACCAGGTCTGAGGGAAAGACACAAATGCTCAGCTGGTCTCCATGACCCAAGAGTAAGAACCTGGCACCAGTATCTGACACAGACAAGCAAACATAAAACCCAAAGAGGTAGCTGTGATACTGTGGCAGTAATGATGCATACAACAGGGATGGGGTAGGGGGGTGATTCAAGATAACATTGAGCAGCCACAGTAGAGATAATTGTGATTGTTTCCTCACATAACAGGTTATCAAACTACCATGTTTTATGAGGGGGGGACAGAGAAAGAACAAGAATCACAAAAGTGATCAATTTAAAAAGCATTATAACTAACATGGAGAAAGCCCAAATGCAGGAGTTCATAAAACTGAGAAATTGTACAAGCAGCAAAAGAGACCTTCTTGGAGGATTTTAAATGGCCAAAACTGGCCCGGCAGGAAAAACACCGAATTGGAACACCCACCACCACTAACAATGTAACTTTTGTTATAAAACTCAGTCCTCTAAATAAAACACCAGGCTCTGATGGACAAATGGTACACTCCGAGAGATTATTCTTATCAAGCCTAATATAATTAGTAAAGCAATAGAACTTATTTAGATAAACAGGAGCTCTCACTATAATTATGGGGGATGCAACAATCTTTTATATACAAAGAGGGCAAAGTTCTATAGAAGAAATGCATTGTTAAACCTATATATCAAGAACGGCAAGAAAAGACTTGCTAAGGAATGAGGAATGTATGCCAGGACTAATAAATTCACATCAGTCAGGTTGTATTTGTTTAGATTGGACTGGCACCTCATAGAAAAGGCGACCAACTGCAAAAAGCGAACAATCACACTGGATGCGGAAAAAAGTGTTGGATCGTGTAGACTAGCTGTGTTATATTAAGTGTTGGAAAAATTGGGATTGGAAATCATTTATCTGGCCACGTAATACAAATCCGACCTACTCTATAATGATCAATGGTGACCCAACAAAGCCATTCACGTTTACAGGGTAATATACCAGGGCTGTTTCTGGTCACCATTCCTCTTCCCCTTAACAGAATTACTGCCCAAAATGGTAGAGTAATGTATAACCTACATCTCTTTGCAGATATTCTGCTAATCTTGATCAACCCATAAGGAAAATGCTACTTACCAGTATGCATCTGTTGTTGGCATGTAGAGCTGCAGATCCACACATTATGCATAGATCGCCATCTGGTGTTGGGCCGGATGTTTGCAGTTGTTTTTGTCTTGGTAAAGTCTCTGGAAGACAGGAGTTAGGTGACTTCTCCTTTGGATTATAGTGCGCATGGGCATCGGCTCAATCTTCAGATTGTTTTTTCCGCCATCGGGCTTGGATGTGTTTCTCGCGTCCAGTTCGCAACAGTCACCGATTCCACTTTCGATGCGCTATCCTTCACCCTCCCTACGGGAGGGGACCCTGAGGAGAGATGTGGCAATGTCCCTCTTTTTAGGTGATGGAGCCGGTACAGGCATATCCAATGATCTCTTCTTTGAACTTGGGGTGAGCTGACCAGTTTTAGGGTCTTTTAGAAGAGTTTTCTGTCTAGGGTCTGGTGTAAAGAGCTCTTCTGATGGAGGCTGGTCTTTCAGCGCCGACTTTTTCAGTACGCGGCACCGACTCCGTAACAGTTTTGTGGTCTTTTGGCTTGGAACCGTGATGTTTTACAGTCTCTGCGGCTTTCTGTGGAACCTGTGTTTTCGGCTCCGAACGGTGTGAATCCGAACTTTTAGGGAGCGGCTTTTTGCTCGGCTCTGAGTGTTTTTTCGGAGTCGATGAGTCGGTGCTTGTAGATTTCGGTGCCGAGTGCTTGGATGTGGAGGCAGCGATCGGCACGGAGGAGGATGGTGGTTTCTTTTTCGGTGCCGGTAACCGATGGCAGACTGACGAGAGCCAGAGTCACATGAAGGCTTAATAGGCTTCTTTGCCAAGCCTGAGGGTGGGCATGGGAAGCAGTCTCTCGGTGTGCACCTGGGCCAGAAGGTGAAGGTATGACCAAAGCCTTTTTCGATGGTGTATGGAGGGGGTCAGGGTCAATGTCTTTACTTACGACCTGCTGCGCAGGAGTGAGTTCGACGTCGGAGTTCTCGGCTTCGGAGGAGCTGATGAGGAGTTCTTCGACCCGCTCCTGTTCTGGAAAGTCAACGCCCTCTTGGAAGATGTCATCGGGAATGGATGCCGAAGAGCGAGCCATTGTTCTTCAAGCTCGACGATCCCGAATGGTCTTCTTGGAGCGGAAAGAGGCACAAGCTGCAGTCTTTGGCCTCGTGCTCCGGTGAAAGGCAGAGGTTACACACCTCATGCAGATCGGTGTGGGGAAACTTCGACCCACATTGAGGACACTTCTTGAATGGAGTCCTTTCCATGAGCCAGATGCCAAGGCCCAGATAGGCCCGAAGGCCCTCGTAGACTATCGGAATTGAGGACTTCGAAATTGGAGAGATGCGCGACGACTGGAGATCGCTATCAAAAACAATCCCCTAGGGAGGGTGAAGGATAGCGCGTCGAAAGTGGAATCGGTGATGGTTCCGAACTGGAGCGCGAGAAACACATCCGAGCCCGATGGTGGAAAAAACAATCTGAAGATGGAGCCGATGTCCATGCGCACTAGAGTCCAAAGGAGGAGTCACCTATCTCATGACTTCCAAAGACTTTACCAAGACAAAAACAAATGCAAACATCCAGGCCCAACACCGGATGGCGATCTATGCATAGTGTGTGATCTGCAACTCATATGCCTCGAACATAGGTATCCTGGCAGTAACAAGAATCCTTGAAAGTTATGGAGCTATATCAAGCTTCCAGGTTAATTTGGAAAAGTCTGCAATCATGGGGAGGGTACTCCCACATACAATGGGAGACAATCGAGGTCATTCACCCTTTTTACTGTGTAGAAGTGTAGAAGAGAAGAACAAATACCAAGGCATTAACAACACCAACTATTCAGGGACTGTATAAAGATAACTATCTATCCATGGGGCCAGACATAAAAAGAAGTCTCACAAAAATAAGACCACTGTTTTTTTTCCTGGCTGAGAGAGGTAGTAGCTACAATGGGAATACACTGTTTTACAAGACTCCTAAGACTCCTTTATACACTCCAAGTACTCCGTATTCCTGTAGATAAAGAGATGTGACCTAATGATCCGAACACAACAAAAATATTTGGGTTAAAAAGACTTTCATGAGATGTAACAGAACAGGAGGAGGTCATGGCCTTCCAAATGACGGCTCCCTTCACAAAGCTTCTTAAACAAGGTTCTCTTTTGACACTTAGAGAACCAGAAAAATACTGGGTTTGTGTCGAAAGAACACTGGTGGGGCGCCGGATGTGGCAATAGCTATGGCTACCAAAAACAAAGACCCTCCGTAGTTGATATATGTCTGGGAGTTAAATTGCACACTATTTGACATCTGGAATGTCATTTTGAGAACCTCCATTAGAACTACTTTCTCATTGCTCTTCCCAACAATTCAGGAAAGCCCAGATTTTGAACCAAGCGATACCAAAGGGGATGATGGACGGAGCATTTGAGCAAATCAAACACTCACCCCCAGTCAACTGATCTGGGTTTAATCCATCATCATTCTTTAGCTCACTCCACCACCCCAGTTCAGACATGGCCATATGCAAATCAGTCTAACATGTGTGCATCACTGCCCACAACACTTCGAGACCAAAAAGTACATTTCACAACTCTCTCTCGCTTTCAAATGCACATTCCACACGTTCTGTTCTTGGGAAGACTGTCTACTCTGTGGCCGCTCCCACTGAAAGAGAGCAAGATTACAAGAAAGAGAAGCAAGGCATATGCAGGACAGTCGTACATCCAGTCTAGGATGAAATAACACACTAAAGTCAGTTAAAATAATGGTAGTCAAAGGTCATCACTGGGTATCAAACCACAAAAGGGCCCCTAGCACTACAGCTGTCTCTTCAGGCAATTTCCCAGTTGCCATTGTTGCAATATGAAGCCTGGTTCAAAATCTGTTGACTGGTGGTGAGTGTTAGATTTGCTCAAATGCTCCATCCATCATCCCCTTTGGTATTGCTTTGTTCGCCCTAAGTTGGCAGGGTATGCCCAGATGTGGGTCCCTTGCTTTTTTTGCCACTGGATTCAAGATAGCCTGGCTGAGGACCGTTATGAACCCGAAACCGGTCTTTGGATGCTTGTTTCCGGTCCAGGGAAGACCTGGCTTGGCAGTTCAGACTGGACTGTTCCCATGAGGCACAGGGTCAGACTGATTTGCATATGGCCATGTCTGAACTGGGGTAGCGGAGTGAGCTAAAGAATGGTGATGGATTAAACCCAGATCAGTTGGCTGGGGGTGAGTGATTTGCTCAAACGCTCAGTCCATCATCCCCTTTTGTATTATTTTGTAGATATGCAGCAATTGCTGCAAGATGTAAACGTATAGATGAATATGCTAGATTAAATCTTTGTAAATGGAGAAGGTAACAGATGATATTCTGGATGGAAACATCTAGAGGATCAATTTGATTATTAGTGCAGTAAATGGCAAATCTCTTCCATTTTGCAGCATAGCAAGCTCTAGTAGTAGGTCTTCTGGCTTCTTTAATGATATTCATACAGTCTGGTGGCAGGTTAAGGTAACCAAACTCTAAGACTTCAGGAGCCAGATCGCCTGATTCAGTTGACTTAGATCTGGATGTCTGATGACTCCATGGTTCTGCGTTAGCATGGATGGTGTCAGACACAGTCTTTTGTGTGGAACTAGAGAGAGTTCTAGCAATGTGGTGAACAATGGTTGGCGTGCCCATGTGGGAGCTACCAGGATCAATTTGAGAGATTGTTGTCTCAGCTTGCGTACTACTAGTGGTATTAGTAGGATTGGCGGAAAAGCACACGCAAATCTGCCTGATCAGTTCATCCATATCACATTGCCCTTGGACAGCGGGTGTGAAAACCTGGTGGCGAAGGTTGGGCATTTTGCGTTTTCGTGTGTGGCAAAAAGATCTATGTCTGGATGACCCCACTTTTGAAAGAATGGTAGAAGAACTTACAGATGTAGTTCCCATTCGTGAATCTGTTGTGTCTGTCGACTTAACAGATATGCTATCTGATTGTGAACTCCTGGAAGGTGTACTGCAAGCAGATATATCTTTTGTGGAACAGTCTATCTCCAAATGCTCTGTGCAAGCTGTGACAGTTGCAGGGAATGTGTGCCTTTTTGTTTTTGAATATAGTACATGGCTGTCATGTTGTCCGTCCAGATCAAGACAGCTTTGTTCTGTACGTGTACTTGGAAGGATTTTAGTGCTAGGAATATTGCTAGCAGCTCTAGGTGATTGATGTGAAGCACCTTTTGTTGAGCGGTTAGTTTACCCTGAGTGGTATGGTGGAGCAGATGGGCTCTCCATCTTGTGAGGGATGTGTCTGTTGTCAGTATTATCTGTGGCACAGGTCGAGGAACGGCCGCCCTCTGGACAAGTTTTTGTTGTTCCACCACTGCAGAGAGCGATGTGTGCGGCTGTCCACCAACACCAGGTCTGTAAGTTGTCCTTGAGCCGGATTCCACTGATGTGCTAGACATTCCTACAATGGACGCATTTGCAGTCTTTCATATGGTACAATAAAAATGCAAGATGCCATTATGCCTATTAGTTGCATGAACACTCTGGCTCGGAGAGTGTTGGTTTTGAAACTTTGTTACTAAGGCTTGAATGCTCTGTATCCTGGCTGGACTGGAATAAGCTAGAGCTGTATCAGTGTTTATGGTAGCCCCTGGGTATTGATGTACATGAGAGGGCTGGAGATGTGACTTGGTGTAGTTGATTGTAAACCCCAATTCGTGCAGTGTTTGAATTGTTTGAGATGTGTGTTGGAAACACTGAATAAATGACTTTGCTTTTATGAGCCAATCGTCTAAGTATGGGAAAACGTGGATATGCTGTCTTCTGAGATGTGCTGCTACTACTGCTAGGCACTTTGTAAACACTTGTGGTGCAGTTGTGACCACGAATGGAAGGACTTAGAACGGATAGTGTTGTCCTTCTAGTACAAATCTGAGATACTTCATGTGAGAAGGACGTATGGGAATGTGGAAGTAGGTGTCCTTGAGGTCTAGGGTAGTTAGGAAATCGCCTTGTTGCAACAATGGGAGCACCTGTTGTAAAGTGATCATGTGAAAATGATCTGAGTGTATATACAGATTGAGAGGCCTTAGGTCTAGAACTGGTCTTCGTGTTCCGTCCTTTCTGGGTATTAGGCAATAGAGTGAGTAAACTCCTGTTACTTGATGTTGCAACATAACTAGCTCTATTGCATCTTTTTGCAGCAATGAGAGAACCACTTGTTGGAGCAGCGTTAGATGTTATGCGGACATGGGACGCTGTCTGGGTGGTATATGTGGAGGGGTAGATGTAAGCTCTAGGCAGTAACCATACTGGATAATTTGTCTTACCCACTTATCTGTTGTGATGGAATTCCAGACAGGTAGGAACTGTGTTAGTCTGCCCCCTACAGGAGTGGAATGCTGTTGGGGAAGCAGAATGAAGTCACTGTTTTGTGTTGGGAGAGGTTTGACTATTGTTATTTCCTCGACCTCTTCCCTAGTTATTGCCTCTGTAGCCTCCTCTAAAGTATCCTCTATTGAAGGATTTTTGTGTATTTGTTTTAAGCTGAATTGTCTGCTCCAGCCTGTTTGGAGCCTCCTCTGTAGAAGGAGTGACAAAAGGAGCCTCGTGCTTGGGTGGACTGCAGAGCTCCCATAGACTTTGCTGTGTCAGTGTCTTTCTTCATTATTTCAAGTGCTGTGTCTACCTCTGGACCAAACAAATGTTGTTGGTTGAATGGTTGATTTTAGATAGTAGTTTGCACTTCTCGCTTAAATCCTGAAATGCGTAGCCACGCGTGACGTCTAAGGAGGACACTGGTGGTTATTGCTCTGGATGCAGTGTCTGCTACATCTAGTGCGCATTTAATGGAGGCATTTGATATAAGGTTACCCTATTTTATGAGGTCATCTGCTTGTGCCTTATATTGGTCAGTTAGATGTTGTAAGAGCTTCTCTAACTGATCATAGTGAGCCCTGTCATATCTTGCGAGGAGGGCCTGTGTGTTAGCGATGCGCCATGCATTGCTAGCTTGGGCAGCTATTCTTTTCCCTGAAGGGTCTATGATCTTTGATTCTTTATCAGGAGGTGGTGCTTCACCTGATGTTTTGGAATTTGCTCTTTTCCTAGCGTTTGAAACTACTAGGGAGTCTAAGGGTAGCTGTCCTTTAATGTAGGCAGGGACCCCAGGAGCCGCTCTGTACTTCTCTATCCTTGGGTTTATGATTCTAGCTTGTACAGGATCTTTAAACACTTCGGGTGCATGCTTAATGACTCCTTTAATCATTGGCAGTATTTGCACAGATTTGTGGGAGTGTTCAAAAGTGTCTAATAAAGAAATCTTCCTCTGCCTCATCTGAATGCATGGTGACATTGTGATAGATGGTAGCCCTATTAATTAAGTGTCCAAACTCAATATTGTCTTCTGGAGGAGAAGGTTAAGATGGATATGTATGTGGGTCAGGAATGTCTGGTACATCCTGTGGGTTTGGATACTCCCAGTCTGGTGAACCTGTTGGGTAGGGAAAAGGGTCATCTGGGTCACTCCCTCCCCCCATGCTATACTCATCATCATCATCATCATCATCAACATCCTGAGGAGGTGTATGTGGTGGAGAATGAGGAGGAGAATTTTGAGGTGAAATGTTTAAAGGAAGAGGAGGAGAAGGAGATACAGGAGAAGAAGGGTGCATAGGAGATGTGGCAGATCCCTTCTTGACAGGCACTGGAGGTGTAGGTGATGTATCGGACTTCCTCTTCCTGTGTGGTGTAGTGGAAACAGGTCCTGTTTCTGGATCAATGTAGATCCTTTTTTGTAAAGGATCTGGTTGGAAAAGCTCCTCTTCTTGAGGCACAGCCTTCAGCGTCAATTTTTTCGGAACCGAACCGGTTTGTTGCTTGTCTTTAGCCTTAGGAGCTGATGTTCAGTCCTTTGGCGTAGATTTCGACACGGAGGATATTGTCTTTGGAGCCGAAGCCGGTTTCGTGGACTTGGAAGCATCGGAAGCAGGATTTGTCTGTTTCGGCATCGAGGGTATCGGCTTCGGAGTGGAAGCTGTTTTCGGGGCATCGGAAACAGGCTTCGATGTTTTCGGAGCCGCTTTGTCTACGAGTCGACGGTTTCGGAGTGTCTTTCGGAACCAGGACCTTTTTGTTTCGGTGCAGAGGGAGCAGGTGGTATCTGCACATGCGGTGTGCTCGGCATGGAGCTACCGGAAGGCTTCATTATTTTTTTCGGAGCCGGGCTCGATGGCGGGGCTTTCGAAGTGTAGGGGCAGTGGTACTCGCGCGTTGACACAAAGAAATTGAGTCATCTGCCTCGGATACGATCTGGAGATCATTGGAATCTTCTTCTGGGACGCATGGACCTTCGAAGATATCCACCGGTTCCGAAGCTGATCTCTGCACATCGCGTCGACTGGCCCTCCGATCTCGAAAGGTCTTTTTCGATCGAAAGGATGCACAGGCTGTGCAGCTGGATTCGTCATGTTCTGGCGATAAGCACAGGTTACAGACCTCGTGATGGTCACTGTGTGAAGTTTTGCTCCACACTCGGGGCATCTTCTGAATGCCGTCCTTTCCATGAGGTGTAGGCCTCACGGCGTGGGTAGGCACACCGGCCCGTGTCGACGACCGGAATCGAGCTGATGAAGTCGAGTCGATGTTTATCAGTAATGAAAGTTGTTTGGTGAAGTTTGAAGAACATTTTTAAACGTCGAAGTACTTGAAAAGTAGATTTCGAACCGGAGCGGAAAAGTTTCATCCAAACTCAGTGGCGGAAAAAAAACTATCTAAGGAGGGAGTCGATCCCCATGCGCACTATCATCCAAGGGAGGAGTCACCCATCTTGTGACTACAAAGACTTCTTCCAAGACGACAACAACATGCAATCATCCGAGCCCAACACCAGGAGGCGATCTAATGCACAGTGAGAGATCTGCAGCTCATATGCCTCAAACATACATTTACAGACTAGCTGTACCCGGCCGCCCATTGGTGTGGCTCAGTCTGGTTAAATGGAAGAGAAAGAAAGAGTAGGCGCACGTTTCTAATATGATTAATTTCACAATGCTTGTTGGTGCACAATATGTTTTTTTGACTATTGTCTATGCGTCCCTTGTAGTTGTTGCGCACCAAGCAAAATCGATAGGGTCTGTTCGGCCTTTCGATTAAAAACAAGCACGTATTGTACATGAGCATATTCGAATCCAATGTATATATAAACATGCACTAATGTTGCAAAGTGAACCAACTCCTTCCCCCTCCCTCCACCCACTTCCCGGTCCGCCATCCTGACACCAACTGTCTATCCTAATATATTTAGACTATTGTCTCTATGCGTCCCTTGTGTTGCGCACCAACCAAATAGAGAGGGTCTGTTGGCCCTTTCGATTAAAAACAGGCGCGTATTGGACATGCGCGTATTCGAATACAACGTTGTGCATATATAAACACGCGCTTAGTAGAATCCAACGTTATGTCAAAATTTCAAACATCGGTGAAGAACTTGCGGAGATTTAAGATTTTGAACTAACGAACATTTACATTTTTATTTATATAGATTACTATGTTCCCAAATAAAACACCGGCTTTCACACCCCACTAATGGCAACAGGCACAGGAGATCTGATTGACTTCAAAAGACTTTTCCCCGTACATCTACAAGAGGGAAAATATCAAACGCCACAAAACAATAAGAATGCAAACTCCATGACAATGGCCATACATGAAAACATGGGAGAAATCCATCGGGAAAAGAAATTCTACTAGATCAATGACAGATGATGGTGGTAATATTGAAGCTAACTCCGTGAGTACAAAATAAGAAAACACTCTATAAACATATGTACCATCGGAATAAAATGCCATGTAGATATCACAAGAGCTTCCTTCGTGTAGAGGAACACAGCTGTAATAAATGTGGATTGAAGGGTGATGATAGACATATGGTGGAGTGGTCCTGTACTGGCAACCTACTGGAAAGAAATCCTAAGCCATATAAAGAAGCTGGAAGCATACTTACCTATGTGAGGCGACCCAGGCACAATAATACTTATAATAAGGCCAGACATAGGACGGACCAACTAACAAGGATTCCCATTAATTTCCAATATACTGCTGGCTGCGAAACAAAAGATCACAAAGAAGTGGAAAACGCTATCAGTGTTGATTGCAAAAGCATGGTTGCAAAGACTGAGGCGAATACTAGCAATGAAGATGGTCACTATACATTGAAAAGAACAAATTTAGTGCAGCTTCGAAACCCACCATCTGCCATCTCAATCACCAGCAATGCCTTAATACTTTAGGAACTCAGACTTGTTTAGGAGCCCCGACAGACTAAAAGTAAAGGCGCCAAATAATAATCACTGAATTAAGAGGCTGGAACCATGATGAATATTATGATGGATTTGGGAAGAAAATTTGCAAAAAGATTTAAATACATGTTCACCAACATAAGGGAGGTTAGGGTTCTAAAACAACTGTTGGGAATATTCATTTATGTCAACATGCCGGACAAACTGCTAAAATGGTCAATAAAAAAAACCCCAAAGGGGAAATTTAGCAAATCTATTTTAAAATGGTCTACTGAAGTCCAATAATATAACACCAAGTCAGCACCACTTAAGGTCTCTCTGGAAGGGTGGTAGAAGTGACGATTCTAAAAAGAAGCAACTCCGCTGCAGGAAATTCACAACAAAGTGCAAGATAGAGGTAATGATTTGGAAAGTGGCTCTAGGAAGACAACATCCACTTGAATAACGTCAAAGAAGTGCTGTAGTGAAATGAAGCACTTAAGTTTGAAACAGGTCTATTCTGTGAGCTACTAAAGGAATGGGAAGCCTTTCCAATAGTCACTGTAACAGCATCTACAAAGACCCAAGAAAAATCATGGCCCAGGGATATCTCTGAAAAAAGTCTCCCGGAAAACTCAAGGATTGCATTCCCGAAGAAGTGGAAGGATGAGAATCTATTTGCCATCAGGGGAGCAAGGTTCAGATCACCCAGAAACTTTAACAGAGTACTCTTGAGAAGTATACAATCTTCCTGAGGGTTACACTGGGATACAGGGCTATAATAGCTGCATTCACATAGACACTGATAATACTAGATAGAAAATCTTCCTTCTAGACCTGCTAAATCTAGCAGAAAGGTTTGGTGAAAGGAGAGTTATTTTTAATTTTTATTTTTTTAGTAGTTTTATATAGAGTTAACTCAACCCGAAGGCCGGTTTTCCTCTCAGTAACGTCTTGGAGTTTTACACTAAAGAGGGGCCAACACCTATCGCCGTCTTGGACGAGGAGAGACTTTCTCCCCACCACTCTTTCCCAAATCGATAAGAAATAAGGATTACGCCTAAATATGCTGATCCACGATACATGGTGTTTATAAACTGAATATTAGACAGTGTCTTTCGGGACTCACACGATTGTTCCGCCATGCCCTTGGCTCATTGGACGGATCTTGATACGGATTAATATTACACCTTCACCTACTGCATAAGTAGAGATACAATATCCTCTCGTTCAAACAAGGAAGGATATTTCAAATTTTTTGGTGCCCTGAAGAAGTCCACATGTATGTGGATGAAACGCTTTGCCTGACTTTTTATACAAAGTGACGATACAACAGTAAAAAGAAGAATTTCAACTACCTCTGGAACATTGTGGATACATTTGAAACTATTGGGACTGTGGAAGTGGTGCAACAGTGTTTGCTTTATTTGAAGGTGTTAGAGAGCTTGACATGAGCACCAGTTGCATTACGTACAAACACATTCCTTTTTTCGGCACGGGGAGATGAATTGATTTGCCCAGAATTTCAGGCTATTTGAGCCTTCCGGCAGACTCGAACCTGGTTCCCCAACTTCAAAGTCGGCCGCCCTTGCCGTTAAGCCACACTCTCTCCCCAGGAAGGACAACTTCAGTCTGTAAAAGGAGGCATGGAAGGATGGTCATCTGAACTGACAACTACCTGGAGCTCAAGTTTCTAAAAGGAAGCTACAGAGGTTAAAAAAAGTGGGAGGCTTCATATTTTCCCACGTCCATGGGTGATATTTCCGTATTGATCTTATGTTAATTGCAGACAAACTACTACTAACAATTTTTTTTTTTTTTAAAGAGTAATGAGTCATATGATTGTTATAAAGAATGCATCAGTTATATTGGAGGGATGGACAGGAATAATACATGGAAGTTGAGCCAAAAGATTTAACATGAATCTTTTGAAGGAGAGGGTCTATAATTGAAACAATGAAGTAATAGAGATTTTACCTATGAATACAAATGCAAGGAATCCAACAGGGACTATTTTGGATAGCTACATCACAATTATGAGAAGGAGCATAACCCTTCAGGGAGACAGGGGAGGCTAAGCAGACATTTACAGACCCAGTTAGAAAATTATCTGCAGGAAGGTACTTATGTGCATGTCTAAGTGCTTAGCTAGAGCACTAAAAGAAGTAACTATGAATGCCTAACATCAAATACTACTATTCCGCTCCTCAAATCGGTCTAGTATTTGGTTAGAATTTAACTCAAATAATCAGAATATTTGTCCAAAAGGGACCTAGTAATAGTGGGGGGCCCTATGGGACATGTGGAAGCTTAATAAGAGGTACTAGCCAAGTATGGATGGCATCAAGGTGTGGGATCAACAGAAGTTGCACCTGTTCCAACTACT
Organism: Lissotriton helveticus; assembly: GCF_964261635.1. NCBI lineage: Eukaryota > Metazoa > Chordata > Amphibia > Caudata > Salamandridae > Lissotriton > Lissotriton helveticus. The sequence goes on from NC_136059.1 coordinate 1,906,350,238, forward strand.
CTTTCATCTCCCTATACATCTAAACACCTGTCCCTAAAATTCACACCAGCTTAGTCTGGGCTGTCATAAGCCATTACATTACCCAACAAATGTATGTCCCATATCTTTTGAAAGTTGGATGAGGGAACGGAGTGTAGGTATTTTGCAGGAAATGTTGAGTAATCACAATTTATCAACGTAAGAACGATTTCAATGTGTGTGCAATCCAAAGATTAAAGACATAGGCCTAGACAGCACTGTGCATGCACTTCATCCACAAAACAAACCCGTAGAGCCTCAATAATGGTGAGAAATATGTCAAATTACAGGCAGGATCCAATGGGCACACAAACGACACGGACCTCAAAACATCAACCCACAGTTGTAGACTTCAACCTCCAGCTTGACGACCTGACACCCCCTACTGCACAAGAAGCTGCCAAACTATTTGAATCTTTTTGTCTGTCCCAGCTAGTAGTGAACCTTCACATGTCATTGGTCATATGATCTTATCCTGACCTCTTTGGAGACAATAGTGACTCAAACTGTAGTTCGGTGTCTGGGCTCTTTACCAGAGCAGGAGGGAGCACCCACCATGCTCTGCCACCCAGAGAGAGAAAAATTAAGTGGCCAATGGTTCTACCAACCCTTAACACGCACTTAAGGCAATTAATAGACCATGGGGACATTGAAGAAACTTTAACCAATTGCTAAGATGGATCCATTAAGGACGGTTCAAAAATCCTTACCCAAGCTCGCACCCATGGTTCAAAGAATCTTGAAAAAACATTTAGCATCAAGTACGCGAAATACAAACGGAAATGGTACCGGCTGGAGGACCAAGACTTCTGTACATGCCACTAAAAGCCTCATTTAAAGGGACATATTAATACTTCTGCTCTTAGGTTTAGCAAGCAAACAGTATTATACAGCAACTAATAAAGGTGGTTTAAGACTCCATTTACCCTGGTTGTTCAATAGTAAATAAGCCAGTCTCACAGGCTCTTTGAGACAATCTGTCCACTTTTTGCAGCAAAATACATTTATGATGAGACGAAAGCCCTGCAAGCCATCTTTGCTAGAAGGCCATTATTACCTACACCTTTTTGCAAACTGGCAGGTTATGCCTACTTCCCTTTGGATTTTCAGGGAGTACAATCGCACTCAGAGTCAGGCTCACCAGATGGTTAGAGTTCAGTCGCCATCCTAAAAGAAATTCTGCCATTATTGTGCCAAGAATAGTAGACCGATTCATTCTTTGGTTGTCTACTAGTGTGGTCCCAATGGATTGGAAGGATGGAAAACTGACAACCGTGGTCAGAGAAAAGCTAGGACCAAACTGTCCCACTGCACCCACTCATCAACAAGGGCACTTACTAGACCCCATATTTACTAATTGGGAAGGCGTAAATGTTTCACCTCCTATCCCTCTAATATGGTCTGACCATAGTATGGTGCCATTTAAAATAGTCAAAAAATGCATCACCAATTCTCATGTGAAAATGCCTCCCTACAGACGCCGTAATTTTAAAAAATGCACCCCGGAACTGCTGTCACAGGAACTTAGCGTACACCTCCCTTTAACAGGAATCTCCCTACAGGAAATATGGGATAATTTTGAAACAGGGATAACTAAAGCGTTAGACAAAATTGCTCCATGGACTACCAAACCACCAGCTCGACTAACTAAAAATGCCCCCTGGTTCTCTGAAAAACTTAAAAAGGCAAAAGCCCTATGCAAATCCATAGAACGAAAGTGGAGGAAAAACTACACTCCAGAACTCAAAGAAAAGTATAGAAGCGAGCTGAAGAAATACCAAAAACTGGTAAAACTAGAAAAAAGTCTCTACTACAAAAGTAGAATTGTAGAAGCCAAAAACCCCACAAAGGAACTTTTCAGCATCTACAGAGAAATCACTACACCCTCTCGCCTGGATACTAAAGATACCTACTCCACACTGATATGCGACCAGATAGCGGATTTCTTTGTGTAGAAGGTAGAAAAAATGTACGCCACCTTTCCTAGCAGTACCAGGACAGATAAAAACAAGGTAGCTAACCCAGAGTTCCTCTCCCACAAATCCCTTTTTACCAACTTCAGGACCCCCAATAAACAGGAATTAATGAAGATCATAAATAGTATTGGTTCAGGCTCCCCTATGGATGCCTGCCCTCCGGAACAGTATAAAGCAGTCATGGAAAATTTACTACTGGAGCAAATACGCGATATGATCACTCTATCATTCCAAGAAGGTCATGTCCTGAAAAACTGGAAATCTGCCCAGGTAATACCTTTAAAGAAAAAACCTACTATCCCAATTACTCAGCTCCAAAACTTAAGGCCAATCTCGCTCCTTCCTTTCTGTGCCAAAGTCATAGAAAAAGTGGCCAATCTTCAACTTATGGAGTTCTTGGAGAAGGAATCGCTCCTCCACCCTTCCCAGTCAGGATTTAGATCGGGCCATTCAACCGAATCAGCTGTTCTGTATTCTACCGAACAGATTCGGAAGATAGTGGATGAGGGAGAGACAGCAGCGTTGGTCCTATTGGACTTGAGTGCTGCGTTTGATACCGTGCTGCACTCAACGCTGCTGTCTCGGCTTGCAGACATGGGAGTAAAAGGCCCAGCTCTCACCTGGTTCCAGTCCTACCTCACTGACAGAACTTTCCAACTTCACTGCCCACCCTTTAAGTCATCTCCTCGCAATGTGAGCCATGGGGTTCCACAGGGCTCTAGCCTGAGCCCCACTCTATTCAACATCTACATGGAGCCCCTGGCACACATTGCGGAGGAATTTGGGGTGGGCATTGTCAGTTACGCTGACGACACCCAGTTGGTGTTCAAAATAACGCCAGACAATAGAGACTCAGCTTCCAACTTCTCTAACTGTATGATATCAATAGCGAAGTGGATGAACACCAATTGTCTCCGTTTAAACTGAGACAAAACGGAGGTATTGATAGTAGGGAAAGAGGCCTCTGTCTGGTCCCACACATGGTGGCCTAGCGAACTGGGAGAACTACCTCAGCCAGTAGAGAAGGTGAAAAATCTCGGAGTCATGCTTGATGCCGACCTCTCAGGCAAAGCCCAGGTTAACAAAGTCACAAGCAAATGCTATGGCACCTTAAAAGTACTCCGTAAAGTACTTGACCTACTGCCGACCGAAGCGAGAAAAACGATTGTCCATGCATTAGTATCCCCTCATTTGGACTATGGCAATGTTCTCCTACTCGGTCTAAATCAAAAGGGTCTGCACCAGTTACAATGCATACAGAATTCTGCAGCACGACTGGTGCTCGGCCTCCCGCGGAGATCATCTACTAAACATGCACTAGCCAAGCTTCACTGGCTCCCTGTTAAAGAGAGAATCATATTCAAGACTCTCTGCTATGCACACCGCATTGCTCAAAACAAAGGCCCTTGCTATCTGAGAGATCTTATTACCATTCATAGGCCGATTAGAGACCTTAGATCATCAGGCATGATGCTATTTAAAATCCCTCGTATCACAAAAGCTAAGATGGGCGGAAAATCCTTCCGCTATCTGGCCACCAAATTCTGGAATGCTCTGCCAATCCAGCTACGGATGGAGCCATCTGAAATGAGTTTCAGAGCTAAACTTAAAACTCACTTATTCCCCAGATACTAACTTTATCTCCTATGGCTCATGTTCTCCCTGATGGGTTTGCATTATGCAGTTAGCGCGGGGACACACAGCTTTGTGCAGCCAGGCGCTTAATAAATGCTAATTATTATTATTAATTATTATAACTAGTGCCCTACAACCCTTCTACCAACAACAAACGGTAGTGTCTAAAAATATAGACGAAACCCCTGACCAGAGGGGGTCCTTCTTGATGCTTTGCAGCTGTGTTTTCAGCCTGGGAGCATTATGAAGGCGGCACTGGTGATTAGGGTGGACTAGCTCCGAATTGTTTATGACAAGGCTGAAGCTGCTAGAGAGGTCTTTTTAGACCTCAGTCACCTCCAGTATCACAGACCAGCTTCTAAGTGGGCACCAGGAAATCATGATTGTGTTTTGGGGGTTTTCTTGCACTCTTTAAGCCCGCCTCTGTATACACCTCAAAGCTTTATTTAGTTGTGTGGTCCCACAGGGTTCAGCCTGACCACTATGCTATTTAAAATTTATAGGAGATAACGTGTCAAGCTTATTAGACCAGGAAAAGCTATTGCTTATGTGGGTGACACACAGCTTATTATTCACACTGACCACCAGATTCTTACAATAGCAAGCCATTCACCAAGGCAAGTATAATATCTATGATGAATGAATGGCATATAACTATGCAAACTCAACACCAGAAAAACTGAACTGGTGATCTGCAAATAGAAATGCTGTGGTGACAATTCCTTGGGGCCCAAACAACTGTGAGAACCTCCCCTCTGTCTCCTCATGTTAAATTTTATTCTAGACCAGGACCTGTCCTTCACGAAGCAAACCAAGTGTTACCTCACCTTGCTTTGGCTTATTGAAATTCCCTGGGAATTCCTCCTTTTTGTTCCTCTGACTTCACCCCCAACAAATCTTGGAATTTGCACACTCATGACGAAGATCTTATTCCGAAGGCTTCAGACCTAGTCTGAAGGAACAGAGTATCGAAAATCTTGCAGTCTGAAGATTGACCGCCTGTGAAAATTACGGATCCCCCTCAGTCCCCAAGTGCTACCTAAAGTTACTTGCAATTAAAAAATAAAATCCCTCCAAACATTTCTATTTTGAAGATTGCAATTCGTTTTTTCACTTCTCCTTCCCCCTCCATATGCTAAGATGACCTCGGCTGAACACCGATCTTTATAATTAGACACATAAGTAAAGAGCTAGGCAAATAAGTGAATATCTATCTCAACTTGTAATTGACACATTCTGGGCCTTCTTGCGGAGAGGGATTTAAAAAAAAAAAAAAAAAAAAAAGGACAAAAAAAAAAAACTGTGTACACAGTGACATATCTGAGTCAACTAGCTCACGGACACTTTCCCGGACCTCAGCGCCCCAGTTGGCTTCTACTGGACCTTTCCTCCACCAGATAATGACCTGCTCTGGATAGGGAAGCAGAGTTTCTCGAATGTCAGGATCAGGTACACCCTATCACAAGTCTCCAGAGGCACAGCCAACTCAGATTTAGAGTGCAGCACCACTGCCAGCTAGGAAAGGACAATCAGTACAATGTAGCCGGCAGGGAAAGGAAAACACATCCAGGTCAGGGCTCAGCCAGCCCTCAAGTGTAGCAGCCATACTCCGCTTCAAGTGACACTGCACCCCAGGTGTAGCAGTAATTTGGTTTACAGCTATACAAACTTTCTTTTTGGGATTAAAGTAGTCTTCAAATTAACGCACAAGAGCACAAAGAATTGTCACTTAATTACACACAGGACAGACATATGATAGCGCTTTACAAAGAACAATATGGAGACTACACAGAATATCACTCATAACAAGGACGTATTAGGTGGGACATGCCATGTTTACACCAACTAGAAAATTATAGCACAAATATCAAATACCTGTGACTTGTGTTAGTTTAGATGCTCCGTCGTTTGACACTGCAGAAGCAGACGTAAATGGACTCGATGCAGTAAAAGCGGCAGGCGTCTGAGAAGTCTGGGCTGGCAAGTTCTTCTTCAGCATTTGCGCAAAACTCGGCACTCGAGAAATCTGAGGCCAATCACCATTGCTAGCCATGTTTTGCTGAAAAATAAAATTTTAATTTAGAAAAGCCATACCCAATCACTTTAAAAATACAGCATCACAGTAGATACTTATACTTCACATGGAAAATAATTATTCTCATATAGATTTCATTAGCCACTGCTTTCCGTGGATAAGACGTCCTGAGGAAGAGATCCTCTCTTACTCACAAAAATACATCTTCAAGTAACTGGCTAAGGAGGGCTACTTCTAGTTCTTCCTCATGAAATTAAGCAACATACTGAGAAAGTCAGCTGCCACACAATGAGGTCATGCTCTTGGCTTGCCGTCTGTCCAGGTCACTTTGTGCCTATCCTGCTGGTACTGGTCCCTACAGAGTCCTGGGAGGGCACAAGTGGTGGAGGAGCTCAGCGTTGCAAAGGGTGCCGGCTGCAGTTGCTGGGTAACGTGGATTGTTGAGCTCAGTAAGACGACATACATGACAACTGTGGAGGAGGAACAGAGCAGCACAGAGGAGGGTGGCAATCTGCAAACCCCACCCTCACACATCGGAGGGCCTTGCTCTGCTAAGAGCATGAGGGCCTAGGAACGGACAAGGCCTGTGCGTGGAGGGGGAAGCAGCACAGAGGACAGAGGTTGCAGATTGAGTGGCCCCAGGTCTGACAGGGGCTGCGTGAACAACAGCACTGGAACTAGGAGGGGGAAATGTGCCCTAATCTTCCTCCAAGTCCGACTCTAGTACATGCTTGAGGAGGCAGTCACAGATTCCAGGGTGTTCATGGGAAACCACTCTTCAAGCCAGAGGTATCCCCATGCCCAAAGGCAAGTGGACTTGTTGGGAAGTGTCGTAAAACCAACACATTCAGATAGTCCTGGCCCAGTAGTGGATGGTGTTTCCCCAGCATGTTCAAGTAGAGAGAGCATGAGCAAATTAACTGGTACATTAGGGATGTCTTACATTTAATGAACCTTTGGCCTCAAAGATTTGACTTTGGGGTGGGTGCTTGCATTCTTGAACAACATGCAACCAAAGGCTTCCCTCAACGGTGAGGTGGGTGCATTGCTGGTGGTATGCCGTAGCCACTCTGATGGGGAATTGCACAGGGACGGAGGTGCTGGGAATTTAGGAAAACACTACGACTAATTGATCTGACGAGTGATTGCATCACAGACACTGACCCACCATCACAGCAAAAATGCTACATCCTCCATCCCAAACTACGCTTTTGGGTACCAGCCTAATCAAAGTACATAGTTTTATCTGCTGGACTGGCTGCACCTGGGTAAGACTGGGCGGGCTCGGAATACTGCAACAATAGGAAGAACCCAGAAGACCAAAGAGGATGCCGCTGGCAGAAGCTCTGTGGAAAGGAATAAGACTGCACAAACTGTGCAAGGGGTACTGATGGATAGATGCCTATGGACAATATGACAATACTTGGGGCAATAGGCTTCACCAGAGATCAGTTAAAACATGAAATACTCTGCATGCAGTACTAGAGAAAGGACTGCTGACACAATAACAGGAATATGGCAAACCGCGTCACTTAGGTGAAAATGAATGTGCTGGAACTTACCACTACAATGGAGAACCACAAACAGCAATTGGAAGAAATGAAGGAGAAGGCGCAGGAAAGCAGGGTAGATGAAAAAGAAGGCTGTGCATGGTACAACATCATAAGGGGAGTGGGACTCCAAGAAAATATAAAGATGGGGCTTTCTTGGAAGACTGGATACAGGTGATGGTTGTGCCCAAGGGTCTGTCCAAGTGCTTCACAATGGAGAGAAGGCACAGGGAACCGTATTGGCTCCCTAGACCCGGTGTACCCCGATGATGCATGGTGGTCAAACTGCTGCACTTCAGAGACTTCCTGAAACAGGCTCGATCTGATGGCCCCATTCAGTGCAAAACACAAAGTTGCCTTGTATCCAAATTTCAAGCTCATGGTTCAGTCCCAGCATACATCAATTCTCTCTGAATAGGAGGCTTTGCCAACTTGGTCAATATACAAGCAGCAGTTCCCTGCTCACCTTAGGATCCGGTGGAGGGAAAGGTAAAAAAATTTTGATGACCCATTCAAGAACAGGGTTTTGGATTGATAACTAGGATACCTGCGGAATAAACAGGCCTTCAGAGGCCTCCAATAAACCGTGAATTCACAGAGGACAACATTCTATACGACGAAAGGGAACAGGCCCCACAACACGTAATAAGGTGAAGTAGAACAAGAGGGGCAGCAACAATGAGCTGCTTACAGAAATCTTCGGTGGTAGGGCAACATGTGGATAGAAGCTCTACATCAGGAACAGAGTTCTGGAGATTCTGATCTCAGCAGAAAACAGCAGACAAACTTACAGGAGATTGCTGCAGGTGTACTCCCCCAAGACTTTTGGATCGAAGTTTTGACAGTGGGGATAGAATTGGCCAATATCAGTTTTTGTGATTTGCAGTGTAAATACTGGCTGCTCGGAGCCTACTGCCCTCCGCAGTTTTGCATATTTTTTTCTTCCTGCTATCTTTTCTATTTCCTAGATCTTAAAGCGCTCACTAGTGAGGCTTTACCGGGCTACCTTGGAGGTGTGGAAAAGGATAACGTTTCCAGTAGATTTGGACAGGTTGCAGTTTTGTAACGATCCTGGGTGGGAACAGTTTGGGGAAGGGAGAAGCTGTTGATTTCTTGTTGTTTACTGCTGTAAGACTGTTGGAGTGGAGAAGAGAACAAATTAAAAATGTGTGATTTCCAGGGAACGGGACGGTTAAATCAGGTATGCAAACATTTTGTAAGACATGCCTTTAACGCATTTAAGATTTCAGAATAAAATAATCACAGAATGTGTGGGGTCTTAACTTCCCTAGTATACGCCACAATGTGCAAGTTTACATTAAGATGCAGGGAGACATATTGCATTCCTGCAGGAGACCTCTTACTCAAGCTGACAGTAGCGCAAACATAATAATAATAATAATAATAATAATAAGGGGGGTCCACTTATATTTTATAAAGTACTCAGCATTTGCTTAGGGAACCCTAATTTGGGTTACAACGCAGATATTCTTCCAGCTTTTGGCAAAGATTGATTCATTGAGAAGATATGTGGTAGTGACAGGTAAACTGGCAGGTAAATATATTGTTCTACTAAATATTCATGCCCCGAACACACCAAATGCAATTCTTTGTAGACTTGTCAACCCTCTTGTCAGCCACCCTCACTCCCGAGTGCTGGAGGAGGTGAGATTTTAATTGAGTGAATGGTGGGGGCAAAGGATCAATCACACCCTCTGCCTGCAAGATAGCTCAAGAGCGCATAACCCTGTGGGGAAGCATTCTTTCTTTTCAAGCCTGCAAAATGCGCATGTCAGGACTGGACAAACTTCTCCGCTGCCCACAAATGCACATAAAGGACACACGCACCGAGTACTTGGCTAAGATTTAGTCCGACCATGGACCCTGCTCACGACTGTGCGATAGAACCCACAACGACAATTCCAACATGGAAGGTCAACACAGACTTGCTACAAGACACTGATTTTCTATCCTCCCTGGGAAAGGAGATTAAGTACTACGAGGTGAACGCCGACTCCCACATACTCTACCATGGTGCAACAAGTAGCCTTTATGTTAGTGATGAGATGACACTGCATACCAAGCAGGGTAGGGGTGCGGATCAAAGTACACATGAAAATTCCCAAAAAATAACACCAACTTTACACACTAGAGGAGATGGAGGCGGGGGAGGGCAGAGAGGACAATACTAAACACACACACAGACACAGCTGTCCCGGGAAGAAAATGAGAAGCCGGCTGCTTCAGAGCACTGTAAGGAATTGAGGTATTAGTTGAGGGTGTTAAGGTACCTACTTTAAGTAATAACCACAATCCTTTTCGGGGTGAAACACTATAGTCACTAAATATATCCAAGCTCAGCTAGGGCATTGAGCAGGCATGCTTTACTTAGAGGCAATGTGTAAAGAACCAAAACAGTAAAACAATTAAAAATGCAAGACAATAAAAAAGGAAAAAAAACAATTACAAAAATATAGTAAAATTTCATAAACAAAATGACACCAAAATGACAAAAATCCAATTAGGGGAACTGGAGGTATGATATCTTCACATTTTAAGAAGAAACAGCAACAAGAAGCCCAAAGCGCCAATGATAGTGTATGGTCATGGAAGAACAGGGCCTAAGCTCCATTTGACACGGACTATGATGAAGCGTGGGTCAGGGAGACTAACAATTCTTCCTGGTCATAGAGTTTACCTTATTAATATTGTCCTTTAAGTCCCAAATCCACCACGAGTACACTTCTAAAAGCAACCCCCACTCCCCATCCCCCCACCCCCTCCACCCCAGTCCTCAAGGGGGCACTTAAGAGGCTCACAGGACGGCTGGCAGAGTCCAGTCCAATTCTAGTGGTCATCAATCAGCTGGGCAGTTGCAGGAAAGGCTATCTGTAACTTGTATCCCTGTAGTTTGAGCAGGAGGTCAGCGTTATGACTCTTGGGAGTCCACTGTTCTATTCTGATACAAGAGGGAGAGCAGATCCAGTCTTCTAGGCTCTTCTCAGGTATCGGACAACAGATTCAACACTCCTCTGATCTTCCACAGGTCCAGAAGTGTTCGGAAGTGGAAGCCTTGAGATGCCACATTTCTTCCTGGCACGAGAGGCACTCTAAACTAGTTCTGGGGCATCTCTCCCTCCCACTGGGGTTGGGTCCGGCTAACTAGAAGGACAAAGGAAAGGCAGATCCAGGTGTGAGCTACATCTGTCTGTGACAGGGAAGGCCCTTCTGTAGTGCACCAAGAGTCTGAGCACAACCCCCAAGCTAATCTGTCAAGGAGAGGATAACACTTTCCCACACCCCAGGCCCACTGTGCCTGTCATGAGAACATTTCACTACAGGTGAGCGGAGCCATCAAGATATCTGGTAACAGTTGAATACGTACAGAAAGGCCTCCAGAGTCATTAGGCAGACAAAAGGTAACTATTAAAGTACGGGTTTTGTAATAGTTAGACAAAACCTGATCTTGCGATTAAATTGGGTTATTTTAATAATCAAAAGAGCCCATGAAATATTTCTCTAAAAGTTTCCAATCTGAAATTAGCATTTTAAGGGGTTATAATGTAAACCAGTGTTTCCCTGTGGAAGCAGCCCGCCTTGCTTCATTGAAAATAGCTTCTATGCTGTTGCACCGTAAGTACATGTGGAACATTAAAACTCCTACAGGTCCTACTTTTAAATATCATGCACCCTACCCTATGAGCAATACAACCAACCCCGGGGGGTGACTTACTGATATTTAAAAGCATGGTTTAGGCCTGTTGAAAGCGTTATTTTGACAGGTCAGATTACCAATTTAAACCTGGAAAGTCCGGCTACTGGTGGCAGGCATGCAATCATGTTTGAACTGCCACTGCAATGTGTAGAAAGAGTGCTGCAACCTACTGGCAGCATTTAACTTACAAGCCACAGGTACACTTTGGGTACCATATACTAGGGAATTATAGGCAAGTTAAATTGATCAATCAGGAGTAAACCAATTTTACCATGGTGGGTGGAGGAGTTACTACATTACTACGGATTAGCAGGGGTAAAGTGCATAGAGTTCGATACACAGCAAAAATAGGGTACAGCAAAAAGTTCAAATAATTCATTGTGACCCTGCAGAAAGGGCACATTTTCAACATGGGCAGATTGAGGGGAAATTATGCGCAAGGTGAAAGAGACTAACCCAGTTGGAGATAAATGCAACATTTAAAGCATACCATGACCAAATTTAATGTTGCAAATTATAAAGTAGTGCTGGACTATGTGACAGGCACCTCCACTTCTAAGCTGGAGCTGGAAAATGCAACTGCCTTTGGGGCTGATATAACTGTACCGGAAGAGAAAGGAGCGGGTAAGCAGATGGCTATCGGAGAGTAGCCAGGTTCGATGGTCTGTGGATAGAATTCGAATCTTATAATATACAAAAGTTTTAGCCCCCTAAGTTGACAGAAGTATTTAATACATCTAGGACCGGGGGGGGCGGGGTCCCTGCCACAGACGTCTCCCTTCAAAAAAAGACACCAAACACGTGGCTTCCCATTGTCCTTATAAATGCTCAACCCGGATTAAAACTTTTAAAGTAAAATCTTAGCAAAAAGGTTGCTCCTCAGAGTAGGCACATTAATCCACTCAAATCAAACCCGGATTATCCCCAAACAAATCACTGTCAAATATCAAGAATCTGATCAAGAATATGATCCAGGTACTGGATAGCTAGTTGAATGCAAGTCCAGTTGGCTAGGTGCCGTCAACAATCACAGAAAAGGCATTTGATTCAATTCAGTGGGAATTTCTTTATGCAGTCATGTCTGGCATTGGCTCATCGTTGGGTTTCTGGCGTGGACGCGATTATTATAGACCAGTCCCATGGCTAGATTTAACAAGCATTTGCAATGCAATAGGTCTCGCATTTATGCAAGTTCAAGCTATTGGCATTGTAAATGACAATGCATTTTAGTTCGGTTTTAAAAACGGAAACAAAAATAAAAGGAATTGTCATTTGCAATCTTAATAGCTCAAACTCACGTAAATGCGAGACCTATTGCATTGCAAATGCTTGTTCTACTTTATCCCACAGTCTTGGTAAACCCAATAGTTGGGGCTTTAATGTGCCAAACATTTGTTCTTGCAATGCGTACAAACTGCAGTTTTGCATGCCTATATTTGCATACATTAGCACATTAAAAGCAGAATGTTGTTGCCAATGCTTTTTTTGGTTTTTTTCATCTCACAGCACTCTGTATGTTTGGATTTTAGAACACGTACATGAACTATTGAAATGGAAACTACAACTCCAGGAATACAACATGCAATTGTCAAAAAATCCAGAATTGGCTCAAGTTGTCACAGGGCCACTCTGCAGCTAGGCACGCCTCTTTACCACATAGAACAAGCATTTGCAATGCAATAGGTCTCGCAGCATTAAAGTTTGAGTTACTGGCATTGTAAATGACAATGCTTTGCATAAATTTTTTTGGGTGTCCGTGTGTGCATGGCAGTGGTGGTGTCTATGTGTGCATGCCACTGGTGTTGTCTGTGTGTGCATGGCAGTGGTGGTGTCTGTGTGTGCATGGAAGTGGTGGTGTCTGTTTGTGCATGGAAGTGGTGGTGTCTGTTTGTGCATGGAAGTGGTGGTGTCCGTGTCTGCATGCCAGTGGTGGTGTCCGTGTCTGCATGCCAGTGGTGGTGTCCGTGTCTGCATGCCAGTGGTGGTGTCCGTGTCTGCATGCCAGTGGTGGTGTCCGTGTCTGCATGCCAGTGGTGGTGTCCGTGTCTGCATGCCAGTGGTGGTGTCCGTGTCTGCATGCCAGTGGTGGTGTCCGTGTCTGCATGCCAGTGGTGGTGTCCGTGTGTGCATGCCAGTGGTGGTGTCCGTGTGTGCATGCCAGTGGTGGTGTCCGTGTGTGCATGCCAGTGGTGGTGTCCGTGTGTGCATGCCAGTGGTGGTGTCCGTGTGTGCATGCCAGTGGTGGTGTCCGTGTGTGCATGCCAGTGGTGGTGTCCGTGTGTGCATGCCAGTGGTGGTGTCCGTGTGTGCATGCCAGTGGTGGTGTCCGTGTGTGCATGCCAGTGGTGGTGTCCGTGTGTGCATGCCAGTGGTGGTGTCTGTGTGTGCATGCCAGTGGTGGTGTCTGTGTGTGCATGCCAGTGGTGGTGTCTGTGTCTGCATGGCAGTGGTGTCACCAATAACGCTGCCAATTCCACACCACCCCCACCGTCCATTTATTATAGTCGAATGGAGGGTATTCTTTTTATCACTTTCCCATTTTGTGACATATTTTTTATTTAAAACGGTGAAATGTATGAGATGTCTGTATGTATTTATTTGTTTAATTGTTTTATGGCTCAAGAATCCGAAATAAACAGATTTGGATATTACCACATCACAAGGGACAGCAACATCCAAAGAAAAGTCCATTGTTGAACAATCCTAAAGAAGTCTATTTACCGAAATAACACAAGGATCATGATGAATAATTAGACCATGCATTCATAAAAGAATAATTTGACACCCTGGAAAATAAGACGGGTAATTGAAGCTCAACTAAATTTTTTTTTTTTAAATCTTTCATCGGAGGCCACTAATGAACCTTTGAGGCTGGTAGTATTTATACGCAAAGAGCATCTCGCTGCACGCACCAGGACTCTTACCTCTGCAGCTGACGCCGTCAGGATGCATGCCTTGGCTGTATGACGGGGACACATCCTTGGGTCCAAGCACCTGCCCACTCTCCTCGTGGTTTGGCAGAACGGCGGGGCACAGGTCTGCAGCTTCAGGAAGGAGTTCTGTCAACAAAAGCTGAACATCGAGGCTAAGACAGAGAAGAGCAGGTGCGTGCACAGAGGTGTGTCAGCTCCCTTTGCCGGTTTCGTCTGTGTCTAGTGGCCGCTCCTAAAGGGATTCTCACAACCAGATGAAATGTTCAGCATTCCATGTGGGCGCTGGGATTCTGCCGTTATGAAACTCCTCATTTAAATAGATTCGTGACACGCGTTAGTGGTGATTCCGTCAGCAGCACCCAAAGGCTCTTATTGACCAATCGGCCCCTGGCGGGAGGGGGAAGTACAAAAGGCGGGGGAAGGGCGCCCACGGAACTGTTGTGGTGACGCGGTGGCATTCAACGCGCATTTCATTCAGTAAGCAGGCTTAGCGTGTAGCGGTACTCCCCGCCCACCATTCATAACCAGATCTTAGAAGGTAGCGAAAGCAACCAGCCGCCCGGCCGGCCAGCCAATTGCATCGCGGCCCGGCCGGAAGTCCCGCCTCCTCGAGCACCCGAGAAAGGAGAGGAAAAGTCTTCCCGCGGCCCGGGGCTCCCGTGAGCTGCGGAGTGCCCCGGAGCCGCCTGCGCAGAGGAGTAGCTTTTGTCCCGCGGCCCCGGAGAAGAGCTGCAGAGCCGAGGAGTCACACCGGGAGCAAAGAGAAGTGCTGCGGAAAGAGTCCCGAGGAGCGGGAGCTCTCGTGTAGCCCCCGCCAGCAGAGCCTGGTGCCGGTGAGTGTTGTCAGGTGGGGGGGAGAGCTGCGGCGGGGGCGTGGGGTGGAGGTGTCTCTGTATGTATGCGGCGGCCGGGGGCGCTTCTGTGTATGCGGCAGGGGGGGGGCGGGGGGGAATGTCTCTGTATGTGTGCGTGCGTGTGCACATTAGATGCAGGCAAAGCGCGCTCACGAGGTCAAAAGGCACTCCACATGAACAACTACCAGACCCATTGACGCCTGCACTTTCAAAGTGAAACTGACTAAAGCAAGCGCCCGGCCCACGTTAAAAAAACAAACCACACACATTAGATGCAGTCAAGGCGCGCTCACGAGGTCAAATCTCCAGCAGGAGAAGCTCGTAACAGTCTGCTGTCCACATTCCCCTACATTCCCCAGAAAGTGGCGACATAAGTTGTCTCCCTAGACAGCAAAAGCTTCGCTTTTGCTTTCGTCTAGGCGAGACCTAAAAACGTTCCTATGCATAGCACAGGCTCTCTCCTCACACACGCCACACACTCCTCATCTACGCATCAAACAGACTCAGGCCTCTGGTTGCCCCTCCTACAGTGCAGAGTCATCCGCACGCTATTGCCCCCGGCACATTGCTCCTAGAGAGACAGAACATGGTGCCAACCCCCATCGCACACGCATCCTATCTCTCTCATGTGAAAACACACAGCTTACAGGTGGCCGGCCCATTGTCGTGAGAGACACCTCCAAGTGCTGATGTTATAATAATATAAAACAATGTCCCTCAAAAACAGACTCATGCCTCAATCCTCCTGCCCCCACACACAGAGGACGCAACTACCTTGCATACAGTAAACATCTGGTCGCAGCTACCGATGCAATATGTCTGAACATAATTCTTGTAACTAACTTGCTGTGCCCTTGTATTATGCTACTGTTGTAAAGCGCTCTGATGCCTTCGGGCCATGTTTGCGCTATATAAAATTGCAATATAAAAAATAAAACGCCTAATACACATTACAATAGTTGTTTGAAAAAGTGTTTTTAGCACTGCTTGTCCAACATTTACTTGCTGACGTGCAAATACATCCACACAATGATGTTTGGTAAATGTGTGATGTAGACATATGTCAGCTAAGGCAATGTTACCTAAAAAGGCCATAGATGCTCCTATTTTGCGAATGTGCTCTAGGAGGTCTGGTTAAAGTTATTTTAGCTGTAGCATAGCAAGTTTGAATACATTTAACAACCCATCTAGAAATACAGGATTTAGAGAGAGGATTTCATTTATGAGGTGGAGCAAATGCAACAAAAAGTTTGGTTTTGCAAAAATCTTTTGTTCTATCAATATAATCTAAAAGTGCTCTTTTGACATCAATTGTGCGTAAAGCCCTTTCTGCTACTGAATCAGGTTGAGGGAATAAGAAAACAAGTTACTTATCTGTAACTGTAGTTCTCCAGTATTGGAAGCTTTCATAGATTCACATGCCTGAGTCATTCCCCGTTGTCGATACGGGAGTCTCCGGTACATCAAAAAAGCAATGCTTAGTAGTATAGCAAACTGAAAAGAGGCCTAGGCCCATTTTCCTTTGGCAACCCATAACCTTGGTTATGTAAAAGAGACCAAACTTGTCCCTGAACCAATCAGACTCCCTCACCCTCTAGAACACTCCTGAGAGAACCTTTTGCCACTCAGATTATCGTGCACTTGTGCCATAAACATCTTTTGTGCTAAATCAGAGGTGAGCCTCTCAGGGGAGGATGGTGGGTGAATGTGAATCTACGAAAGCCTCCAATACCGGAGAACTACAGCTACAGGTAAGTAACTTGTTTTCTTACTCCAGTATTGGAGCTTTCATAGATTCACATGCCTGAATCAGAATAGCAAGCAGTAAGTCATAGCACATTTTTGTCACCCAAGATCTCGAATTAGGCAACATATGTAATCTGATAATAGCAGTGTCTATTATATATATTATATATAAATAAATCTTCCCAAATGGCTTCTAACACAACATATCCCGACAAAATGTGCCTATATCACCAACAAAGGGAGGAGGGATGGAAAAGAGGGTTCACCGTTCAGTACTGCTTCCCCCTCCCCACTGCCACATCCTATTTGCAGGTGCATCAAAGCAGTAATGTCTGGTGAAGGTATGAGTACTCTTCCAGGTAGCAGTCCTGCAGATATCCTGGATAGGTACTCATGCAAATAAAGCAGTGGAGGTGGACAATGCTCTTGTAGAATGTGCACAAACAGGTGCATTCAACGGCTTCCCCTCCACCTGATGACAATATTGTATTGTCTTTGAAATCTACCGAGAAATTCCCCTTTTACAGGGGGAAACAAAACCTTCCTAGGGACACTAAGCAACAAATATTTGGGAAGACTTTTTTTTTTTTTTTTTTGAGTTCAACACTGCTTTATTGCATAATTCAAGGCAGAGTACACAGCTTTTCGTGCCCACAACCCGGAGGCTGGCAGCGTGGTTCGGTAATTATAACACAGCCTCGTAGCCGGCATCCCTGAGGCTCGGCGGCATAGTACATGCATGAGCGATGGTAGTAATACAGCTGACGTTGCAGGGCCCCTGAAGGATGAGCAGCAGCAGAACAGTGTTATCTACTTCAACATTCAGTGTCAGAACAGTAATAAAAACTTCCCAACATGGAAGAAACAAAGAGGCATTTCGTTCTCCCTTGAAAAAAAGAAAAGATGTCAAATCAGTAAGGCAGTCTAGATAGGTAGTGCAGTGCAGCGTTCGGCAGTCGTAACTCCATACTCCGAACAGTCTACTAGCAAGTCCGAAGACAATGACATGTGCTGTGATGTGCATGCAACGCGTTAGGGTGGAAGATGAGTTCGGGAATGTGCAAAGTGTGGTGCAGGGGGGTAATGGTCCAACTCAGAGGGGGGGGGGGGGGAGGGGGGGGAAGACACTCGCCACCAGGAGGGGGGGGGAGCCTCAAAGGTGGGTATGGGGGCATCGGTACGGAAAGCTGATCATTCCAGCCCACCCGCAGGAGGCAAAGCACGACCCATGCCGATCACGGTGATATGTGGATGTTGCAGCCAGAGTGAAGGCCTGCTCCAGGGCCGTACGATGTGGCTTCAAAGAGGAACAAGGCCCTCCTCAGGCGCATCCTCCCCGACCGTCTGTTGGAGCATGTAGCACACCAGGGGACCCAATATGTCTCTAGGTTTACAGGATGTAGGCAACAAGTCAGCGAATGTGTTATGTTGGTCTTGACAGTAGGTCAAGTCTGCAAGCCAGTCCTTAAATTTGGGTGCCCTGCCACGGCCCCACCGACAGGCCACACGCCGTTTGGCCAGAAGCAGAGCAGTATCGACAAATTTCCGGCTCGAGCTAGGGATCTGCTGAGTATATCCGAGAATCGTCACCAAGGGGTCCATAGGCACCGTAGTGTTCGTCATGTCTGTAAGGGCATCCGTCACTTGTTGCCAATAAAGGGCCACCTGTGGGCATTCCCACGCCAAATGCAGAATATCCGCATGGCCGGCACGGCAGCGTACGCAGCGGTCGTCCTCCGCCAAGCCAAATCTGAGTTTGCGCACCGGTGTATAGTACATCCGTTGTAGGAATTTATAATGTATAATTTTGAATCTGCTGCTGGCAGATAAGCGGGAGGTGAGCGCACAGCAGTACAGCCATTGCTCATCAGTGATGTCAGTAGCCAACTCAGCGGCCCAGCACGCCCGAGCGCTGGAGTCCGGTATCTGCACAGCGCCCCTGAGCTGACGGTAAAGGCCAGATACCAAATGTGCCCCATCCCGGGAGCTTAACAGGAAGTGGAGCGGAGGCAAAATCTCAGGTTCGTCAGGGAAGTGGGGGAGTATGTCCCGCATCCCCGCACGTAGGCGGATGTAATAAATAAGGTCTAGAGGAGTGCGGCCGTGCGTCTTGAAGAAAAGGTCCGCCGTTTTAAACTGACCATTAACAAACAGGTCGCCCCAGCAGGAGACATGTAGTTTAGCGCAAAGGAAGCGGAATCCTTGTTCCCGCAATAAGGAGAGCTCCGGATGGTAGGTAAGAGGCAACTTCGGCGAATATGGTAGTCGGCACAACAAGCTCTTGGTCATACGTCGCCATGCATCCATCGTGCACGAAACGGATGTGTTCGGCGTGGTTATGGATGATTCCGGACAGTGGAGTAATCCAGAGAGTGGGAGGGGGTGTACTATCCAGTCCTCGACCGCAATATGTGGCATGTAAGGCGTAGGAGCCATCCAGTGGTAGGCAAAATGTGCCTGAGCGCACTGGTAATATTCCTCGAAGTCCGGCACATCGAATCCTCCTTTGTCGTAGGGCAAGGTAAGCGTGGAACATTGGAGCCGTGAGTTCTTGCCTCCCCAAAAAAGCCTGCGTAGCTCAGTCTTTAGCGTCTTAAAGAAGAAAGCGCCGGGGAAATAGGGAATGTTGATAAAAAGATAAAGGAACCGGGGAAGGATAACCATTTTAATTAGGGACGCCCTGCCGGCCATGGAAAGCGGCAGGGTGAGCCAGAATATTTGGGAAGACTTGCGGAAAGGCCTTGTTATTTGCCCGTAAAATTTCAGGCAGTGTTCAACATCTAATGAATGAAAAGCTTTTTCCACTGCCGTTGCAGGTTGATTGAGAAAACCGCTTAAGAACCAGTGGTTCCTTAAGAAGGAAATCTGTTGGCACTTTTCGAATTAATTTGGGATTAGTCCAGAGGACAACCCTGTCCTTCTTGAACTGCAAAAACAGTTCTTGTATCTTGAGAGCCTGTATTTCTCCAACTCTGGCTGAAGTGAGAGCTTTAAGAAAAGCTAGCTTCCAGGATAAGAATTTCTGGCCTGAAACAACCCCTTCATGAAGTGCGTCATAATTCTTTCAAACCACAGTGATGGACTCAAGGAAGTTGTCTATATCGAGAAATTGCCGCCAGGTGTACTTTAATAGAAGCATGGGCCCAACCAGACTTTGCCAACATCAGAATATATGGAATATTTTCATGTGCCTCTGAGTTTAGAGGATGAATATTATGTTCTTGGCATCAAAGACTGAATCTTTCCATTTCATCCTCCGCTCTGGCATGTGCTAGAATATCTCTGTATTCTGCCGAACTATCTAGGATGCGGAATTCGGAATATTCAGGAGCCAGTCCGCTAAGCGCAGCGATCTCGGGTCCGAATAAAGCACTTGTCCGTGGGACTTTGTCAAGAGTGATGATATTGGTTGTTGACGAATTGGGCGATCCTCCGACGGCAGGAGCAACTCCGTAAACCAGTGTTGCCTGGGCCACCAAGGAGTTACTAGTATTACTCTGCACGGTTCCTCTATCTTTGTGAGAGCATGTGGCAGGAGGGGGAAATTGAAGAAAAGGCGTAGGCAAAGACTCCCAACCATGCTATCAAAAACGCATTCCCCCAGATCCCTTCTGGTGATGCGAACTTGTGAAGAACCGGCATTTTGTGTTATGAGTTGTCGCAAACAGATCCACTGCTGGAATTCCCCACTTGAAGAAGATGCTTTGCAGTATGTCCTGATTGATCTCCCACTCGTGGCAGGTCGATTTTAGTCTGCTGAGAGTGCCCGCTTTGACCTTCTGATCTCCTGGAAGGTGTTCCGTCTTTAGAGACACTCCATGTTGGACAGCCCATTTCCCTATCTTTTGTGCTTCCCACGACAGGGGGAGGATCTTGTATCTCCCTGCATGTTGAGATAGTGCATCGTGGTTGTGTGGTCTGTTCGCACCATAACAGATGTTCCCTGAATTCTTGGTAGGAAAGCCAGTAGTGCCAAGCCTACCGCTCAGAGCCCAAGCCAGAAGATGCGAGGCTGTTTTTGCCATTTCCACCAACCGCTGACCTGCAGGTCCTGAAGGAATGCTCCCCATCCTTCCAGAGATGCATCAGTGGAAAGATTCACCGAGATGTTTTTTTGTGTTGTTTTTTTTGTGGACTATGCCACTGCTTGCACCGTAGCCAGGGTAAACTTCACCTTGTCGAAGGATCCCTCTATCTGGTGCCATTGGCAATCTAGTTCCTCCTGTAATGGATGCATCCTTAGTCGGCATAAAGGAATCAGAGGTATGCCAAAGTACACTGCCCCTAGTAGCGACTTGCATATAGGTACTGAAAGACATTGTTTTCCTGTGAAAATCTTGGCTAGAGCCATGAGACCCAGTTGCCTCTCTGTGGCAGGAATGCCTTGATTACAGAGGTGTCCAGAATCACTCCCAGAAACGTGATCTTCTTTGACGGTTGAATGCACAATTTCTCTATATTTAAAGTCAGTCCCAGTTCGGCGAACAACTGTATACATGCCGGAGTGTACACCTGGGCTGAAGTTTCTGATGGTGCTTTTCCCAACTAGTCCTCCAGGTATGGAAATACTTGGTGTCTGTGCTTACTGAGAAAAAGCTGTCACTGGCGCCAGACACTTTGTAAAGATTCTCGGGGCTGATTTGCGACCAAATAGTAGTACTTTGAACTGGTAATGGTCCCCGGCTACTGCAAATCGAAGATACAGTCTAAGGGAAGGATGAATGGGGATGTGAAAATATGCATCCTGTAAGTCTAGAGTGGTCATATAATCCCGTGCGTTTAAGAGTAGCCGAATGTCTAGGAGGGTCATCATTTGGAAAAATTGCTTAAGGTAAGTATTCAGAGCTCTCAGGTCTAGAATATGACGCCATTGGAGAGCATTCTTCTGGACTAGGAAGAAACAGGAGTAAAACCCTTTTCCTTTTTGGAAGATCGGCACCGGTTCTATTGCTCCCTTTTGGAGCATTGTCCGAATCTCCAAACGCATCTGAGATAGATGTTTAATCGCTTGACTTGTTGGCAGCGTTGAAGGAGGGAATTGAAGAAAATTCAAGAGTGTGTGCGAATTGTATTTTATGGAAGGCCCATCTGTCCGTCGTTATTTTCTGTCAATAATGTAGATGGAAAGTAACTCTCCCACCCATGGAACTTGTGGAGAGGAAGAGCAACATGTAGCCAGATCCAGGAGGTTGTCATTGTTTTTCATCCTCGTTTCTCCCTTGACGACCTCCTCGTCCTCTAGGAGCAGACTTTGTATAGCTCCTTGTTTGTTTTTTAACCTGTTGCTGACAATATGGTTGTGATGATGAGGAATAAAAGGGGTTATCTTCCCTTGTTGATAACTCCCTTTGTAGGATGACTGGCCTCTTTCCCTGGCTCGGAAAACGCACCTTACGGTATCCTAGTGTACCCAGGGCATTTGTAGTATCTGAATCTTTTTTGATACCTTGAAATGCCTCATCCACTTGTTTACCAATAAATCTTCTCCATCGAAGGGGAGATTCAGGATCTTAGTTTTGGACTTCCGGTCTAAAGGCAGTCGCCCTGAACGACCCCCGACGCCTTAGCACCTCTGCTCGCTTCCTGTCTATTGTCCTCTGGGAAGAGATCCATGTTTGGTGCCATATCGCACCACATATGCCGGTCTCATCTGCCCAGAATAGCAAGGGCATTATCTGCTTTGACTAAGAGAGCAGACATGGATGAGAAACTCTTTCCTGCGTTGTCCAAGCATCTCCCCTCTTAGTCAGGAGGTGTTGATATAGGCGCAGAGGGATTCTTAGATTTTTGTTGCGCCGCTTGCGAAAATACTAAATCAGGTTTTGAATGGCCCAGTAAACACGCTTGTGCGTCTAAAGGAGCTTTATATTGTTACTCCAACCTAGCGAGCACAGGCGTAACTGTCGCGGGTGTCTTCATCACTTATAAACCTTCCTCCCACACATGGCTAACAATTGGGGATAGCCTGGACTGATTTTTGGAATGGCTCCTTGAAATCTTATAAGAAGCATTCCGTTTGTATCGTCGCTATAGGAAGCTGGAACCTCTCGCAGCTCTCTCCATTATATTATGGAATCTGCGGAAAATCCACCGGTCCTGGTGAGGGAGATGCCAGCGATGGATTCAAGTAATCATCCCATTTTTTGCTGGGCTCAGTCATTTCTCCCTCTTCCTGGTCATCATCATCTGTGGTGACCGGATTCTGGTGGTCTATTATTTGAGGAGTTGCCGGCATAACTTCTTGTTGTGGCTGCCTGTTGCCAACTGGAGTAGTAGGGATGGGATTTCCTGAGAAGCTGGTGTCAGCGGAAATCTGTTTCCATAGTCTGCCAGCATAAACTGCAGATCTATCATCATGGAGGATGGCATACCAACCATTCCTTCCTGGTACTCTTGGCGATAGTGCTATTGCTGAGGGTATTGGTACTCTCCATATCCCTCCTCATAGTCCTTCTCCTCATACTTCACATGTAATTGTGAGGGACTACAGGAGTATCCAAAGGGTCCATCCTCCCCTTCCTATGAATCCTGCTCTTCAAGCAGGTGTGTTCCTGATGATTTCTAATTTTGGAATTTCCCTCGTCGACGAGATCGCCGTCGACACCACGGTCGTCGATGCCATAGTCGACACTAGGCATAGAGAGCTATCCGTCGTCAACGACCGTCATCGTCGTCCCTGTCGACGATGATCCCGTCGTGGTCATCGTTGACACCCTCGATGTAACCGGCGTCGACACCACCGACGACGACCGGTGCCGCCATAGACTACGCAGCCGACAGAGGCTGTAATAGGCAATGATCGTGTTTTTGATATGAGTTTCACCTCAATCCTCGTCGACGACTATGATGGTTTCTTCGCCGACAATCCCGTTGACGATGTTGATTTCTTAGTCTTTACCTCAGGAGGTATAGAAGACGGCTTCCTGAAGGGTTCTTTGACCATGAGGTAATTTTGACGGCTCAGAAGTCGTCTCTTTAACATGATTTTTCCCCAAAAGCATGTCTTTTACTCTCCTTTTCCACAGAGTGAGGAGATTTTGAAGGACTGCGCCCAGAAAACCCATGAGTGGTCTTTTTGAGGGCCTTCTCTGTACGTTCCCCTGAGGAATGAGGTTGAGGAGATGTTCTTCTCTTTTGAGATCTCCTAGATGTTGAGGACGACGCCTCATCACTGTCACTGGAGAAAACCTCCTTTCTGGCCTTAGCGTTTGACACCATATTGAAAGGCGCCTTTCACTACCTCTCAGAAACTTACTTGAGAAAGTGCGACATACCTTGCAGTCTTTGGCCTGCGGGAATAGACAGTAAATGCAGTCAGTGTGAGGATCGCCAGTGTAGAGCAACCTTTAGGAACAAGTCGCACAGGCTCTAAATGATCCTTTCTTCTTCTTTCCAGACATTCTTTAACCACTTGGATGCTAAGCATTGTCTGGCACTTCAATGTAATTTCCATTGAAATCAATGGAAACTCCATGACGAGTTACCCTTGTCATTAGCACTGAAGGGGTTAAAGAATTTATTTGAAGATAATCCACAGTAGAACATAATCCAGCAGAATTACTAGGAACAAAGTTCTTTAATGTAGTTAAAAACACAGAGTTTGAGCAGAGCTCAAAGGAGACTCCCTAGCATAACGTGTGGTAGAAAATCTGAGGGGCAAAAGGTTCTCTCTGGAGTGTTCTAGAGGGTGAGGGACTCTGATTGGTTCAGGGACAAGTTTGGTCTCTTTTACATAACGAAGGTTATGGGTTGCAAAAGGAAAATGGGCCTAGGCCTCTTTTCAGTTTGCTATACTACTAAGCATTGCTTTTTTATGTACCGGAGAGTTTATGTACCGGAGACTCCCGTCTCGACGACGGGGAAGGATTCAGGCATGTGAATCTATGAAAGCTCCAATACTGGAGTACCACAGGTTACTCAACTGATGAATTAATATGAAAAGGAGAAACTACTTTTGGAAGGAATTTTGGGTTTGTACGAAGAACTACTCTACATTTATGTAGTTGAAAGAAAGGTTCTTCTAAGGTTAATGCCTGTAACTCCCAAACACGTCATAATGAAGTGATAGCAACTAGAAATGCAACTTTCCATGAAATAAATTGTAATGAACAATTGTGTAATGGCTGAATGGTGGACACATAAGCCTTGTGAGAACAATGTTAAGGTTCCAGACAGCTGCAGGTGGTACCCTGGGTGGTATTTTTAATTTAAGACCTTCCACAAAAGCTTTAATTACTGGAACTTTGAATAAGGAAACATGTTGTCCGTTTTGCAGATATGCAGCTACTGCCGCAAAGTGTAGTCGAATAGATGTGTAGGCTAAGCCAACTCGCTGTAGATGGAAAAGATAAATAATATTTTGAATAGATGAATCTAGCAGATCAATTGTTTTATTACAATATATAACAAACCTTTTCCACATTGCTGCTTAACATGCTCTGGGGTTAGGCTTCTTTAAGGATGGTCATGCAATCTGGTTACGACTTCAGGAGCGAGATCGCTCGGTTGAGCTCCTTGGGGTTTGGATGTCCGATTTCTCCATGGTTCTGTGTGAGAAGGTTGGACGTGAGGCGCATCTTTAGGTGTAGAGCAATTGACCGCTCTAGCAGTGTGGTGAACCATGGTTGACGAGCCCATGTGGGATTCACTAGAATCAGTGTGAGTGATGTCTGCCTGAGTTTTTGAACCAGAAATGGAAGGAGAGGGAGAGGCGGAAAAGCATAAGCGAATATCCCGGACCAGTTTGTCCATAGGGCATTGCCTTTGGATATATGGTGTGGGAATCTGGAGGCAAAGTTTGGGCATTGTGAGATCTCTGCTGTGGTAAAGAGGTCTATCTGTGGAAACCCCCATTTCTGGAAGTATGGAAAGAGAACCTGGGGGATGAAGGTTCCATTTGTGTACTTGTTGCCAAATCCTGCTGAGGAATTCAGCAAATTGGTTGTGCATGCCTGGAAGGTGTTCTGCCAGAAGATGAATTTTGTGAAGTATTACCCAATGCCAAATGGTCAGAGAGGAGCGACAACTGTAGAGAGTGTCTCTCCCCCTTCCCCCCCGTTTTTGTACATAGTACATAGCTGTCAAACTATACGTTCATACAATAACATTCCCTATGATGTGAGGCTGAAAAGCTTTTGGTGCTAGATAAACCACTAGAAGCTCCAAATAATTGATGTGGAGACTCTTGTGTTTGGGGTCCCACAAACCCTGAATTGTTAGATGCGGGAGAAAGGCACCCCAACCTGTGAAATGCACCTGCTCCTAGTATGAGTTGTGGAATCAGGTCAATGAAGGGCTGCCCTTTTGATAGGCTTTGTCTGTTCCACCACTGCAGAGAGCGAGGAGTACAGCGGTCTATCAACACTAGATCTGTTATTGACCCTGTGATTCATTCCACTGACGTGCTAAGCATTCCTGTAGAGGACGCAGGTGTAATCTTGTATGAGGCACTATAGCAACGCAGGATGCCCTCATCCCTAATAGTAGCTCAAATGTTTTGACTATTAGGTATTGGTTGTTTTGAAACTGTAATAAAGTGCGAACGTATTGAATTCTGGCTGCATTAGGAGAGGCTGCAGCTGTGTGAGTGTTCAGCATTGCTTCCAGATATGTTTGCAGTTGTGCGGGTTGAAGATGGGACTATTGTGCATGGACTGTAAATCCCAATTGATGGAGAAGGTTTATGGTAGTTTGAGTAAGTTGTAAACACTTCTGCTGTGTGTTGACTTTGATGAGCCAATCGTTCAGATATGGGAAGACATGAATTTGTTGTCTTCTTAGATGAGCTGCTACTACCGCTAGACATTTTGTGAATACTATGGGTGAAGTAGTCATTCCGAATGGGTGTACTTTAAATTTATAGGGATTTCCTGCTAACACAAATCTGAGATATTTGCGATGTGCTGGGTGAATGAGGATATGGAAGTATGCTTCCTTTACATCTAGTGTGGACATAAAGTCGCCTTGTTGTAGAAGTGGAAGCACTTGTTGAAGTGCACCCAGGTTTAACGTTCTGAGATCTAAGATAGGTCCTAGAGACCGGTCCTTTTTGGGGATTAGGAAGTAAAGTGAGTACACCACTGATCCCTGGTGTTGGAATGGAACTGGTTCTATAGTTCCTTTTGTTAGAAGAGCTTGTCCTTCTTGTTTGAGGAGCTGTTGGTGTAGTAGTGAGTTTGTAAGCGTGAGGTGGAATATTGGGAGGATCGCTGGTAAGCTCCGGGCAATAACCATGTTGGATAAGGTCTAATGCCCATTTGGCTGATGTTATTGATTTCCAAATTGTGAAGAATTATTGAAGTTTTGCCCTGACAGGTGTAAAATGGTTGGGGGAGAATTGTAGGCAAGTCACGGTTTGTTGGGAGATGGGGAGGTACGTGTTGGTGTGCCTTTACCTCTGCCTTTGAAGTGGTTTCCTCGGTACCCATCTTTATAGAAACCTCTTGATGGCAACAGTTGTGTGTTTGACCTTAATGTGGATACATTGGGATCTGAGTAATTACCTTTGGATCCTCCTCCATATAAAATGAGCGGCGAAAGGAGCCTTTACTGGATGGTGACTGAAGTGCTCCCATTGATTTTGCCACTTGCATGTCCATTTTTAATTTTCTCAAGTGACTCATCTACATGAAGTCCAAAAAGATTCTATTTGTCAAAAGGGTCAGTCAGTCAGAATACTTTATTTCGATAAATCAATATCATAAAAAGACAATGGTACAATACAACACAGACATTAAATACATTATTTACACATAATTAAAAAAAAGAATATTAGGCCAATTAAAAAAAATTTCCCAACAATTTCATAAGGTTTTATAAACTCACAATAAATAGGATAAAAACATCAACCAATTTAGATACCCTAGCTATCAATTTTACAGTGCAAACATCATTCTAATTTATATCCATGGACATTTAGGTACAATTAATCGTCCTCTTGCTCTTAGTCCTGACAGCACCCACTAAAAAACTAGCGACATGAAAGGTGATCCGGGGGATCTTTAATAATTGCAAGTACAAACAAGAGAGCAGGCTTGACTTGCAAGAACCCCGCATCCTTAAGTATTGGGACCAGGAATTTCATTCTTTATTCCGTGAAGTGACCACAGAACATCACAAAATGCAATGTGTTCTGAGTGGAAAAATTGTCACAAGAACACGGCAATGCATTTTCAGGAGTGCTCCATTTAGGAAAATGACCAAGATTCAAGTGGATCAGGTTAAAACGAAAACGAGTTAAAAGAAACCTATGGTAAGGACGGTTCACCATGGTAAGATAAGTTTCTGGTCCTGGTAAACTGGCAACAATAAGATTAACCCTTACGGTAGGTTTTCTGAGCTCTATTTCTTCTCTCTGCAGAGTCAACATCTGTGCCATGGCTCCCTTAATTTGTGTAATATCCTTAGATGTTATCTCTGGAGAGGAGAAAAGCTCCGGTCTCCCTAGTTTAAAAAAAAGCTATTTTTAATATAGGTCAACCACTGAATCTTACTGGAATGTTCTAGTAAGAGACAGTCTTTCATGATAATATGGTTCAGCCAGGTCTTCATCCAGCATATTACGGGGGCCATTCTTATGTCAGAGTTGAACCCTACCCCCAGTTCAGAATGGATAGTATATGAGGGAGTGGACTGTGGCACTGATAGGACTGATCTCAAAAATGTATTTTCGGTCACCTGTAGGCAATCAAACACTATAGCCCCATATTGAGCTACCATAAGTGGCTACTGCAATACATTTCGCCTTATATATCTTCATTAGTGCAGCTATAGGTCTTGCCCCCAGTTTTTTTGTGGAAGTAGTTCTTGCGAGGGAGATGTTTCTATTTTTGAGTTGCGGGCCCTAATTCCCCCTCGGTCATCAAGAATAGTTTGTTGAACCTCCGGATTCTCAGCCATGCAGGTCTTCTAAAAAGAATGCTGGTGTGAATACCCCTTGATGCAATATCAGCAGCATCTAGTGCACATCCGATAGAAGAATTAGATATCAATTTCCGCATCTGCACTAATTCTTGTCCTTTTTTCCTGTGTTCTTCAGGGAGATATTGGAGTAACTGCTCCATTTCATCCCAGTGGGGCCTGTCATACCTTGCTAGTAGGCCTTGTGTGTTGGCTATACGCCAATGGCTGGCGGATGGTGCAGCCACCAATTTCCCTGATGCATCTATTAATTTAGACTCCATGTCTGGTAGCGGTGAATCTGCTGCAAGTTTGGGAATTTTCTCTTTTCCGAGTATTGGACACAAAGGAATTTTCACTGCGAGGCCTTTTCCCCTGTGCTAAGCCAGCCATTTTGTGGCTATTTTGGGTAGTCCGCGATTAGGCCCCTGTAACTTTTGGCTCACATAAGGTATCCACGTCAAACTTGCGTCCTTTTTTCCCCCCCAAATACCCTGAAGATTCTTAGGGTACCCAGGATTTGTGGATTCCCCTGGAGGAATCCACAAATCCTGGGTATCATTTTTTTTTTTAAATGTGAAAAAAGTACAGCAGAAGAAAGCGTCTGCTTCTTTTCACTGCATCTGGCACCAACAAAGGGTTTATGGTACTGAAATCATCATCTCGCCTTTCAGGGACAGGCAGACTTGTCAGAAAACCAACTTTTTTTGACAGAGTTTTGCAGTTTTACTGGGACATAGCCTATTTTTGTGCTTTTAACCTCCTTCCAGTTAGTGGTAGAAATTGGTGTGAAAGCAAATAGTGGAACCCGTAAAGCTATACATTTCTGAAAAGTAGACAACATTCTGAATTCAGCAAGGGGTCATTTGTGTAGATCCTTCAATATTTTGTATTAATAAAAACAATTGAAAATAAAAATATGTAAAATGAGTTGAGAAAAAAATGCGCACCGTGTTCACCTATAACTTCTAGTTATGACAGATTTTCAAAAGCAATATACTGTTACATCCGCTAGACCCTTCTGGTTGTGGGAATATATAGGACTTGTAAGGTAAAAAAAGAACCCAGAGCCAATAACTGAGCTGCGTCTTGCAATGGTTTTTCATTGTGTACCGGGTATATAGCAATTCATTTGGTAAAATATAAAGAGTGAACGATAGGTACCAAGGAAATCTGAAAATATCTGAAATGTGAACAAAATATAGAGTTTAGAAGTAGTGGTTATTTGCACATCTCCAAAATTGTAGGTACCCATACAATCATGTGGTTATAGGTAATTTTTCAAAAAGACTTTTTTTTTACAAATTGTCTTACATTTGGAAGGAAGAAATGCAAATTCACTGAAAAAACCATAGGTTTCAGGGGTGTTATAGTTAGCTGGACATTTCACTCGTACAAAACCATTGAAATTCCTCTGTTATAGTTAGTTCTACTAACTATAACTTGCATGCCCGCAAATCCGCTCCATCTTGTGAGTTGCAGCCTACATGTGCACCAGATTGCAGTGAGCAGAGTCCAAGAAGTTGTAAGGAGACAGACTAGTGCGGTCTCTTCCCAAGACAAAAAGTTGTTTGTTTAAAAAACGTTTTTCACTTCCTGTGTTTACTGTCTATGCCTGTGGTTGTTAGTTAAAAAATGTAGTTTTAGCCTGCCTGTAATTGCATATTTTATCACCTGTGTTGTGTTTTAAATTTGTGGTTTTCCCTGCCCATGATTGCCTCCATTTAGTGTGTTGAATTGTGGGATTTGCAGTCCAACCTCTGTAGATTGTCCCTCTCATTCCTTGGTGACAAATCTGTTTTTCCCTCCAAATTTCTCCTTTGCTCTGTGCCTGTGTGGTCAAACAGTGCACCCCCAGCCACCATTTTGTGCTCACAAGCCAGTGAGGCCAGCCTCCCCCCCCCCCCAGCAACAGGGATTTTCTACATCAGAGGGTGCTTCTGTAAGCTGTTTAAACTGTATTTACTGGGGCCTGTGCACTTCGTTTTTGGCCAGCAGGGGGAGTAAAGCTTTATTCAAACAGTATTGTTAGATTTCGAGTTGGTGAAGCCTTTACCTGCCGAAGTCCAAAGTTTTGGATTGAGCCTGTCTGTCTCCTAGGAGATTCTGAACAGGAGAAGCAGCTTCCAACTCCCTGGCCAGCAAACCTTGTCTGAGGTTGCTGGGACCTTATATGGCGTGCTAGTGGTTGGCACATGTGTACACTGATTGGTGGTTGTATCTGGTGTTTCTATTGGGTTAGGGTTAATGTCCTTATTAGTTGGGTATTTGAGGGTTCTGATTGGTTTCTCGGTCTGTGATTCAATCATTGTAGGGTTGGGACTAGGGTTAGGATTTCTATTGGTAGTAGGGACTAGGGCTTCCTATGTTTTTGGTTGTTGGGAGTAGGGTGGGACTAGGGCTAGGGTTATACCTTTAATTGGAAGTAGCTATTTAGGGCTTCTGGTGTTGTTGGACCAGTTGTGGGACTAAGAGTAGGGTTAGGCTTTCTATTGGAAGTAGGGACTAGGGGCTACCTGTACCATTGGCTGCTTGGACTTGGGTTGGGACTAGTGGTAGGGCTATGGCCTTTATTGGACGTAGAGATCAGGGTCTTTGAACTGATTGGGTGCTTGGACTAGGGTTAAGATTGGCTGCAAGGTCCTGGTCTCCTATTGGTTCTAGATGTTAGGGCTAGTGTGGAGATAGGATAGTGTTAGGGCTAGGGTTCCCATTGGCTGAAGGGGTCACCTGATTACTAGGGCTACAAAAAAGGCCAGGCTTAGGGCGTCTCAGCCCGGGTGTCGAGGTCAAGGGTGGAGAGGACAAGGGTAGTTGCCTGTTTGAGCCTGTTAAGGGCAGAGAGGACAAGGGTAGTTGCCTGTTTGAGCCTGGTCGGGACTAGGGCCAGAAATGCTGCCCTTTTTCTCATTTAACAATACCCAGCCCACACCATCCACAACAAGAAACAGAGCAACACACTCACACCAAATACACACCACGCACAACACTATGCACAGATTAATGTACCAGCATGCACCACTAACCCAGTCAAACCACATCTCCACACCCTACTTTCCATGTACTTGGATCTGTGTGTCTTACTTTTCTCCTTAAAAAGCATATCCAATGCACTACCGTATTTCTCATCCTGTGCCTCTATCAATAGATTTAATCTAAATATACTTACTTCCTTTATGTATCTATATACTTTCAATATACTTAATGATCTATATATGTATCACTTTCTTCTAATTTAGCATTTCCAATGCACTAGCCTATTTCTCAGCCTATACTTTGCTCAATATATCTTCTAGCCCAACCTTCGGACTCATCTCAAACTTCTTTCTACTACTCCTTCTAATGCACAGTGCACTACCCTATCTCTCATCCTATAGCTCTATCTATATATCCTCTACATCTCATTTATCCCAAACCCCATACCACTACTATGATCGCCAAAATAACCCGTTCTAGACTCTCTCCTGCTCTAACCTTCCTTGCATCATCTGACACCTCTTTTTACTACACCGATCCCCTAAAACAAACATTTCTAAACTCTCCCCTCTGACTCCTTCCCTCCAAAACTCCTTTTTACTCATCCAAAAGCCTCTTCCTACTGCTAAGACTAAAAAAAATATATATATTTTTTTAAATCCTTCACTCTTTTATCCCTCCACTATCCTTTTTCGATCAAAATTAACAGACTAGAATGTTTACTTCTCAAATTCCATATTCAACTATACTAATATACTGCCTACATAACTGAATAACATATCTACTACTCAAATTACTTCATATTTATACTATGCTAATTTTCAACACTAATCCTTTATGGGTTCCGGAGTGGCGTGCTACTCGCCAGAAAAGGGCTTCAACACCCATCAGGGGTAACAAGTGCTATATGAATGCAAATCTTTCTTCCCCTTTTATCCATCCGCTACCCTTCTCACTCCAAGTAACAGACTAATATCCACCACTGAAATTACCTCATATTTCACCATATTAATTAATTCACCACTAATCCTTTATAGGCTTCCTGAATAGCATGCGTCAACATGCGAGCGATAAATAAATACAAACCTTTGTCCTCCTGTATCCTTCTGCTATCATTCCAAATCCAAATAACGGACTAACCTATCCACCACTTAAAATGTACTTGCATGTTTCACTATACTAATTCAACACTAATCCTCTATGGGTCCTGGAGTAGCGTGCTACCCGCCGAAAAAGCGCTTTGACGCCTCGTCAGGGGTAGTAAGCGCTATATAAATGCAATTACAATATTACATCAGTCATGACATGGTCAGTGACATCACTGATGACATCACTGATGACATCGTCCAGTGAATGTGGTTTGGTTAGATATTTAAATAAGTATTATATATATAGCAATCTGCATTGAAGACTGAGTGGATGTAGAAGTGTCTGATGGATGATATAGTAGCACTTCGATTGACAGTCTAAGTGAATAATTTAAAGTGCCTCACTAAATATATG
This sequence comes from Lissotriton helveticus, assembly GCF_964261635.1. Classification (NCBI taxonomy): domain Eukaryota; kingdom Metazoa; phylum Chordata; class Amphibia; order Caudata; family Salamandridae; genus Lissotriton; species Lissotriton helveticus. Next base: position 1,906,383,077 of record NC_136059.1, read on the forward strand.
GAATAGCGATTAAACTGTGTGAATACCTGTATCACTATCTCTTGTTGTGTAAACTACTACATAAGTTGGTTACTAGCTATGTGAAAGTCCATATTAGTTATTAATTAGTTAAGTGAGTATTTGTATGGGATAGTGAATGTGTGTGGTTGGGTAGGAAGTGTGCGACTGTCCAAAGATGTGTAAATAGTTTATTTAACAGGTATAATAATAGGTATATGAGGTTAAGACTGCACGTGGAAACACATGTTTGGGTTAGTGAATCTCTGTATGGGTGTGGTGATGAGTAAATATAGTTCCACGGCAAGTGCGATGGGAGTAATTGCTGCATTTTCTCCATAGATGCTGGAATCATTGACAAAGGGCGAGATGCCGCCCGAAACGCGTCCGATACTTTTGGCATATTGAAAGCTGGAATAAGCGATGGAGTTTGTCCTGCAGGCCCTACAAAATAAAAAGGAAGTAATATCGATTGTGTGTGGCGCCTTAACTGTTAGGTGCTCTTTGTGTGGATATGCAAAGTGGCCTGCCCAGGTCGGGAAGGCGCCCCGCCGCTAAACAATGCGGCTCCAGCGCCTTGATTGCATCGGCGCTTCAGGAACATCGTGTCCGTTTGCTGGAACTTTAATAATGCAAAGCGACAGCATCGAGTGCTTGGCAGCTACCCACTGAGGTTTTTAAACTTTGATAATGGAGAAGATTATGGCACCCATTGGGGAATATCCTAAGTAAGAACTACTATATATTTCTCAATGATACATATCCAACAAAGTAGAAATATAAAAGGCAGTGTATGTGACAGTTGTTGTGAATAGTTCCATTGAATTTGCTAAGTACGGAAGCAAGATGGCGGACTGAAGATGCCGCCGAGAGGTCACTCCCGCAGGCTCCTGCACTCTGAAAGATACTGGCGACTTTTCGCCGATTTAAACTGCTAATAAATTCCCTTTGATTTACGAAGATCTCGGAGGCTCTGGAGACATTTCTACACTTTTATATCAATATATGTTCGGCAAGTGGTGGAGAAGCGGGCTCTTCTCTTTACTTCACTTTCACTGACCTACTGACTCCGGTGTGCTCAGGTGTGCTTCGTGGGGGTCTGTCAGACCGTTGTGCTGCCGCGGCTGTTCCTTTTGCTGCCTGCCTGCTTTCTATTTTTCTACATTGCTCTTTTGCTCCGGTCTGCTGAGGTCGCGGAGGCTGTGCGAACCCGGGGGGCGTACTGAGGCAATCAATCGAGCTTACAGCGCTCGGCTGGTGAAGGCTGGCTGTCGGCTGCCGGTGGAGAGAGAGGCTCACCTCTTGCTTGTGGAGGAGAAAGCAGCGGCAACTGTGCGGAGGGGAAAAGCCATTGCCCAGATGACACGAAAAAATCCTATGCGGCAGAATAGAGTGGCGAAAGATGCCCCCCCAGGGGGTAATACAGAAGAAGCGGCTCTGGTTTTCAAGCCTATTAAGCCAATATCGCCGGCGGTAGTAGCGAGGTTGCCACGCTCTACTTTAAAAACTCCTGAGAACTCGGCTGCTGCAGAGAAACGGACCGGTAAGCCACAGCCTGCTATCCTACACCCTTTTCCTCTCACTACCCCTTCTACACTTCCTAAAGATAAAAAACTCTTGCAAACCTAAAAAAAAAGGAAAAGGAAAAGGATTTAGATTCAGATGGTGCAAGGTGTCCTTTATCTTTGTCTGTTGCTGCTACCGATACAGTCACTTATAAAACAATGGAAGCGGCTAGATCCTATGCAGCTGGTACACCCAATGAAAATTTAAGTGTGGGATTAGAGGGGCTGGATGTGTTCATAGGGAAGCTGGGCGAATCAGAAAGAGTAAACAGGGCGCTAGACGTGGAGCAAGGAGATGTGATTACTACTACATGTCCTACTACAGGAACAACCACGGTGGCAGCGACAGTGGCTCCTATTATGGCTATGGAAGTTACAACGAAAGTTATAACAGATACAGAAAACACAAATGAAATTACAACTACAACTATCTCCCAAATATTAACTTCTCAGTTACAAACAAAAACACCAATTGAAGTACAAGTAAAAACACCCGCACTCACACCAGTACAAATACCAGCATCAGATCTAAGTCTGGGAGAGCAGAGAATCAACAGTGATGGTGCGGAGGTACCAGAGGAATTACAAATACAAGAGAATGACTCCAATGATGAATACGAGGAGCTTTTTGAGGAAGGGGGAAGGCTTGAAAAGAAAGACTATTCTATAAACAACCCCTCGGGCCTCAAGAAATGGGGAAAGTTAAGAACTAAAGTAAAGAAAGGTGGGGAAAAATTGAAACCTGCTGTGCTAACTACTACATTAGCATCAACAACCACTGGAGGGAAATTAACAAGAGACCAAACCTCTTTGCTTAAAAAATGGATGCAACCAAAGGGGGGATTAAGAATATGTCCCTGTGTTGGTCAGGAACTACCTCTACAGAAACCGATATTTCCAAAAATCTGCAATACTCCACCTCCAAAAATGTGGATTTGTTAGACCAGGATGCAGAGGTAGGGTTGTTGGAGACATCTCAGATTAACGCTTCTGCTGACACTGCTGATACTTTACCGCAAACTATATCACTTTCTATATCCCCCAACATCTCTAGGACACCTTCTGATACTTCCTCCCTGGACTTAATTTTAAAAACATTAATGATACACCGCCAAGAAACACAACAACATTTTCTTCAACTAAGGGAAGATAATATGAAGGTTCATAATTGTCTGCAGGAAGTAACTAATAAATTGAATGGTGTCACAAAGGAGATCGAAGGAATACAACAAAGGGTGGTCAAAGTAGAGGAGACTATGACTAATACTTCAGCCCAAACTGGCCAACATAAAGAAGATATAGGGACACTACAGAATAAAGTCGAAGAAGTGGAAAATAGACAGAGACAACAGAACTTGAGACTTTTTGGAATACCCGAAGGGTCAGAGGGTTCGGATGCCAGGGTTTACTTGGTCAAACTTTTCCAAAGAGCATTTCCAGATCTCTCTGATTGGGACTGGGACTCCCAACTCCAACGGGTACACAGACTACCTATAACTTTAAGGAATAAAGACAGCAAATATCCACGACCTATTATGGTCTGCTTCGGCAACTACCTGCTAAGACAAGCGGTCTTAATCAAAGCTAGACCGAATACCCCTGTGACATAAGACAATATAACTTTTTTTGTTAAATCTGACCTTAGCAAGACTACTATGGATAAAAGATGGGGATTGCGTAAATTGATTGATCCTTTTAAGTCCCGGGGGGCAATAGTTTACCTTCAAGAACCGGCCCGCCTTAAAGTTACGAAAGCTGGCCATACTTACTTTTTCACCGAGGTAAAGGAGGCTGAGAAACTCCTTGCAAAAATGGATTTAAACACTTAATAAAGAGGTGAACGAAAGGAAGAAAAAAAGAGAGAGGGGGGGGGAGGTTGAGAGAGGTAGAAAAAGAGATTTAAGTTTAACTATAACTGTCTATTGTAACCTAACAGGGCACTCGGGTTTGTTTTCTGATCTTCTACGTATGATAATAATACGGAGTGACAGGGATCCTGGGGAGACCTCTCGGATAGGCTGCCCCTCAAGCGGCAGCAGAAGATAGAGGTAGACTTCCGGGTAGGTACTGGGGGGAGGGGCTATGGGTCGGAGGGTAGGGTCGAAAGGGAAGGAGGGTTTGTGTCCAAGGGTGGTTTAAAAAAAAAGGGAACATTTTTTATTGCAAGAAGGAATAATTGTCTATGCAAAAGCGAGCCATACCTCATTGCAAATTCTGTGTACAGAGAAAGATCAAATGCATGAATATTAGATCTGTTTATGATTAGACTACTTGTTTGGAATGTTGCTGGTCTCAATGGTAAACAGAAAAAGAGATTGGTACAAGAGGAGGTAGATTTGTATAAACCTCATTTCGCGCTTATGACAGAAACACACATTGGCTATCAAGATAGAAAACTGCTGTCTCAAATGGGGTACGAGTTGGTGGTTTGTACAACCTTGGGAGCTTCTATTAGGGGGGTGGCTATACTTAAACAGAAGCGATTGGGGATTGAAATGATCAAAACTGCATCAGATACACGGGGTAGGTGGGCAATTGCTCAGGTTCAATTTGAACTCAAGAAACTTGTTTTGTGTTTGGTATATGGGCCTAATACGGACGATCCTAAACTGTATGAGCAGCTAAGTATAGAACTATTGGAGTGGGAGGGAGAGGTATTGGTCATGTGGGATTTTAATTGTGTTGTGGATTATAAATTAGATTCTACTGGACAAGGTACGCCAAGGAGGATGCGTAAGGTCAGGGCTGCAATTATTGAGCTCGGTAGACTGCATAACTTGAAGGATATAGGACGCTCAAAATACCCTAATATAGCTGGTTACACATACTACTCAGCGCCCCATAGATACTGCTCTCTAATCGATATGGTGTGGGCAACTGACCACATTTTGGGTAATTGTAATATGGAATTATGCCCGAGGGTCACATCAGATCACAACCCTATACTATTAGAATTTGAAATTATCGATCAGAGGCGGGTTGCACGGCTTTTCACTTTCCCAAGGTACTTATTTATAGACACTTATTTTGTCTCATTATTAAAGGAGCATATAAAGAATATATAGAGCTGAATGCTAATACAGCTACGATTAACGCAGTCTGGGACGCCACTAAGTGTAGCATAAGGGGCTTTGCCCAACAATATATTTTAAGGAAAAATGCTGAAAATCGTAGAGATACAAAGGTATCCACTTCTAATATCTTGATAATGGAGCAGCAACTAGCAGAGGCGACTAAACAAAGAAAAACAAATATTGAAGAATTAAGAATGGAGTTGCTAAAACGACAATCATCTATTAAAAAGACTTTAAGAGAAAGATATAGTGCAAAAATACACAAGTACAAATTGGCTCAATATGAAGGAGGGGATAGAATTGGCAAAGTTCTGGCATAGAAGGTGGCTGATAAAAAAGCTAGAACAAATATTAAAATAATCAAAGGCTTAGACCAACGTAACTACGATAAGTCAGAAAAAATCCTAGATCAATTTACTAATTACTATCGAAAATTATACACGCCAGATAATGCTCCAACTAAGGCTAAAATATTTCAATATATCAATAAACCTATGCCTATACAAAGAGATATTGAAGCCGTGAAACATCTCAGCTGTAAAATGACATTAACTGAAATAGAAAAGGCAATCTCAGCATTACCTTTGGGAAAGGCGGCTGCAGAAGACTGCATACCCATGGAACTATATAAAATTTGTTCACAGGAACTACTTCCACTCTTAGAGTCAGTAATTGATTCCATAGCGTTGTCAAGAAAGGCTCCCACATCTTAGAAAATAGCCAAAATAGTTTTTTTTCTTAAGAAAAAAAAAACCCCGGAGGAATGTGGCTCTTATCGGCCGATCTCTCTGATCAACTCTGACGCAAAAATTTGTGCAAAAAATATTTTGGCCAATCGCTTGGCCCCTATTATGCCAGACCTTGTCAATACCCAGCAGCATGGGTTCGTGATGGGGAGAGACACTACGGCCCATGTCAATACGGCAATTACAGCATTCGACGTAGCCTCAACTACTCTCACCCCACTCGGAATGGTCATGTTAGATGCAGAAAAGGCTTTTGACCGAGTGGGGTGAGAGTATTTGTGGGAGGTGTTGAAGAAGATCGGTATCCAGGGCCAATATATAGACTGGGTACGTTCACTGTATGACAACCCAATGGCCAAGATCAGTTATGGGGGAACTGACTCGGTAAACTTTCTGATAGAGTGGGGAACAAGGCAAGGCTGCCCTTAATCGCCTTTGCTTTTTGCTTTATTTTTGGAGCCATTTTTTAAACGCACTCTCCGCTCAAGATCATATCAGTCCAACACAACATGGCGGGATGAGCTTAAAAATAACTGCCTTGGGGGAGGAGCCAAGCTCGCGTCCGAGATGGCCGCGTTTTAGCTCGGCTCCGTTCGCTTTCCTGTTTGGAACGTCTATCCTGTCTTTTATCCTGCCCCGGGAAGTATTCTTTGATAGACTATGGAACTACGACATTTCACAGGCACTTACCGTTTGATCCGTTTGTTCCAGGGTGCCGCGGATCCTGAGCTTCACCCTTGTCTGCTTCGGGGCCTCCGGAGCGAGCGGGCCTGACACTCCTTGGCGGCGCCCGGGCGGGACGGAGCGCTGTGGCCGGCCCTTGGTGGCGGTGTGGGTTCGGTCGGAGAGGCCGATGTGCAATTAGACCGGTTACGGCTATCCGGGCCTGATCCGGCGGTCCTGCGGCCTGGTGTTGGGGCGCTGCCTTCCATGGACGGGGTTGACCGTGTATGTGGCTCGTCTCCCCTTTGTTCTCCGGTCCGGCCATTTTGAGTCCCTCCGCCCGGACTCGGAGAACGGAGCCGGTAGCGTGTGGGGAGCCGGCGACCCGCCTTCTTCTGGTGGCCCCCCTTCCTGCTCTGGTGGTGCCTCTGCTGGTGGTCGGCTGTATCCTGTTTGCCCCGCTGGTGTCCGGACGGGGGTCGGAGTTTGCCGCGGCCCCGCCGGGCTTCTAAGATGGCGGCCGACCCCATGTCTCTCGGCCTGGCCGAGACTGGCGACGCTGGTCCGCCGCATGGCTCGTTTGCTGAATACCGTAAAGGTGAGCCTACGCTTGGCGACATCCTCGCCGCCTTGCGCTCCTGGAGTGCTCCCATGGCCGCACCTATCATTGACCTGGAGGAGGATCATTTTGCCGGGCCTGCTGGGCCCCCCCCCCCGGTGTGTGCGGCTTCATCTCTGTTGTGTGCTGCTGGAACTTTCCTGGAGGTCGTGGGCCCGGCGGCTGCCGTTGGTGTACGGATGCCAGCTGCCCTCCTTCATCCTGTGCTCCCCCCTGTGCGGGGGGTCCGCCGGCCGGGTCCCGTCCGGACCGGGCTTGTTGGATCTCCCTTTCCTTTTTTGCCTCGAATGTCCGAACGAAGATCCTGTGATTGCTCCGCCGGATCGGCTTCCCTCATATTGCCGTCGGAACTGTGCCTGCATTGCCTGAGGTGGTTGCCGTCCTTTCCTGCTCATCCGGGTCGCAATCGATATGACTTGTGTGGATTGCCGATTGGACTCCCTGTTATTCACCTCCTGTTCCACATGATCTGGTTCCTTGTGCGTTGGACGACTACAGCTTGGGATAAACAAGGACAGGGTTGAGATGAACTTGCCTCGGTGGACTGTTATCTTGCGGTATGGTCGGATGATCCGTTTGTAACTGTATGACTATGTTCGATACTCCTTCATGTTCCTGGAGTTTATCCTTGTGCTTATTATCTTCCCGTGGGCTCTGAGTATTTTCGGACGGGAGGGTGGGAGCTGATGGGGGTTTTGATTATATGGCTCCTCTCCCGTTGTTACTTCCCTGTTTTCCCTTCTTCTTTTTGTCTTTTGTTTCTTCCTTACTTTTATCTCTTCTATATTTCGGGTTCTGATTAGGGCGACAGGCACGCTGCCGGGGGTAGGCCATAGCCTTCTGCAGGGGTGCAGGGTGGGATGTGCGGGGTGGGGGGGGGTCTGTCATATTGTGTTTTCCCCTCATTCTTTTTTGGTTCTATGGCTCTTATGTATCCCTTTTTTCGAGACGCGGTGTCGGCATGTGGCCCCCTGGGGTGTTTTTGCTAGCATGAGCCTTCTGGTATTCCTGCCGTCACGGTTTACTACGCATTCATTCCTCCTGTTACCACTGGTTCCATGTGCTGGTCTATTCTTGAGTGCTTCGTTAGCCATGGGGCGCGTGCAATGATGCTGCGTTCTTACTTCTCCCCCCCCTTTTTTTTTTTCCTATGTCCTTTCCCCCCCTTTTTTTTTCCCCTCTCCCCTCTTTCTTTCTTCCCCTGGGTTGTTGTGGCAGAGGGCTCTTTGTTTTGCAAGCCTAATTTTAGTCTTGTGTATTATTGTGTGTTTTCGTAGTGGTGGGAAGACGCGGGGCAGCGGTTGCAATTGCCTATTACTGTGGGACTCACGTTCTGCCTTTGCCAAAATGTACCTGTTCTTTTTGAATTTTCCTGTGTTCGATACTTCTGCTTGTTCGCGGCCCACCACGGCCCTCTGGACTTAACGGATTGCCCTTATTCTGAGACACCCTTTCTTCTATTATAAAATCAACCTTCTCTCATCCTGTACGTGGTGGTTGCTCGGTGGCTTTTTGCATTTGCTTCTCGTAAGGATTGCTGTGAGGTCCTGGGGGAGCTTCTGTACTACCTGATATGTTTCTTTTATTGTGGTGGCCGGCCCGATGGGTTGTAGGCCCGTATCTGTGAGCGCTTTCTGTACAATAAAGGTTTTAAAAAAATAAATAAATAAAAAAAAAAATTTAAAAAATAACTGCCTTTGCAGAGATGACATAGCGGTATTTACTACGGATTTAGTTAGAGCCATTCCAGAAATAATAAAAGAGGCTGCCAATTTTGGAGACGTGGCAGGATACAAACTAAATGTAAGCAAGACGCAGGTTATTGCCAATTACAAACCTTTGGAACCTATTCTGGGTCTATGCCAAAGCGCGACTTATTTAGGAATTAAGCTGGCAGCTAATATCGACAAGGTAATAACAATGAACTATGACTCTTTGCTAAAGGAAACTACTTTAACTCTAAAAAAATGGCACAAGATACCGCTTAGTTTAGTGGGGCGCATACATTTAGTAAAAATGAAGATTTTGCCTACATTTTTATACTTATTTAGATCCATCCCTCTACAACTTAATAAACTTTTTTTTAAGAAATTGGAAGGTATTTGCAGTAGCTTTGTGTGGGGCTACAAAATAGCGCGTAGATCTATGAAACTTTTGGATTTACCAATTGAAAAGGGAGGCTTAACGTTTCCTGATTTTAGGTTATATTTTTTTGCTACTTTTTTCCGTCGCATACGAAGTTTGTTGAAAAACGAGAGTTCGTTATTCTACCATCAGTATATGCTAGGACCTGACTGCAATCAATTTTTATTTCGTGTACACGATCCAAATTACTTCAAAAGAGTAAAATTCAAGACAGCTAGACACAAAGAAAATTTGGGACCAAATTATGACTATAGACAAGATCTCTTTTTATAACGCTGAGCTTAGAATATGGGACAACCCTGGACTACCTAGTATCTTCTCAGATGGGACAGGTAATCTCTGGGCCTGACATGGCGTTAGTACTTTGGGGGATTTTTATCGTTCAAATGGCTTTCTAGATTTTGATACTCTAAAACTCTTATTCGAACTAAATGATGATATGCATTTTAAATACATTCAAATATGAGACTTTGTACTTCGTAAGATGAAAATTAAAAAAGTGTTCCACTCAGATACATTAGCATGTTTATATTCTGATAAAATAAAATCACTCATAAGCTTGGGCTATGGATATCTGAGCTCAGGTAAAACAGATGATAGTGGGAAAATTGCGGCCAAATGATCGACTAGACTGGGAATAAACATAAGTCCCACACAGATATCTTCATTATGTCAAATAAACCAAGTAGTCCAATCTTCCAATCTGAGGTTACAGCTATATAGAACAATTACTCCGCTGTACTATACTCCTCAAAGAATATCAAGCTGGACATTAGGAAATCAATCAAATGATCGAACAAAATGCCCGAAATGTAATATGGAAGCAGCAGGCATTGAACATATGTTTTTCTCGTGCCCAGAGCTAACTCTATTTTGGAAGGGAGTAACGGATGTTTTAACTAGGAAACAAATATCACTCCATCACTTTCGGCACATTTGATCTTATTAGACATTCAAGATGTTCATAGCCAGTATAAAGATTTAATAACTATAGTATATGCCTGTGCTAGGCTAGTCATAGCTAGATCCTGAATATCAAGGGATTCTCTGAAAGTAATTGAATGGTGGATTTTGATAATCAAAATAAATGTAATGGAACTCTCGTTAGCAAGACTTAGAGGTCCCAAGGCTTTGATAAAAAAGGAAAAAATCTGGGGTACTCTTTGAACTGTGAAATTTAGGATATAAATGTTAGAAGAAACCAGCTTATTTTTTTGTTTGTATCTTCTAAAGTATACTTTTGAAACTCTATAAGGTTCTCCTCTGTCTCAGATATTACTTTTGTAAGTATATATTTGTTTAGCTTGTCTGTATTTGTTCTACTATGTAAATTCAATGAAGATTTTCTTCTTGCAATAATAACAATTAAAAAAAATAAAATAAAAAAAGACAGTTGTTTATATATAAGTATACATAAGACTCAGTGATTATATGAGTGACTATCGAAAACTGTATACTTGTAATAGTAATTTTATAAACACTAAGTATGAGTTACTATCTATATGAATAAATAAAGTGGTGTTTGTATAAGTGTGTAGCTTAGTAAATGTAAGTATGATCAATTGTTTGCATAAGTGAGTAGGATGACTGCATAAGTGAGTAGGATGTGTGCTGGTGTGTAATGTTGATATAGGTGTATAAGGTGTATAAGTATATTTATTATTTTAGTTTTATTTATTATATATTTAATAATGTTCTTTTGATCTTGGTTAGCATGTATGAGTGAATCTATAGGTAAGTGTTTAGATGTGTGTGTAGATGTAGGAATCACTGAGTGGGTTGAAAGGTTATACTAGTGTATGATGAGGTGTATTAGATGGTCACGTGGATGATGTAATCAGTGATGTCATTTGAGATGTCAGTGATATCAGTGATGTCACTGACCATGTCATGAATGATGTAATATGTGACATCATCAGCAGTGATTTGTGGGCGCGCGAGTTATAGTTAGTAGAACTAACTAGAACGGAGGAATTTCAATGGTTTTGTACGAGTGGAATGTCCAGCTAACTATAACACCCCTGAAACTGAATATGCTACTTACCAGTATGCATCTGTTCTTGGCATGTAGGGCTGCTAACATTCATATCTATTTGCATAGATCGCCGCCTAGTGTTGGGTCCGGATGATTGCACATTGTTGTCCTGGAAGAGTCTTCGAAGTATCACGAGATAGGTGGCTCCTCCCCTGGACTACAGTGCGCATGGGCATCGACTCCATTCCCAGATTGTTTTTAGCCATTGCGGCAAAGATGGAGTGTGACAGTGTAAATGATGTCCATGCTAATGAGTAAATGTAAGAAGTAAACTGCAGCTGCTACAGGCGCCGGGGAGGAGGGTGGGCGATATGAATGTTAGCAGCCCTACATGCCAAGAACAGATGCATACTGGTAAGTAGCATATTCAGTTCGAGGCATGTGGGCTGCTAAATTCATATCTATTTGCATAGAATACATAGCAGTCCCTCCATTAACGGCGGCCGCCCGTGCCAGCTGCAGAAGTCTGAAAGAGAGTCTTGAGAACAGCTTGTCCTAAAGCAGCCTGCTGCTTGGAATGCACATCCACACAGTAATGTTTGGTAAACGTGTGTGGTGTGGACCACGTGGCTGCTCTGCAAATGTCTTCCAAAGGAATGTTCCCCAGGAAAGCCATGGAGGCTCCCAACTTGCGTGTGGAGTGTGCTCTGGGGGGGACCGATAAAGTGCGTTTAGCTTTCTGATAACAAATCTGAATACATTTAACGATCCACCTGGCTATTCCAGCTTTGGAAATGGGATTGCCCTTGTGCTGAGCTGAAAAGGCAACGAAAAGTTGCTGTGTCTTTCTAAATTGTTGTGTTCTGTCAATGTAGTACATCAATGCCCTTTTAACGTCTAGCGTATGGAGCATTCTTTCCGCTACTGTTTCTGGGTTTGGAAAGAATGCGGGCAGTTCGATCGTTTGATTGACATGAAAGTGTGACACCACCTTTGGAAGGAACTTGGGGTTAGTGCGGAGCACTACCCTGTTAGAATGAACTTGTATGAATGGCTCTTGTATTGTGAGCGCCTGCAGCTCACTAACACGTCTTAGAGACGTGATGGCAATGAGGAAAGCCACTTTCCATGTTAAGAACTGAATCTCACATGAATGTAGAGGCTCAAAGGGTGGGCCCATCAACCTAGTGAGGACCACATTGAGATTCCATACCGGAGCGGGTGGGGTCCTGGGAGGAATGACCCGCTTCAGTCCTTCTAGAAGGGCTTTAATGGCAGGCACCCGGAAAACAGAGAGGTGCTGCCTGTTCTGAAGATAAGCCGCTATGGCGGATAAGTGTATCCGAATGGAAGCGTACGCTAGATTGCATTTGTAGAGATGTAACAAATAGCAGATGATGTTTGGAATGGATGCATCTAGCGGGTTTATGTTATGGTCTGTACAATAAATGACAAACCGCTTCCATTTTGCTGCATAGCAAGCTCTGGTAGTGGGCTTTCTTGCCTCCTTGATGATGTCCATGCATTCTTGAGGCAGATTAAGGTAGCCAAACTCTAAGATCTGAGGAGCCAGATCGCCAGATTGAGCTGTTGCGGATCTGGGTGCTGAATGTCGCCATGGTTCTGCGTCAAGAGCCTGGGTGTGAGGCGCAGCCTTTGATGCGGTACCACGGAGAGTTCTAGAAACGTGGTGTACCATGGTTGGCGTGCCCACGTTGGAGCAACCAGGATGAGCGTCATCGAGTGTTGCTTTAGCTTTCTTGCCACCAGCGGTATGAGAGGTGCTGGGGGAAAAGCGTACACAAATCTGCCTGACCAGTTCATCCATATTGCATTTCCTTGCGATTGTGGGTGAGGGAACCTGGCGGCAAAGCTTTGGCATTTTGCGTTTTCCCTGTGGCAAACAGGTCTATCTCTGGATGACCCCACTGCTGGAAGTACGGGCGGAGTACTGATGGATGTATCTTCCACTCGTGCATCTGATGGCTGTACCTGCTGAGCAGATCCGCCATCTGATTGTCCTTGCCCGGAAGGTGTTCCGTCATGAGGAAGATGTTCCTCTGAATGGCCCACTTCCACATGCTCTGAGCCAGATGAGACAGCTGCGGAGAGTGCGTACCTCCCTGCTTCTGGATGTAGTACATGGCTGTCATGTTGTCCGTCCGGATCAACACGACTTTGTTGCACAGATGTACATTGAAGGACTTGAGTTCCATGAAAATTGCCATCAACTCCAGATAGTCGATGTGCATCTTCTTTTGCTGTGTCGTCCATAGCCCCCGCACCGTGTAGTGGAGCACATGAGCTCCCCATCCCTGGAGAGATGCGTCCGTCGTCAGGATAATCTGTGGCACAGGCTCCTGGAACGGTCGGCCCTTGCAAAGGTTGTGTGGATTCCACCAATGTGACCAACACTAGGTCCTTCAACTGTCCTTGAGCCGGAGTCCACTGATGCGCCAAGCATTCTTGGAGCGGACGCATATGCAACCGTGCGTGCGGGACTATGAAGATGCAGGAGGCCATCATGCCTATCAACTGCATGAACACTCTCGCTGGGAGTGAGTGTTGCGGTCTGAACCTCTGAATGAGCGACTGGATGCTGTCGATCCTCACTGGGTTTGGCTGAGCCGTAGCAGTCCGCGTATTTATCGTCGCGCCCAGGTACTGTCGCACGTGGGCTGGCTGAAGGTGCGACTTCGGATAGTTTAACGAGAACCCCAGACTGTGAAGGAGGTGAATAGTGTGGGACATGTCTGCGGCGCATCGCTGAGCCGACTTGGCTTGAACGAGCCAGTCGTCCAGGTAAGGGTAGACATGTATGTTTTGTCTTCTGAGGTGCGCCGCCACAGTCGCCAGGCACTTTGTGATTACTCTGGGGGCAGTGGTCACTCTGAAGGGTAGGACCTTGAACTGGTAATGCCTGTTTTGTATGGTGAACCGAAGGTACTTCCTGTGGGATGGGTGGAGTGGTATGTGAAAATAAGAATCCTTGAGGTCCAAGGTTGCGAGGAAGTCTCCCTGGTTTAGCAATGGAAGAACCTGCTGTAGTGTTAGCATATGGAAGTGTTCTGAGAGTATGTACAGGTTGAGAGGGCGTAGGTCCAGAATGGGTCTGAGTGAGCCGTCCTTCTTTGGGATTAAGAAGTACAGGGAATAAACCCCTGTGCCTTCTTCCTCCACTGGCATGAGCTCTATTGCGCCTTTTTGCAGCATCACAAGAACCTCTTGCTGCAATAAGTGCAAGTGCTCTGCTGACATAGGACGTTGTCTTGGGGGGATGTTGGGTGGAGTGGACGTTAACTCCAAACAATACCCGAACTGGATAAGTTTCCTTACCCACCTGTCTGTGGTGATGGATCTCCAGACTGGCAGGAACTGTTGGAGTCTCCCCCCGACAGGTGTTGGATGGTCGGGGGGCAGTGACAGGGAGTCAACTGTTTGTTGGCAGCAGAGGAACGGGAACTATTGTTGCCTCTGCCTCTGCCCTTGGCGCCATTTCCTCTGTAACCCCCTCTATTCTGTTTGGGGTACGAGGCCTGGGCGCCTCCTCTATTGAAATGTGTCTGCTGTGCCAAGTGTCCTCTGGTAACACCTCGTGTACTTGAGCGACGAAAAGTGTTCCCTCTGTATTGCTGAGACTGAAGTGCACCCATGGACTTAGCCGTCTCAGTATCTTTCTTGATCTTCTCAAGGGTGGTGTCAACCTCCGGGCCAAACAGTCTGTCTGGATTGACGGGCTGGTTGAGGATAGTTGTCTGTATCTCTGGCTTGAACCCTGAGATGCGGAGCCATGCCTGACGCCTCAGCAAAACACTAGTGTTCACCGCTCTTGCTGCTGTATCTGCAACATCGAGCACACATTTAATTGCAGCGTTAGAAATGAGTTTGCCCTCTTGTAGCAGCATCTCAGCTCCTTCTTTGAACTGTTCTGGAAGGTGTTGTAAAAGCTGTTCTAAGGTGTCATAATGTGCCCTATCATATCTTGCTAATAGGGCTTGTGTGTTAGATATGCGCCATATGTTGGCTGCCTGCGCTGCCACCCTTTTGCCCGCTGCCTCCAGCACTTTAGACTCTTTGTCCGGGGGAGGAGCTTCACCCGTTGTCTGTGAGTTCGCCCTCTTGCGGGCATTTGAGACCACCAAGGAGTCTAGAGGCAACTGGCCCCGTATATAAGCAGGGTCCCCAGGTGCCGGTCTGTATTTCTTCTCTATACGTGGGTTGACCACTCTTGCTCTGGTGGGTTCCTTGAAAATGTCAGTGGCATGTTTGAGAACCCCCTTAAGCATTGGAAGTGTTTTGACAGTCTTTTCTGATGCAGAGAAAGTATCAAACAAAAAGTCAACTTCCACAGGGTCGGCATGCATTTCCACCTTATGGTTCGTAGCCGCCCTTTCAATTAAGGCATTAAATGCCGCAGAGTCTTCAGTTGGAGAAGTCTTCACTCCATAAACCTGTGGGTCAATAACCACCTGTTGGTCCCCCTGATCACCAGAGTCTATCCATGAGTCCTGCTGCCCATCAGGGTCTGTATTGTCAGGGAAGTTATACTCCTCATTCTGTTCACTCTCATCTCCATCTGAGTAAGTGGGTGAAGGTGTTGGACTCCTCCTCGGCTGTTGAGGAATGGGTTCAACAAGTTCTGGAGCATCTGGTGCAGGCCTTTTCTTTTTTAGAGGGATTACATAGGATTCCACAGGCCGAGATGTAATTTTCCTCTTGTAGAGCATTAATTTACCCGTGTCGGCGTCGATAAAACGCTCCGATTGGTCTTCATGAGAAAGTGGCCGACCAAAACCTCCACTAAGTGGAGTCTGCCGCAAACCCTCAGAGTCCTCGGGCACCGTACGAGGTGCAAAAGCCTTCGGTGCCACCTTCGGGGGCAGAGTATAGAGGATCGGCATCGAAGCCTTCTTCGGTGGAACACTTGCCTTCGGTACCGAGGGTGTTTTCGGCTCCGACGCCTTGTCCCGTAACCTTTTCAGGGAGTCCGAGAGTTGCTTCGTAAAAGAAGCAGACGGCTTCGGCGATCCGACCGATGACCTCGATCCATTCCCAGTGGAGGATCAGAGTGTCGATGATTTTTCTTTGGGTGCCGTAGGCGCGGACACACCCTCGACAGCTGTGCTCCGGGGCCCTTTCCCGGCCTTAGGCGTCGACGCCGCCGGCTTCGGATCGGCAGGTTTTTGCGTCGGGGTCCCAGACTTTGGCTCGGTGCCCTTCGCCGACTTTACTTTGACTGTCCGTTTGCCTTTTGGCGCGGTAGTCTTTGTTGAAAGTGTCTCGACAGTCTTCTTTGACTTCGACTCCACCACTTTACTCGACACTTGCTCGACGACCTTCTTCGAGCCGGCCTCCTTGACCCCTTTGGGTACCTTATCTTGTTCGACAGCCTTCTTCGGCTTCGAGGCCCCCGAAGACGCCGGTTTCGAAGTTGGCTCGGCCGTCTTCGGTTTCGATGGCGCGTCGGCCATCTTTGTTGTTGTCGAAGCCGATGGTTTTGGTTTCGATATGGGTAATGGAGGCTCCGCTGGAATATCCGTAGCCGGGCCAGGAGGCGGGGCCGAGGACTTAGGAGTAGGGTCGTGGGTCGTGTGGCGATCCCGTGACCTGAGCCTTAGTAATTGTATACGTACGGGGCATAGCTCTTCCTCCGAGCTATCTTCCGCGGCCCCATAAACTTCCTCGTCGTCCCCTACCTCCTCGACGTTTTCGTCTAGGTCCTGGCCCTCGATGGTTTCTCCGTAGTCGGCCTCGACCTCCGCCGATGTAGGTGAGATCTGCAGTTGGAGCTCCTGCTCGTCTGCTTCGGGGTCGTTGAAGATGTCTACAGGTGCCGGTGGCGATCGCTGGGCCTCGAGGCGCGCCACGCGCCGAATCTTGAGCGTCTTCTTCGACCTGAATTTCGAACAGGCCATACAGTTGGCCTCGTTGTGGTCCGGCGACAGGCACTTGTTGCATACAGGATGCACGTCGATGTGTGGGTACTTAGAACCGCACACGGGACAGAACTTGAACGGACTTCGTTCCATCGTAGCGTCGTCGGGGTCTTGCTGCGTCGACAGGGCCTCGATGACCGAAGAGTCACCCAACTCCTCAGATATCAGACTCGAAGAGTTGGAGTACACACGAGACCGAACGCTAACAATACCGACGAAGTTTAGAAAGCCTTTTGGCCTTCAGAAGTTGTTTTATCGATTCCGAACAGGAGACGTCGAAATCACATCCGAACCCAATGGCGGAAAAAAACAATCTGGGGATGGAGTCGATGCCCATGCGCACTGTAGTCCAGGGGAGGAGCCACCTATCTCGTGATACTTCGAAGACTCTTCCAGGACAACAATGTGCAATCCGGACCCAACACTAGGCGGCGATCTATGCAAATAGATATGAATTTAGCAGCCCACATGCCTCGAACCTATGTTTTTTTCAGTGAATTTCAAAGGTTTTGTAAATGACAATTTTTAAATGTATTGTTATATTTATTTTTTGATATTGATTTACTACATTTTTGTAAACTATTTTTAGTTATTTTATTTTTTAAATTACATTATAAATTACAATATATACTTTCTCTGAATGAATTACTATAGTTTAAATACTTAGCAAATAGGCAATAGTCTTAAGAACTGTAGTTACAGTTGTTGCAATGGGCAACACAATTTCAAACACAATGCAACATTGAGCTCAATGTGAATTTCTAGTTAAATGCAATTATTTACTTTATGGATTACTTTTCTAACCACAGGACTGGATCCTAGATTCAGTCCTGGGACATCTCCTGTAAACAGTTGAGTAAAAGCGTTTTGGTTACAGTAGTGATTTTTAAGGAATATTAGTGTATTTAGAAAGTTGATACTTAAAAACTTTTTCACATTGAATCACCAATGTTATCCTATGGGAGGAAATTCACTGAGCAGGTAAGTAGTGTTATCGTTACTTTTTCTTACTCAGTGGTGGATCCTGGATCCAGCACTGGTGCATCTCCTGTAAACAGTTGAAAGAATGCATTTAAGTCATACAGGCGATGTTTAAGGAATATTTGTAGTTTGTGAAAATAGACACTTTGAAACTTTTCTGGTGAAAACCAGGCAATGGATTCCTATGGAAGGAAATACAAGTTACTGGTAAGTATGGTTAGAATTACTTTTCAGGATCAGTACTGGACTCAAAGATGCAGAACTGGTGTCACTCCTGATAACAGGTGAGTAAATCAGAATTAGTAGTTTGGCTGATTTTAGAGGAATATTTGTACGTTTCAAAAATCAACACAAACTTGTTCAGCAAAAACCAGACAATGGATTCCTATGGAAGGAAATTCAAGTTACTGGTAAGTACGGTTAGAATTACTTTTCAGCATCAGTACTGGGCACAAAGATGCAGCACTGAGGTCTCTCCTGACAACAGGTGAGTAAATCGGAATTCGTAGTTCGGCTGATTTTATAGGAATATTTTAAAGTTCCAAAACTCCACACTTAGAAGAATTTCCAAGTGAAACCAATTAATGTTAACCTATTGAAGGAAATTCACTTAGCAGGTAAGTAGTTATCATTACTTTTTCTTACTCAGTGGTGGATCCTGGATCCAGCACTGGTGCATCTCCGGTAAACAGTTGAAATAATGTGTTTAATTCAAACAGGTGATTTGTAAGGAATATTTGTAGTTTGTGAAAATAGAAACTTTTCTGGTGAAAACCAGACAATGGTTTCCTATGGAAGGAAATACAAGTTACTGGTAAATACGGTTAGAATTACTTTTCAGGGTCAGTGCTGTGCTAAATAATGCAGCACTGGGTTCTCTCCTGATAACAGGAGAGTTAATCGGAATTCGTTGTTCGGATGATTTTAGATGAATATTTAAAGTTCCAAAACGCCACAGAATTTACAAGTGAAACCAGTCAATGTTAGCCGATGAAAGGAAATTCAAGTTACTGGTAAGTATGGTTAGAATTACTTTTCAGGATCAGTACTGGGCTCAATGATGCAGCACTGAGGTCGCTCCTAATAACAGGTGAGTAAATCAGAATTCGTAGTTCGTCTGATTTTATTTTGGTCCACTATATATAGAGCCACTTTCCTACACCATCCCCTCCCCTGTGTAAACACGCCCAGTGTCCGTTTTAGTTTGGGAGATTAAGTCCCCTTGAATCCTGAGGGTCCCTAGGGTCCAACTAGCCCACTAGGTACCTCCAGTCAGCGCCACAGAGCTGCATTGCAGAGGTGTAAAAAGGGGCGTGGCCTCTGAACACCTCTCTGCAACGCAGCACCCTGGGGCATACTGGAGGTACCTGGTGGGCTAGTTGACCCCCAGGGACCCTCAAGATTGAAGAATAATTAATTTCTCAAGTTAAAACGCGCGCAAACACTTCACTCACATTGCCTCCAAGTTTAGCCTTACTGCTCGTGTCACGTTACCAAGGGGGTGAGCAGGGGTTATCTTGGCGTGTCAAAGTCAAAGTCAAAAAGCTTTATTTCGATAAAATGTCATTATCATAAAAGCAGTTTAAAAAGAATTGGTAGTTAATAATCAAATTAGTAGCACATATCCAGTTAATAACATGGACTTTAACATTTACTAGAATAAATATTATTTAAGAAAAAATTAAACAGAGAATTTAAGCTTTCTGGCTCGAATAGCCCAAGCCCAAAATAAAAATTTTGCTAGGGCACAGGCATAGGGTACATAACTGTCCGAAACAAGTATCCTGATTGCCTCATCATGGCTCCTAGTTCCCAGTTGCCGACACAAGTTCTTCAGCCACACCCTTCTTGGATTGGCATATTCCTTGCAGACAAATAAGAAGTGGGCTACTGTCTCTGGGTGGGCTGAACATGATGGACACAAGTCAGTTTTGTCTGTACAGGATTTCCATGTTTTGGTGAAAGTGTTCAGTGGAAGAGTACCCGTTCTAAATTTAAAATACAAGGACCGGGCAAACGGTTTCCCGATTATGTCTAGGTAGGGTTCTCGCCTGGGACAGTCTTTAAACATCAAAAAGTCCTGTGTAAGCCTGCCAATGGATGAGCTAGAATGCCTTTGGGAGCGAGTCCAATCCCGGTAAAGGTTTTTAAGTACTTGTTTTGGAGGAGAGGTTCTGCTAGACCAGGAATCCAATAGGCCCAAGTTCGACAATAAGATCTTCATATCAGTTAGCCATTTGACTCTGGCCCAGTGTGGTGACTCCATTATTTCGTCCAGACTTCTGGCATAGGCACTGAGTTCCTCTACCCGCCAAATACGGGCCCATAATAGGAGAGGACGAAATTTTGCAATTTCGCCGAGCTGGGTACAGCCAAGGTCCATAAATAAGGGCAGAAGTGGGGTACTTTGAGGGAGGGACATTATTTGCCTACAGAATTTGTTCTCAGATTTTTGTAGGGCTTGAGAAGATGCAAAGCCCCAGAGTTCAGCTCCATAAAGCGCAGAGCTAACACCCTTGGCAGCATAAATCTCTAGGACTGTTCCTATTTGGTTTGAGCGAACTGGAACGTTGCTCCCTTAATAGGGCACCTGTGATCCTTTTGTGGTTCAGCAGCATCTTATCAAGATGGGGAGTCCAATACATTTTGTCTGAAATGCGTATCCCTAAATAATCAAATTCTTTTCCCCTTCCAGGGATTCGCTATTTAGAATAGGGGGGCGCACTTTCTGTTTAGGGGGATTAAGAACGAGGTATTTTGTTTTATTGGTGTTTATGACCAAGCCTCGGTCAGTACAAAAGGATTGGAAATTGTCCAAGAGTTTCTGTAGTCCCATTGGGGTTTTGGAGATTAGGAGCGTGTCGTCCGCGAAGAGGAGGGTCGGTATACGTACCCCCCCCAGGGATGGTTCGTCAGATGGAAATTTGAGTAGGTGCTCCACCACCCCATTAATGTACAAAGAGAAAAGGGTGGGAGCCAGAACACATCCCTGGCGGACCCCTCTCTCGACCGGAATACAGCCCGTTTTCTCCCCTCCAGAACCCCACCTGATTTGGGCAAAACTGTCTTGATGGAGCCTGACTAGTAGGGAAAGTAGGTACTGTGGGAGCCCCATGTTGGCCAGAACCTTCCATAGCGAGTCCCTGGGGACGAGGTCAAAGGCAGTCTTTAAATCGATAAATGCGAGATAAAGACTGCCCTTGCCTATCACTACTACCTTCCAGTAGATCATCATAAGCCTAAAGGCCTGCTCTATCGTTCCAGTGCCTACTCTAAAGCCGGCCTGAAAATCGCTAAGTATTTTGTTTTCATCCACCCAGTTGAGTATCCTGAGTAGAATGACTTTACCGACAACTTTTTGGCTTACATCTAGTAAGCTAATCGGCCTGTAATTAGACGGATCATCCCTAGGGCCTTTCTTGTGGATGGGAACCACCTCTGCCCCCTTCCAAGACACGGGAATGGGGGCACCCCTACAGATGGCAAGAAGAAGGGAGTGGAACTCCCTTGCCCTGACGTGGGAATGGTGTTCTCTGACTGACTTTGGTGCAAGCCCTGGCCAGCCAGGGATCCCATTTCTAACAATGTGTGCGTATATATACACGTGTGAATATGTACGTGTGTGTGTGTATATACATGTGTATATATATGTGTGTGTATATATACACGTGTGTGTATATATATACGTGTGTATATATACACGTGTGTATATATACACACGTGTGTATATATATATACACACGTGTGTATATATATATATATATATATATATATATATATATATATACACGTGTGTATATATATATATATATACATACGTGTGTATATATATATATACACGTGTGTGTATATATATACACGTGTGTATATATATACACGTGTGTGTATATATATATACACGTGTATATATATATATGTGTGTATATATATATATATATATACACGTGTGTGTGTATATACGCGTGTGTATACACGCGTGTGTATACACGTGTGTGTATACACGTGTGTGTATACACGTGTGTGTATATGTGTATGTATGGGTGTATGGGTGTATGTATGGGTGTACGTGTGTATATACATGTGTGTGTATATACACGTGTGTGTATATACACGTGTGTATATATACACGTGTGTGTATGTATGGGTGTACGTGTGTATGTATGTGTATACACATATACACGTGTATACACATATACACGTGTATACACACACATATATATATATATATATATATATATATACACATATATATACACACACATATATATATATACACATACATATACATATATACACACATATATATACATACATACATACACACATACATATATATATATTTTTTTTATTTTTTAGAGCTGGCTGGTGAGCCTGGCTCCAGGAGTCTGGATGGGTCTGCCCCGGTGGTGAGTGTTGAGATTAGCATGTGTGATGTGAGGGAGTGGTACACCTGGGACCTGAATAGGGCTGGGCTTCCCCCACACAATGCTTGCTCCGCCCACTGGGGATTGCCTCCCTGCCTAAGAGGACCCTGTGCGCTGGCTCTGGGCCAGCCTTGCCCCCCCCCCTTCCTACAGGACTGGGCTTTGGTGCACCCAGCGCTTGGGAGCGTTTTTCTTTTACTCTCCTTGTCCCTGTAGCGCTTGGGAGGGCTGCAATCCTCACCCTAGCGCCTGGAAGCGCTTTATTTTGCTTAGCGCTTGGGAGCGCTTTTTTGTTTTCAGCCGGTGCCCACCCGGCATTTGCCCCGTTCAATTGCGGATATTTTAAAGTCACCTGGCAGGTGCCCACCCCGGCAGGGACCTTCCCGATATTTCTTTTGGGCCCCCAAGCGAGTGCCCACCTCGCTTCATATTTAAATTACCGAGGGAGCCTACCCCTCGTGTGTTACCCCTCCAATTCACCGCCGCAGCCCAGGAGTGTGCACAGACCCCGCCGGGCCGCCGCGCTGCCTGCAACGACCTGAAAGTGGTTGGCCGGCCGGCAAATTGCAGCGCGGCCTGGCCGGAAGTCCCGCCCCCACAGTCACGGCGTGAGAGGACGCCGGCGTCTTCCCCTCGAAGCTCCCGTGGGATGGTGAGCCCCGAGGCGGAAAAGTAGAGCCGGGCGGGACATGGAGAGAGCCCCGTGCCCGGAAGCAGCAGTAGAAGCAAGGCTGAGGGGGCCAGAGGCACATTGCCGGTGCCTGCCCCCGCCGCAGAGTGAGGAGACACGCTGCTCTCCTCCCGGACCGAGACGCCGCCGACGTAGCCCCGGGCAAGGCAGGAGTCCCGGTGAGTAGGGCTCCGGGAGGGCAGTGAGGCTCAGGGGGCATTGCGTACCCAGAGTCCCCCGAGTGAGACTCCAACGATCCTGGGGGCATTCTTGTGTAGAGCCCTGAGAGGGCTCCGGGGCCATTGTTATTTCGAGCCTGATAGGCTCCACCGCTGTTTGGCCCCGCATTTGTGTTAGAGCCCAGCGAGGCTCCTAGGGGCATTTCTTCTGAGCCCCGGCGCTCCAACAGAGGGGCCATTGTTTTCAGAGTCCCCAGTGGGGGACTCCAACGATCGAGGGCTCTGGGGGCAGAGTTGGTGACGAGCCCCGAGAGGCTACAGAGCGCCTCAAGTGCTTATTCAGAGCCTGAGAGGCTCAGGGGGACATTGTATTTGTTTAGGGCCACGAGACTCCAGCGTTGGCCCCATTGTCTCCACAGCTCCCCAGCACTTAGTGAGCAGCTGCTCCGTTTAGGCCCTGACATTTGAGACAGTCACTGGTTGTGACCGTATGTGATTTCTGCACAATTGTTCCTTGCTGCACCGCTGAAGGTATATTTCTGCCTCATGTGTTTTTCTCCTACACCTCTGAATGTTAGGATGCATCATGTATAAAATGTTCCTATGCCTTTACCCCTAAATGTATGGTGATACTTAGGTGGTTGTTTTCTCCTAGTACAGGTGTAGCTAGTGAAGCCCAGGTTCCCTGCGTAATATTCTCCTAAGGTGGTTAGGGTTGCGTAGGGTGTACTTACCTGGTACCAGTAGTTACTGGTTGTGTGCTCTATGTCCTATTTTGTGCTACAGTCATTTTACATTCTATGTTCTCCAAGTGTTATTTCCAACAAGTATTCTAACCCTAAAAGTGCTTATTCCTGACAGTGGTCCAGGTGGCCCTGTCTTGTACATATCCCCTGTACATTCTGCCCGTACCTGTTGGCACATTGTAAAGCGTGTGATTTTATCTAATGTGTTTTGGTATAATACAAAGGCTATTTTTATATATAACCTTGTGTGGAGTTTCCTTTGTGGTGGGCCTTGGGTGTGGTTGCTGGGCGCGCGCGCAAACACTTAACTCACATTGCCTCCAAGTTTAGCCTTACTGCTCGTGTCACGTTACCAAGGGGGTGAGCAGGGGTTATCTTGGCGTGTAACTCCCTTGCCCGGACGTGGGAATGGTGGTCTCTGACTGACCTTGGCGCGAGCCTTGGCCAGCCAGAGATCCCATTTCTAACACACACACACACACACACACACATATATATATATATATACACACACACATATACACACACACACATACATATACACACACACACATACATATACACACACACATATATACACACACACATATATACACACACACATATATACACACACACATATATACACACACACATATATACATACACACATATATACATATATATATATATATATATATTCCCTCGCACTCTGCCTCGTCGCAGGGGGAGCTCATTTGCGCTGGTGCCATCACCGGGATCGAGGCAGTCTCCCGCTTACATCCAACACGACAGTTTCAAAGTATTGATGGCACTCCACTCAGAGATTGTTTTTCAAGTTATTTTAATGATAACAATTGAGATCGCCTACGCGTTTCGAACTTCAGCGTTCTTGATCACGGCATAATTTTAGAATTTTGAAACGGTCGTGTTGGATATATATATATATATATATATATATATATATATATATATATATATATATATATATATACACACACATACACACACACACATATATATACACACACATACATACATACTGTTACTTGCTACTTAGTATTTCCTTTGTGGCTATGTTTCTACTATGTCTATGATTGCATTTTAGAAAGAATTCATACAGCTGTAAATGGTTTGCAATTAACCGTTTTTTTAAAAGGTATATATACCCTCTTCTATGTCTGTGACACATCATGTGGCGGTAAGGGGGACGGTGGCAGCTTTCCTTGAACCCGCTTGGCGCCAATTTTAGAGCATTACCGCTCGTCATTATTTTAAACTGCTGAACTGTAGAAAGCAGCTCCGTGAGCCTGTGACTAATTTTATTTTGTGATTGCACTGCACTTGGGAAAGTATTGCCTATGTGTGTCATAACTGAATACTAGTTTGCACATTGTTTAAAAATACCACTCACCCACACGCACTGAGGGACCAGCTCTTGTTAATAGTCGATCTGTGCCTGCCCGCCCTGTCCGACCCTCCAGCCAATCACGGGTGCGGAAGGCGGGGCAGAGTCAGGAACATCGTGGGAGACGAGCGGTTAGCGCTCTAGCTCTCCCAAACTCGAGGGCCATAAAGGTAGCGAGGAGGCACTCGCCAGCGCGGTAAGGGGGACGGTGGCAGCTTTCCTTGAACCCGCTTGGCGCCAATTTTAGAGCATTACCGCTCGTCATTATTTTAAACTGCTGAACTGTAGAAAGCAGCTCCGTGAGCCTGTGACTAATTTTATTTTGTGATTGCACTGCACTTGGGAAAGTATTGCCTATGTGTGTCATAACTGAATACTAGTTTGCACATTGTTTAAAAATACCACTCACCCACACGCACTGAGGGACCAGCTCTTGTTAATAGTCGATCTGTGCCTGCCCGCCCTGTCCGACCCTCCAGCCAATCACGGGTGCGGAAGGCGGGGCAGAGCCAGGAACATCGTGGGAGGCGAGCGGTTAGCGCTCTAGCTCTCCCAAACTCAAGGGCCATAAAGGTAGCGAGGAGGCACTCGCCAGCGCGGTAAGGGGGACGGTGGCAGCTTTCCTTGAACCCGCTTGGCGCCAATTTTAGAGCATTACCGCTCGTCATTATTTTAAACTGCTGAACTGTAGAAAGCAGCCCCGTGAGCCTGTGACTAATTTTATTTTGTGATTGCACTGCACTTGGGAAAGTATTGCCTATGTGTGTCATAACTGAATACTAGTTTGCACATTGTTTAAAAATACCACTCACCCACACGCACTGAGGGACCAGCTCTTGTTAATAGTCGATCTGTGCCTGCCCGCCCTGTCCGACCCTCCAGCCAATCACGGGTGCGGAAGGCGGGGCAGAGCCAGGAACATCGTGGGAGGCGAGCGGTTAGCGCTCTAGCTCTCCCAAACTCAAGGGCCATAAAGGTAGCGAGGAGGCACTCGCCAGCGCGGTAAGGGGGACGGTGGCAGCTTTCCTTGAACCCGCTTGGCACCAATTTTAGAGCATTACCGCTCGTCATTATTTTAAACTGCTGAACTGTAGAAAGCAGCCCCGTGAGCCTGTGACTAATTTTATTTTGTGATTGCACTGCACTTGGGAAAGTATTGCCTATGTGTGTCATAACTGAATACTAGTTTGCACATTGTTTAAAAATACCACTCACCCACACGCACTGAGGGACCAGCTCTTGTTAATAGTCGATCTGTGCCTGCCCGCCCTGTCCGACCCTCCAGCCAATCACGGGTGCGGAAGGCGGGGCAGAGCCAGGAACATCGTGGGAGGCGAGCGGTTAGCGCTCTAGCTCTCCCAAACTCAAGGGCCATAAAGGTAGCGAGGAGGCACTCGCCAGCGCGGTAAGGGGGACGGTGGCAGCTTTCCTTGAACCCGCTTGGCGCCAATTTTAGAGCATTACCGCTCGTCATTATTTTAAACTGCTGAACTGTAGAAAGCAGCTCCGTGAGCCTGTGACTAATTTTATTTTGTGATTGCACTGCACTTGGGAAAGTATTGCCTATGTGTGTCATAACTGAATACTAGTTTGCACATTGTTTAAAAATACCACTCACCCACACGCACTGAGGGACCAGCTCTTGTTAATAGTCGATCTGTGCCTGCCCGCCCTGTCCGACCCTCCAGCCAATCACGGGTGCGGAAGGCGGGGCAGAGCCAGGAACATCGTGGGAGGCGAGCGGTTAGCGCTCTAGCTCTCCCAAACTCAAGGGCAATAAAGGTAGCGAGGAGGCACTCGCCAGCGCGGTAAGGGGGACGGTGGCAGCTTTCCTTGAACCCGCTTGGCGCCAATTTTAGAGCATTACCGCTCGTCATTATTTTAAACTGCTGAACTGTAGAAAGCAGCTCCGTGAGCCTGTGACTAATTTTATTTTGTGATTGCACTGCACTTGGGAAAGTATTGCCTATGTGTGTCATAACTGAATACTAGTTTGCACATTGTTTAAAAATACCACTCACCCACACGCACTGAGGGACCAGCTCTTGTTAATAGTCGATCTGTGCCTGCCCGCCCTGTCCGACCCTCCAGCCAATCACGGGTGCGGAAGGCGGGGCAGAGCCAGGAACATCGTGGGAGGCGAGCGGTTAGCGCTCTAGCTCTCCTAAACTCAAGGGCCATAAAGCAACTCGTCGGTCCAACGCGCAGTGTTGACGCGCAGTGTGGCGCCTAAGCCTGCGCCTAAGACCAGCCAAAGACCAGCCCGTCTGCGCCCGTCCGCGACAGGACGGGGCTAGGGGCAGGGGGCTATGGCGGTCTGTACCCTCCCAGCAGAGATGGGTCATGGCACTACTCAGTTTTATTCACGCCAGACTCTTATGGAAATAGGCAGGTACGTTACCACACTGTGCCCCCACCGGACTTGCTCCAGAGTGGGAGGACCTTTCACCTGTTTGGGGTGTCACACGCAATTTTCCAGCACCGCGGTAATCACTCCCGGTCATCTAAAGTGGCCCACATCAGCTCTGAGCACCAATCCTGTAACACTGAACACCAATGCCCCTAATGATCCGCCCCTAACATGTAAAAACCTTTTGTGCAATGTCCGCTCCCTTGTCTCTCATGCTACACAGGTTTGGGACCTCATTACAACTGAGAGACCTCATCTGTGTTTCCTAACGGAGACCTGGCTTAAGCCTCATACAGTCCCAGCCATAACGTTGGGGGTACAGACAGGGTACAAAATAGTAAGGTTGGATCGCCCGATTAAAACGGGAGGAGGGCTAGCTATTGTGTTCAAACAAGAGATGGAGGTTGCAGTCATTGAAACTGTGTGTACCCCAGAAATGGAGCTCATGATTTTTACGATCAACCCTACTTCTAGGGAAACCAGGAAGGGTGCACTTGTGTATCGACCTCCTGGCTCGTGTGGGACCTTTTCCATTAAACTAATGGAAATTTTGGCACCCCACATGCAAGCTAACTCTGAGTTCATTCTGGTGGGGGATTTCAATATCCACAGTGAGATCACCACGTGCACCGATGCACAGACTGTGTTAACAGACCTGGCCACACTTGGACTTAATAAAAAGAATCAGGGGCCGACCCATTCTGCGGGCCATACTCTTGACCTAGTGCTCTGTAACTCAACAGCTATCAACTGTCTTACCCCCCAATCAAGTTGATTGGACAGACCACTCAGTTACTATGTTTTACACTCGTTCCAACTATAAAGTTAAAGCTATCCATAGGACGATGGCCAATGTTAGAAGGCCCTGGAACAAATTAATCCCTGCAGACTTCAGGGCAAATTACTCTGAACCCAAATGGGAAGCATACGGTGAAAACGTCACTTTAGCCCTAAACGCATTTAGTGACGCTGCATTAACAACTATTAATCATGTGGTCCCGCCGAGAACTTATAAACCCCGACCGGCCCCAAAACAAGAAGTCTGGTTCACTGGGGATCTCAGACAGCAAAAAAAGACCATGAGAAAGTTAGAGAAAAAATGGAGAGTCACACACAAGGCAGATGATAAGGAGGACTTTAGGAGGTCGTTTAAAAATTACCATAAAGCTATCCGAGCTGCCAGGAAACAACATATAGCAGTTCAATTATCAGCTGCTGGTTCTAACGTAAAAACCCTGTATAAAATTCTACAGACGTTCACCAAGCCCACTGCCTGTGATACCGATGGGATCGAATCCCAAGAACTCTGTGATAACATTTCACAGTTTTTCGTCAGGAAAATCGACGCCATCTATAATAAGATACTAGCGTCAAACTCCCTCTCTAATAATCCAGTAACAACTGACTGTCGAATCCAGTTACATACTATGACTACAGATAATGAGGCTAAGAAGCTTACCGCTTTCCCACCCATCTCTATTGAAGAGTTGACTGCTCTTGTCACGCAAACAAAGAGTGGGTGCCCGACTGACATCATCCCAGCACGTATTATGCCACTTCTGCTGGATGATCTGGGGGCTGGAATACGGTATGTAGTCAATTTGTCCTTGTGTACTGGGGAAGTCCCTTTAGACTGGAAACAGGCTCTTGTGAGACCTCTGCGTAAAAACAACTCGATCCCCTGGTCGGATTTGACAAATCTGAGACCGATCTCTCTTCTCCCTTTTATAGGGAAGCTTGCTGAGAGACATGTGAATCAGTATCTGTCAAAATTTATTGAACACGCGGGTGGACTCGATCCCTCCCAGTCGGGTTTCAGGCCCAGGCACAGTACTGAGACCGCCTTGCTGTCCGTCGCTGACAATCTTCAGATGCTACAGGACAAGGGTTATTCCGTTGTCCTGGTGCTTCTAGATTTGTCAGCGGCGTTTGACACAGTGTCACACGACATCATGACCTCCAGACTAGTTGACATCGGTCTGGAAGGCAAGGCCTTGGCCTGGCTAAGGAGCTTCTTCAGCAAACGCACCCAGAGAGTCATCTTGGGACCATACCAATCAGAGGTGGTGGCGATCTCAAAGGGGGTGCCACAGGGCTCCTGTTTGAGCCCTACGTTATTTAATATCTACGTGGCACCCCTAGCTAACATCATGAGATCCCACGGGTTCATTCCAGTATCATACGCGGATGACACCCAACTCCTCTTCCCTTTTAAAACAATGACTCCCGAGGTGTGTGACTCCTTCGCCCGGGGGATGAAGGAGGTGGCACGTTGGATGGCAGCTAACTTCCTGCAGTGCAACGTCTCCAAGACCGAGGTTATGCTCTTCGGAGAGGCCAAACGCTTATGGACTCCGGACTGGTGGCCTCAAGATCTTGGCCCCGTCCCTGAGCCCAAAACAGTGGTAAAAGATCTGGGAGTGAAACTGGACCATGAGCTTACCCTAACACAACAAACTAATCAAGTGGTGGGCTCATGTTTTCATGTTATTGGGCTTCTCAGGAGAGTATTCCCTCTACTACCGGATACCACCAGGAGAACGTTGGTCCAGTCACTAGTGTTAAGCAGGCTGGACTACTGCAATGGTTTAATGCTGGCTGCCAATGAGGGCATCTTTGCTAGATTGCAGGTTGTGCAAAACACGGCTGCACGACTAGTTCTAAATGTCCCGCCTCGTACTCCCTCAAAACCGTTGCTGGCCAAACTGCACTGGCTTCCAGTAAAGCAGAGGGTGATGTTTAAGATCTGCTGTGTCATCCACAAATGCCTGATTGGAAAAGGTCCTGGTTACCTCACTGAAAAATTCATCCCTTATGTGCCGTCTAGATACCTGAGATCAGGAGATCAGGAATTGCTATGTGTTCCCAGGGCCATGAAGGCAAGAAAGGGGGGAAAGGCCCTATCGGTAGCTGGCCCAAAGTTGTGGAACCAACTCCCGAAGGAAATTAGAGTATGTAGGGAACATTTCCCTTTTAGAAAAAAACTCAAAACGTTCCTCTTTAATTTCTAGTTGGCCTCTCGCCTATTTACTAAATTATGACTAGTTTCTGTTCTTTAGTTGCTGCCAAAGGCGCGGAGATACTCCTTCGGGAGTCGATTCACAGCGCCATACAAACATGCAAATAAATAAATAAATAAATGTGATCAAGCCTCTGTGGGAGGTGAAACGCTTCATGACATTTTTGCTGGCTGAACTTTAAGCACGGAATAAAGCACTGAGAATTTTGCACGCATTTGTGGTTTCGTTCCGACGTTGTTTGCCCGTGTGGTAATGGAGCGTGATGGATGGCGTCTGTTGAGCACACATACATATATACACACATACATATTTCATTTCAAGAATCTTTATTTCGGTAAACATTTTACCATAAAAGCCATTTGAAACATACATTTTTTTAAAAACAGTTGTAATATTAAGAAATATATAATCTAAAATCAGACGCTAACATAGTCACGTATTACACCGCAGTGTCTTTGATACAATGGGGTCAATTGCCGTCCCTAAGACATTTCCTTCTAACACTCCAGATGGCACCCAGGTATTTTGCCACCGCGAACACAATATAATCAGTCACATTGGTTTTCAAGACTCTCAGAGCAATCAAGCACTTCACAAATCCCAGATTTTTAATTAGAGGGACTATCCATTGTTTGCGAATCTCTCGGTAAGTGGGGCAGAAAAAGAAAATGTGAAGTTCAGATTCGTTGGAGGTTCTACATGCTGGACAGGTACTGGTTGCATCTTTGCTCCATTTACTTGTTAGCGAACGGATAGGAAGCGACCCATGTCTCCACTGCAGATATAATTTCCTGAGCAAAAGGAGGATGCACTTTATCAAGAGTTGGTTCAAAGTAATAAATGTCTTTGAAAGATATAAAGGATTCTGTCAGTGAACCAGGTTTTAATTGGTTAAAAAGTGCCATTGATTTCCTATCGTGGTATGCCTTGGCTAATTCCTTTTTGGGGATAAGTTGGCAGGTAGCCAAAGGATCAGACCACATCTTAGAAAGTCCCAAACCCTCCAGTTCTAATTTGATGTGTTTGAGCCATTTGATTTTTCCGGCTCCCGGCATGGCAAGCACCTCCTGTAGTCCCTGTCTGTAACTGGCCAATTCTGGGGTTGCCCACAGTCTACGCCAGAAGGCCAGCGGGCGAAATGCCAATTCTTCATCTAGCGGACGCAGCCCTAGGTCCAACCTAAGGGGGACTAAGGGTGTGCTAGGGGGGAGTCCTACTAGCCTTCGGATGAATTTATTCTCCTCTGCTTGGAGGTCTGATGTACCTACATGACCCCAGAGTTCAGATCCATACATGGCAGCCCCCCTTGCCTGTGTTTTGTAAATCTGCATCGGTGGACCAATGGGCCTGACTGAGGATTTATTGTTCGCCAGAAGGTTCATGATACCCCCCGAGTATTGGGTCAATTTGAGGAGAGCTTTTTCCTGATGCGTCTTCCAGGATAGTTTGTCATTCAGCATGACACCCAGGTATTCAAAAGATTTCACCCTCTCAAGCATGTTTTGCCCTATTCTGGGGCAGGAGTGGAATTTCGGTGGAGGATTGAAGACCATGAACTTAGTTTTCAGTGTATTAATTTCTAAGCCATGGCCCTCACAAAAGTCCGCAAAGCCGTCAAGGATACGTTGAATTCCCGTTGCGGACTTTGATAGCAGCAGGGTGTCATCGGCATACATAATAGCCGGCACCCTTTCCGCAGCCAATTTGGGAGCGTCAGAGTTGGTGACCCCATGCAGCCGAGCGATTACCCCGTTGACATAGAGGCAAAACAGGGTCGGTGCAAGCACACAACCCTGTCTTACCCCCCGGCCAACGGGGAACCTCTCAGACAGTACCCCCATCCTGCCACATCTCACCTGAGCAAAATTTGCGCTATGAAGGTGCACTATCATTTTCAACAAACCCCCGGGGACGCCCAATCCTGTTAACACCTCCCACAGCTTGTTCCGGGGGACCAGGTCAAACGCCGCCCTCAGGTCCACGAATACAGTATAGTAACGCCCGCGCGCGCATCAGAGACCCCGTCAGTAACGAAAGCCATGCAATTAGGGCAGACATATTGGAATTACCTTATAAGCAATACAAGAAGGCTTAATTTAACGATAATCTAACACATGACATAGAAAAATGAGAAAGAAAATAAAAAAATTAATGGAATAAATGTTGATTAATCTAGCGATAATCTAACACATAGCATAGAAAAATAGAAAAAGAAAATGAAAAATAAGAATTAAATAGAAAAACTGTTGAGGAATAAATATCACAAAAAGGAAGAAAAAAGTCAAAAAGGAAATAAAGAAGTAAAACTCAATATATATATGGATCCAACTTAAAAGTGGCAACAAACACTGTGGGTGTATGAATTTATGTATGCAAGGAACTAGGCGGTCTCTGATGCGCGCGGGCGTTACCGCGAGATTACGCGTGGGCAGAGCACAATAACATGGCGTTCCCGCCCTAAATATCCGGGACGCGTTTGATTTCGCTTTCGCGCTGGGAGCCGGCTTACAGATATCGGCGGATATGGCTGAGTCGCGGTGGTAAGTGGCACACCTCTGGTGTGGCCTTAAATTTGTTTCTATTTACTTTTCGGCTTCGTCATCGTTATATTAAAACCTTGGGGAGAATAATTATATATTCTACACGGTACCGGTGAGTTAAGACTCCCTCGAAGGTTAATAATAAAATTGTCTTTGGCTCGACTTGACATGTGCTCATGGTGGATGGTAGCCGTGTTTTGTATGTGCGTCTGGCCGGTCGCCTTCTTTGTATTCTCTTGGGGACTCGGGCTTTACAACGTGATTACGTTTGTTTGGCTAACTCTTATAAATATGTCAGCACTTGCTCATTGAATTAGGCATATCAATATTAGGCCTTTCATAAAACTTTTTGATTTACCTTCTCACCCCTATGCCTAGATAATATATCTTATCGCATGCCTGACTGGGATTACGAATTTGGCTTAAATCGGGTCGGATTTATATCGGGAACTCCCAGAGAAGATCTACGACAATACCCTTTAAATAGGTATGACTACTCTTTTCAAGACTATTGGGGTTGGTAATTTCTGAGGTTATGCTATGCGGATTAATGTCATGTGTGTCATACATTGTCCTCCTCTTTGTTTTGATTATTTATAGGTTTTGCTGAGATTATCAGATCTCATTCCTGAATTATTATATTCGTCGACTTATATATATCTATCACCTATTGCTATGTGAAGATCCTTTTTTCAGTCAGGTAGGCCGACATTTTCTTATTTGTATAAGTGAGTGGAGCAGTTCAACTATGTTATCCATATCTACATATTTGTATTGTTCATTTTCCATATTGGGGTTAGGACTATACTCAACCAATAGACATACGTGTTATTTCCCCCTTGTAATAATCTGATATTCCGTATGCCCTGTATTGATAATTGGTACAGGTTCATTTCTTGGCAACTGGATATTTGTTGGTAAACGTTTAAGGCTGTTGTTTTCATTTATGCCTCTTTCTAATTGGTTGATTTTACTTTTCTCTTTTAGTAAGACTCCCTTCATATATCCTATACTGGATTTATATATATTTAAAGGAAGGATCCATAACTCATCAGTGGTACTCACTGTTGGTGTTTTCTACTACTAGCACACGGTATGCAGAGATTGCTCCCTTTTTCTTCCTTTCTCCCTCCCCCTCTTCAACTCTTCTTTCTATTTTGTTCACTTCTCCTGTTTGATATCATTACGATGCTGTTGTATTATTCTTCTGAGCAACATTTCACATTCTATTATTCCTAATTTTGAATTTTGGAGTCCAGTTTCCTTTTGGAGAATTGAGAAAAACTCCTTGATTGTAACTAAGGCAGAATGAGGTTTGTAATCCTCGAAAAAATTACATACATAGCCAATCTATTGTTGTGTTATGTAATGTTATGGTCATGTTTTTAATATACAAGGATGTCTTGTGTGTTTTTCTATGTATTTATATGGTCGTATGTACAATTTTATATGTAAATCTTTTATATATATATATATAAGTATGTGACAGTCTGTCTTTGTATATGTTTGATTATTCCAGCCCTGAAGAAGTTCTGGTGGTCAGAACGAAACGCGTTGGCTGACGATTCTCTTTGAATATAAGAAAATAACAAGCATTTACAATGCAACGGTTTCGCCTTCGGAAAAGTTAGAGCTTTTGGTATTGTAAATGACAAACTTTATTTGTGTTGGTTTTGAAAACCGATAAATAAATAGCATTGTCAATAGCTTACTCTGTCGCAAATGCGAGACGTATTGCATTTGCACACACACACCCACACAAGAGCCCCCCCACACACCACACAAGAGCCCCCCACACACCACACAAGAGCCCCCCACACCACACAAGAGCCCCCCCACACCACACAAGAGCCCCCCCTCTTCTGCAGATCGTTGCCTAGTGACCCGACAGTGTTTCAAGGGACTCCAGATATCTTTGGACGTACAGCGAACCGGCATCAACTCCCAACGAGCAACCTACATCTCCTGGCACAGTGCTGCATCATGCATCCATCTGTTACTCGTTGAGGCCTTCCGTTTACCCCAGTGCATTGCAACCCTGTGCTTAGCAAGCAATAGTAACATTGCCTTCATCTACAGGTCTCCAGCGGCTTCTCTTTAACATGGCCTAACAGGGCAACAACGGGCGCAATAGCCCGTAATGTTTGCTTCCACCCAATAGTCCCAGCTCTATGGGCACTCCCAAGACAGATGCAAAAAGTCAGCACATGGTAGAGCCCGCGTCCTCCACCAGGCCCAAAGTCTCAGCAGCGCCGGCGTATTACAGATTGTGTAGAAACGTGAAATTACTTAGTTGGATGATATCTGGATCAGAACTGTCCGCGGCATGCTAGCATAAATGCGCATGATAGGTCTGTGGCGAAGGGTTAGTAAGTAAGCTTTTCTTCAAACACCGGGGAGGGGGGATTCGGAGGACAGGAAAAGTATCGTGGAGGTGCGCATGGACTCTAAGTTGGTAATAGGTCATGGCACCCAGAAGAGAAACTGGAATGTTTGAAATACCTGTTGATAGCTAATAAAGGTGCCATCAGGGTATGCCATTCCGAAGGAGGGAAGCTGCAATTGCTTTGCACACTGGCCTCTGATACCTCTGTGCGTGTCTGAGAATCTGTACAGAAGGGGCAAATAGGTGCTCCAGTTGTGCAATTATGCAAGAAATCGTCAGAAGCATGGCATGATCTTGCATAAAGCCAGTGACGCAAGATAATCGACACACAGGAAATGACAATAATAAGCAGTTACATATGCAAAAGAAGGGCAAATGAGAGATCACACAAAAAAGATAAGACACCAGTAGCAGAGGGTGCTCACGTTGCTGATATGCACACCGGAAAATATGGACAGCGAGGGTGATTTGCTTACACGCAGTATGTGCCCGTATCGGTCAGAAAGGAATACACAGTGCTCGTGGTAACCAAGCACAAAAGAGAGCAGAATATACTGCTCACATGCAGAGATGCACACATGACAACACAAGAAAGAAGGGAAGGGTGCTACTACGCAGCCATGTACACAGGAGAGAGAAATGCATATAGGGCTCTTGCAGTGTAATGCACATAGGAGATACAAAAACATGACATGGTTCTTACATGAGACAAAACAGAAATGCAGGATACAATTTCATATTTATCCATTGAGCGGGTACAAAGAGGAAACTGCTCACTTTACTCTTCAGTTCGTCCTCCATAGAGAAATACACAAACCGAATGCAGGCATTGACCGGCCCGTCAATGAGGCGAACAATATCCAGTCTGACTTGATATTGAGAGGACACCATGCCGATGAAGATCTGACCATTTAGTGCCATTCGGGAATCCTCATGTGCCTCTCCAATGCCATCTGGGGATATTTTCAAAGACCAGCAACGTCATATGGAGACTTTTCAGGAACAAGCACCTACGAGGACACGGGGCGGGAGAGGACACGGACGGCGGGAGAGGACACGGACGGCGGGAGGGGGCGGGAGAGGACAAGGACGGCGGGAGGGGGCGGGAGTGGACACGGACGGCGGGAGGGGGCGGGAGTGGACACGGACGGCGGGAAATGAGAGATCACACAAAAAAGATAAGACACCAGTAGCAGAGGGTGCTCACGTTGCTGATATGCACACCGGAAAATATGGACAGCGAGGGTGATTTGCTTACACGCAGTATGTGCCCGTATCGGTCAGAAAGGAATACACAGTGCTCGTGGTAACCAAGCACAAAAGAGAGCAGAATATACTGCTCACATGCAGAGATGCACACATGACAACACAAGAAAGAAGGGAAGGGTGCTACTACGCAGCCATGTACACAGGAGAGAGAAATGCATATAGGGCTCTTGCAGTGTAATGCACATAGGAGATACAAAAACATGACATGGTTCTTACATGAGACAAAACAGAAATGCAGGATACAATTTCATATTTATCCATTGAGCGGGTACAAAGAGGAAACTGCTCACTTTACTCTTCAGTTCGTCCTCCATAGAGAAATACACAAACCGAATGCAGGCATTGACCGGCGCGTCAATGAGGCAAACAATATCCAGTCTGACTTGATATTGAGAGGACACCATGCCGATGAAGATCTGACCATTTAGTGCCATTCGGGAATCCTCATGTGCCTCTCCAATGCCATCTGGGGATATTTTCAAAGACCAGCAACGTCATATGGAGACTTTTCAGGAACAAGCACCTACGAGGACACAGGGGGCGGGAGAGGACACGGACGGCGGGAGGGGGCGGGAGAGGACACGGACGGCGGGAGGGGGCGGGAGAGGACAAGGACGGCGGGAGGGGGCGGGAGAGGACACGGACGGCGGGAGGGGGCGGGAGTGGACACGGACGGCGGGAGGCCATCTGGGGATATTTTCAAAGACCAGCAACGTCATATGGAGACTTTTCAGGAACAAGCACCTACGAGGACACAGGGGGCGGGAGAGGACACGGACGGCGGGAGGGGGCGGGAGAGGACACGGACGGCGGGAGGGGGCGGGAGTGGACACGGACGGCGGGAGGGGGCGGGAGTGGACACGGACGGCGGGAGGGGGCGGGAGAGGACACGGACGGCGGGAAACGCGCACAGGACAGCAAGGGGGAACGGAAAGGCACACGGAGGGGGCGGGAATGGACAGACTTTCAGTGAAAGGGGAGGGAACGGGAAAAAACGTAACTCCGCCCTGGGAAAAAATCTCGGGAACGCCCCCGAATCTGGTCCGGCCTTGACGGACAGATCTCTGTTCCAATGGCTAGCCTCCATTTATGGAGCTAGCCAATGGGACAGGGGGGCGTATTCCAGAGTCCTTACTGAAATCAAGAGATTTCTCTGGAGGCGGAGCTAAGAGCTCCGCCCTCCAGCGAAACCTAAAAATGAACTGAGAAAATAACGAGACTCCTAAATTTGGATTTGGACTTTGAGAAATTTTGAACTGATTGTATGTGATTGGAGTGGTGCCCCAAAACTGGATGACTAACTGTTTGGTTTCACGCTTTACGTGAGGTGCCCCTGGACAGAGGGTACCGGTTCTTTGCAATTGGCACACTGTGACCTACTATTCTTCTTTTTGAATTGCTTATCATTATTTTTTGGTTAATACGAGTTTGGGTGCTTTGTCTAGCTGCTATATCCACTGTCCATTTCTCATGGTTTTGAGCACCTTCACCGGTCTCTGCTGGCGGCTTCTTTTGGGGCAGCAAAAACCCAACCGAGGCCCTCTCCTTACCGGGCTCTTCCGAGGGGGGGGGTGGGGGCAGCGCTCCCCTCTGCTGGCGGCCGGGGGACTCCTTCTCGGCTCCTCCGGTCGCGCTGGTTCTACTCCTGGGGCGGGGAGGTCCTGGGAGGCGGGGTGGGCTCCCATCCTCCCTCGGACGCCTCCCCTAACCTCTTTGCACCGGAGCGCGGGGTGGGCTCCCGCCAACTTCCGGTTTCGGCCAAAGTGCTTCTGGGTCGCCGCGAGCAGCACGGCGGCCCCCTGAGCACTCTCCTCGGCGGCACAACACGGGGTAGGCTCCCGTTTTACTTAAATTAATAATTAATTACGGCAGTGTCCCTGGCGGGGTGGGCACCTGCCAGGGGCCCAGTCACAGGCTAAACATACGGCAATGAGAGGGGTGGGCACCCGCGCCGTGGATCGGAGCAATTTGCGGGGCCACACGCAGGGTGGGCACCGGCTTTGTAAAAGAGGCACAAAAAGGGGGATTCCCACGCTGTGGAATGCCTCGTGTAGGGCTTTGCCGCTCCGTGCTGCAGGAGCCAACAGCAGCGTTCCTGGGCAGGTAGAACACAGCGCTGCAGGAAAATAAAGGTACAGCGCTCCCAGGCACTAGGGCAAAGTCCAGTAAAAGATCCTTTAGCCAGGCAGGGGGTGGCAAGGCTGGGCCCAGGGGCCAGCTCACTGGGCCCTCCAGGCAGGAAGGCAGTCCTAGTGGCGGTCCTCCTGGCGCCCAGCAGCAGCAGGCCCCCCTCCAGTCAGGATCAGGAACAGAGAACATTTTACATGGGGTCACAGCCCCTTCCTATACCCAGGATTCCTTTGTCCTGTGGTGTAGGGTGAAGGTAAAACCAGATGCAACTGGTTTTGGAGCACTTTGTTGTGCACAGCCACCCTTTCCATTCACTGGCCAGGCTAGGGACATTAGACGCACCACAGGGGGCGGAGCCAGCATTGTGTGGGGAAAGCCCAGCCCTATTCAGGTCCCAGGTGCACTCCTCCCCAGCCATCAGCATGCTAATCTCACTCACCACCGGACAGACCCATCCTGAATCCTGGAGCCTGGCTCACCAGTCAGCTCCAGCCAACGAACACGCCAGACACAAATTACACAAACATGCCGACTTCTTGAAGTGGCACTTCCACACTAGACACAATCACGCCGCATACATCATTGCGCAGCATTTAATCACACGAGTCCGCACATACCAAACTCGCACCTGCACTCTCCACGCATCAGGAACTACCAGGGACACATACATTCCCAATGCATTCCTATGGGAGGGCAGGCCAACCTCACCACACGCACACACTTTACCCTGGGACATAGTTGTAAAGTGCGCAGAAACCAAAAATCACTATCACCAGATCACAATCAAAAAGGAAAAAGTTCAGGGGTGAACCTGCCAGAAGGGCCAAGTCCAACAAAGGCCTACCGGGGTGCAGCGATAGTGGGGCCACCAACATCAAAGGAGACAACTAGACTGGGGGGGCGAAAGACACTGAAACCACCAGTACACAGCCCCACAGTAACCATGTAGTAGCGCTTGCATTCAGAGATTCTACCAGGTCAGCTGGACCCAAACTACACGAGAGGGCCGCACCTAGGCCGCTTGAGCACGCTGCTGCAGCGGAACGGCACCTACCGGCCTCCCATCTTGAAAAAGCGGGGTGGGCCCTGGGATCCCTGCAAACCCGCCTCCTCCCAGGAGTAGGCACACGCCTAGCACAGATAGTAGTACGGTGACTCCGTAAGCCTTCGAAGGGGGGTGAATATACCAGTCGCAACTACTCAGGGCCCACGGTGATATCTCCTTCGCAGTGCCGGCGAGCATTAGGGATGGTGACCCAAGTTGAGGCACCCCATCATGGCCACAACACGGAAAGGGGGGGCGCACACACTTACAGACATGCTTCTTAAAGGCCCCAACAAGGGCGACCGAGGGCCCCCCCCCCTCCATCTCAAAGCAGCAGGCAGACTACGGGGAGGTGCCGATCACCCGAGCATTCCTGGAGACACTTTTCAACTCTCTAAGCAAGGAGTTTCACATGCTCAAACAGGAGGTATGGGAGAAGAGAGGGAGATATGCCGGGAAGTAGACGGGCTGGGGGAGTGGGTGGCAGCCGTTGAGGAAAATGACCAAACCAGAAGCGAAGAAAATGAAAACCTCCAACAGGAACTCATCCGCCTTAGGGACCAGCAAGTGGACCTTCAAGTGCATGCTGAGGACCTAGAGAACAGGTCGAGATGCAATTGCATTCGGGTCTGGGGAATCCCATCGAAAGTAGAGGGGGGCGATGTAACCCACTACCTGCAGGACCTCTTTTGGGAGATACTATGCGAGAGATCTGACTTTGAAATCCAAGAGACTTCATCATCAATTTGGTCATGGATCGGAAGGCAGATTGGTCAGGCCAACGCTTTGGCTCAACAGGAGCGATCTCGCCTGAAGGGAAGCACTGGATGGTCCAAAGAGGATTGTTGGATCTTTGGCGACAGGCGCATCCTCAGAGCACGCACTACACATTCTACTCACACATGCACCACACCTATGCCAGACTAGACCACTTTATAGGGACTTCGGAGCTCAACACACTAGTAGACGAAGTGGACATTATTCCAGCTGCCATCTCAGATCATGACGCAGTGGTAGTGACTATAGCGGTCCCCTGGACTAAGACACCTGGTGGAAGGTGGCGACTGTGGGAGGCCTTATTACAAAGGAAGGGGGTAGCCCAACAACTACACAAAAGCATTACTGACTATCTCGCACTCAACGACAAGCTGGACACACCCTTGACTACGGTTTGGAGAGCACTTCAAGCAGTAGTACGAGGGGAACTGATAGCTATCTCGACGGCGTAAGCCTAAGAGCTTAAAGAAAAGCGGGAATCATTAATTGCTACGGTGACCGAACTCGAGAGGGTGCACAGCCGCACATGAGCTCCTAGGATTTGGA
The DNA here is from genome assembly GCF_964261635.1 of Lissotriton helveticus. Lineage (NCBI taxonomy): Eukaryota > Metazoa > Chordata > Amphibia > Caudata > Salamandridae > Lissotriton > Lissotriton helveticus. The sequence continues at coordinate 1,906,424,307 of NC_136059.1, forward strand.
GGCATTTGAAATCCGCTAGGGCGCAACTAGTCGATCTGGACCTTAATCGAGCCCTGCGGCTCTGAGACACATACTATGTTGGAGGCGATAAAACGGGGCGCCTCCTCGCAAGTACGCTTAGAGCCAGGGTTCAGCGGTCTAAAATCACAACCCTATACAACGCTCAGAGAGAGAAGCTGGGCGACGCTGACCAGATAGCTGAGGCCTTTAGAGAATTCTATGCATTGCTTTATAGTGCAGATCGATCTATCGACAAAGATGGGGAGGCTTACCCGAGTGGGGCAGCGACAACATCCATCAACGCAGCTGGGGCCGCCTCGCTAGATGCGCCAATCAGGTTAGAGGAGGTGGTCGGCGCGATCTCCCGTCTCAAACCCCTGAAGTCGCCTGGGCCGGATGGCTTTTCGGCCAGCTTTTATAAAACTTTTTGCGCACTCTTAGCGCCGCTTCTCACCCGACTTTAATTCATTCCAGGGACCTGGCTCGATACCCCCTGATATGTTAGAGGCTGATATAATCATACTGCCTAAGCCGGGTAAAGACACCACCCAATGCGCCGCTTACAGATCGATCTCCTTACTCAACTTAGACCTAAAACTCTTCACAGGGGTTCTCGCTTCCAGACTTGGACCACGGTTACCTGGCATCATTGAACCAGATCAATCTGGCTTCATCCCCGGGAGACAATGCAGTGATAACACTAAACGCCTTATACATTTATTAGACAAAGCTCACTAAGCGGGCACGGACGCCATGCTCCTATCGATAGAAGCCAAAAAGGTGGTTGACAGGGTGGATTTTTTTTTTTGATAAAACAATGGCACACTTTGGAATCGGGGTTCGCTTTAGGGCATGGGTCGCCGGCTGTTATGACAAACGAAGAGCAACGATACATGTTAATGGCATAGGTTCACGGCTCTTCGATATAAGGCAAGGCACGAGGCAGGGATGCCCGCTATCACCCCTTCTCTTTGCGCTCTATGTAGAGCCCTTAGTGCAGAGGATTCGAGATAACCCGACATAGCAGGCATCTCCTTAGGAGGGGGGGTGGGGGGGGAGGGTGAGCATACAATTAGCCTGTATGCAGATGACATGTTGGCTGTGCTAGATAAGCCCAAACAATCAGTGCCTGCCTTCTTGGGAGAGCTGGAGACCTTTGGGAGGGTGTCCGGCTTCAAAATTAATAGAGGGAAATCAGAGCTTCTTCCTTAGGGCTGCAATGCACACGCACTCCACAATGCATCTTTGGCCTGCAACCTCATGCCTCGATCCCATACTTGGGGATAGCCCTTACCCCATCCACTGAACGGACAATTACTCTGAATTACATGAATCTCACCTCCCAAGTACAGGGTGACTTAAGGATATGGCAAAAACAACCACTATCAATACCTGGTCGCGTCGGTAAATATGTCCAGCTTACCCAAAATCCTCTACATCTTTCAAACCATCCCAGTGCCTCCTCCTTTGGTAACCATTAATAGGCTGCAAGAAGCGGTGCAACACTTTGTATGGGCCGGGAAAAGGTCAAGGATGCAAAGAGACCTATCCCACCAACCTCCTGACGAAGGAGGACTAGGGATCCCAAACCTACAGTGATACTTTTATGCGACGCAATTAAGATACCTGGTCGAATGGAGCCGGTCTGAATCAGAGAAGAGATGGCTCTTTCAGGACAGGGCAATGGCGCAAACATCGATTTGGAAGATACCCTTTTTAAAGCGCTCCGATAGGCCGGCCTACCTCAGGAAATCCCCCATCACCCGCACAGTGATGCGTATGTGGGACACAGTGGCGGTTAAGAGGGGGCTCACCACTTTCCCTTCACCGCTCACACCTTTATTTGATAATCCTGAATTTACACCGGGGTTAGAGAGGCAGGCGTTCCTGCAGTGGCGGAAATCGGACTGTAGGTCAGCGGGCGATTGATACTACTTAAAGGGATTCCTCCAGCTCTCTGATTTATCACAGCTTTACGGCATCAAAGCTCCGCAACAATTTCAATATTTTCAAATTCGACATTGGTTGACAGAGCCAGAAATACACACTCTAGTCGGTAGAAAGCGGACATCTTATGAAAAGTGGCTGCTTACCAAAGAGTCTGACCGAAAGCTGATCACGGAACTCTACAAGATGCTCTGTCCGCCTACCGTTTTGCGACTCTCGGTCAGTCGGAAGCGCTGGGAAAGAGCTGGGGAGAAGTCTCTTCGAAAAGGAATGGCAAGCTATTTATTATAGGGCCAACCATACTGCCAGGAATACCGCCAGCAGGGAAACAGCGGTCAAAGACGCGAAATACTGGTACTAGACGCCGGTCAGGTTAAATAGGGGCAACCCAAACCGCAGTCAGACTTGCTGGAGGGGATGTGATGAGGAGGGCACACTGACTCACTATGGGAGTGCAATGACGTGACGGGAAACTGGACAGCAGACCTTAACGACATTGACAAACACTTTGATACCAAAATTTCCCGCTTACACACTTCTAGGGCTGGCCAACGCACTCACATTCCCACTGAAGTCAATCAGGGGAGACAGATGGGACTGGCCAAGGGAGCGGCTGTTCAGCACATCCTATCCCTCTGGGGAACACAAACTCGGCCTACACACACGGGATGGCTACATAAATTATGGTACACGGTGGGCATGGAGCGCATACAAGGCACTCTCACAGACTACAGCATCCTTCAACACTGTCTGGCAACCTATTCTGTCCTTCCTATCAACGGAATTTAACGCGATTACATGCAAAAAGTATCTTCGCCTTCGGCGACTTACTGAAACATTGACCCCAAAAGACGCCCCTGAAAGTTAGACAGCTGGCCGCTCTCAGATACGATGGCCTAAGGAGGCAAGGACGTTCCACACCGGTTATGGGGAGAGGTGGGGGGGGGTGGAGGGAGGAGGGATATTTTTGTTCTTTCTTGGCATTTTGGGGTTGGGTAGGCGTTTATGTAGCGGGAGACTCGGTCCTGCCTGCACCCATGGACACTCGCTACCCCAACAGGCTTTTGTTACATTACGTCGTTCTAAAGGGGACGTGTTGGAACCTGGGGTTAAGCTTCAACGGGCCTACATGGGAGTATATGAGAATTGTAATTTATCTGCCTTAATGCCAAAAATCAATAAAACAAAGTTCAACATTAAACATACACTTTAGGCGGTTCAAATGATCAAAAAAAGCCTGGCCTGAGGGATGGGGTCACTGGGGCTGAAACTGGCCCAGGGAAGGGGGGGGCCACACAGGCCCCTTCCCTAATAAAATGAAAAAAAGTGAACTGGCGGCCTGGCAAGATGCCAGGAGGTCCCAGCCCCTTTCACTCCTGGTGCAATACTAGTTGGGGGATGAAGTCCCCTTGGATGGTCATTGGGGGCCAACAAGCCCTCCTGTGAACCCAACTAGAATGTCAGATAACCTTCGTTTTTTTTGTTCATTGAATTTCTAAAGTTTTTTTTTTTAGATAGATAGATATCGATCTATATATCTATATCTATATCTATATCTATATATAATATTTTACCTAATGGCACCAGTAGGTAGTCATAGTTAAGACCAATGTTTATAAACAAAACAAGTTTTGTTTTGCCAATAACTTTAGCGCCGCTTGATGAATTTAAGAAGTTTTCTAAAAACTTCCCATTTTTGATTCAGTTGCTGTGTTGAAAGTTTCGGAGTGATCAGACAAGGGGGGCAGAGAAAAAAGGGGGGTCCCAAAACAGGTTTTCCCCAAGTTATATCTATGGGGACTTTTCATTTATTGAAAATTACTATAGCAGGAACCGCTGAACGGAATTACACCAAATTTAGCAGTAAGCTAGATGCTAGTCCAGAAAGCGTGCTTTTTGTGATGTGGTGCAAGTCCGTTGAGTAGTTTGAGATATAGGTATCTGGGAGACCAAAATCTTAATGAAACCCTACTGAAATCTGATTGGCTGCCAACACTTCAACCAGGAAGTGTTGGCAGCTATCTTGGGACTTGGTTGAACATAGACCATCAAAAAATGATAATAAAAACAAGCATTTACAATGCAATGGTCTCGGCATCATTAAAGGTAGAGCTATTGGCATTGCTCATGACATTTTTTTTTCTTTAAATCATAAATAAATGGCATTGTCATTTACATTGTCAATACACACCACTCTGCACTCAACTGCACTCACCTGCACTGCACTCAACTGTACTCACCAGCACTGTACTGCACTCACCTGCACTCACCTGCACTGCACTGCACTCAACTGCACTCACCTGCACTGCACTCACCTGCACTGCACTGCACTCACCTGCACTGCACTGCACTCACCTGCACTGCAATGCACTCACCTGCACTGCAATGCACTCACCTGCACTGCAATGCACTCACCTGCACTGCAATGCACTCACCTGCACTGCAATGCACTCACCTGCACTGCACTGCACTGCACTCACCTGCACTGCACTGCACTGCACTGCACTCACCTGCACTGCACTCACCTGCACTGCACTCACCTGCACTGCATTGCACTCACCTGCACTGCACTCACCTGCACTGCGCTGCACTCACCTGCACTGCACTGCACTCACCTGCACTGCACTGCACTTACCTGCACTGCACTCACCTGCACTGCACTGCACTCACATGCACTGCACTCACATGCACTGCACTGCACTCACATGCACTGCACTCACATGCACTGCACTCACATGCACTGCACTGCACTCACCTGCACTGCACTGCACTGCACTGCACTGCACTGCACTCACCTGCACTGCACTCACCTGCACTGCACTCACCTGCACTGCACTGCACTCACCTGCACTGCACTGCACTCACCTGCACTGCACTCACCTGCACTGCACTCACCTGCACTGCACTCACCTGCACTGCACTCACCTGCACTGCACTCACCTGCACTGCACTCACCTGCACTGCACTGCACTCCCCTGCACTGCACTCCCCTGCACTGCACTCCCCTGCACTGCACTCACCTGCACTGCACTCACCTGCACTGCACTGCACTCACCTGCACTGCACTGCACTCACCTGCACTGCACTCACCTGCACTGCACTCACCTGCACTGCACTGCACTCCCCTGCACTGCACTCCCCTGCACTGCACTCCCCTGCACTGCACTCACCTGCACTGCACTCACCTGCACTGCACTGCACTCACCTGCACTGCACTGCACTCACCTGCACTGCACTCACCTGCACTGCACTCACCTGCACTGCACTGCACTCCCCTGCACTGCACTCACCTGCACTGCACTGCACTCACCTGCACTGCACTCACCTGCACTGCACTCACCTGCACTGCACTCACCTGCACTGCACTGCACTGCACACACCTGCACTGCACTCACCTGCACTGCACTCACCTGCACTGCACTCACCTGCACTGCACTGCACTCCCCTGCACTGCACTCCCCTGCACTGCACTGCACTGCACTCCCCTGCACTGCACTCCCCTGCACTGCACTCACCTGCACTGCACTGCACTCACCTGCACTGCACTGCACTCACCTGCACTCACCTGCACTCACCTGCACTGCACTCACCTGCACTGCACTGCACTCACCTGCACTGCACTCACCTGCACTGCACTGCACTCACCTGCACTCACCTGCACTGCACTCACCTGCACTGCACTGCACTCACTTGCACTGCACTCCACTCACCTGCACTGCACTCACCTGCACTGCACTGCACTCACTTGCACTGCACTCACTTGCACTGCACTCCACTCACCTGCACTGCACTGCACTCACCTGCACTGCACTCACTTGCACTGCACTCCACTCACCTGCACTGCACTGCACTCACTTGCACTGCACTCCACTCACCTGCACTGCACTCACCTGCACTGCACTGCACTGCACTCACCTGCACTGCACTGCACTCACTTGCACTGCACTCCACTCACCTGCACTGCACTCACCTGCACTGCACTCACCTGCACTGCACTCACCTGCACTCACCTGCACTGCACTCCACTCACCTGCACTGCACTCACCTGCACTGCACTGCACTCACCTGCACTGCACTCACTTGCACTGCACTCCACTCACCTGCACTGCACTCACCTGCACTGCACTGCACTCACCTGCACTGCACTCACTTGCACTGCACTCCACTCACCTGCACTGCACTGCACTCACTTGCACTGCACTGCACTCACTTGCACTGCACTCCACTCACCTGCACTGCACTCACCTGCACTGCACTCACCTGCACTCACCTGCACTGCACTCCACTCACCTGCACTGCACTCACCTGCACTGCACTGCACTCACTTGCACTGCACTCCACTCACCTGCACTCCACTCACCTGCACTGCACTGCACTCACTTGCACTGCACTCCACTCACCTGCACTGCACTCACCTGCACTGCACTCACCTGCACTGCACTCCACTCACCTGCACTGCACACACCTGCACTGCACTCACCTGCACTGCACTCACCTGCACTGCACTACACTCACCTGCACTGCACTCACCTGCACTGCACTACACTCACCTGCACTGCACTGACCTGCACTCACCTGCACTGCACTCACCTGCACTGCACTCACCTGCACTGCACTGCACTCCCCTGCACTCCCCTGCACTGCACTCACCTGCACTGCACTGCACTCACCTGCACTGCACTCACCTGCACTGCACTGCACTCACTTGCACTGCACTGCACTGCACTCACCTGCACTGCACTCACCTGCACTGCACTCCACTGCACTCACCTGCACTGCACTCACCTGCACTGCACTCACCTGCACTGCACTCACCTGCACTGCACTCACCTGCACTCACCTGCACTGCACTCACCTGCACTGCACTCACCTGCACTCCACTGCACTCACCTGCACTGCACTGCACTCACCTGCACTGCACTCACCTGCACTGCACTCCACTGCACTCACCTGCACTGCACTGCACTCACCTGCACTGCACTGCACTCACCTGCACTCCACTCACCTGCACTGCACTGCACTCACCTGCACTGCACTCCACTGCACTCACCTGCACTGCACTCCACTCACCTGCACTGCACTGCACTGCACTCACCTGCACTCCACTCACCTGCACTGCACTGCACTCACCTGCACTCCACTCACCTGCACTGCACTGCACTGCACACACCTGCACTCACCTGCACTGCACTGCACTCACCTGCACTGCACTCCACTGCACTCACCTGCACTGCACTCCACTCACCTGCACTGCACTGCACTCACCTGCACTGCACTCACCTGCACTGCACTGCACTCACCTGCACTGCACTCACCTGCACTGCACTCACCTGCACTGCACTGCACTCACCTGCACTGCACTCACCTGCACTGCACTCCACTGCACTCACCTGCACTGCACTGCACTCACCTGCACTGCACTGCACTCACCTGCACTCACCTGCACTCCACTCACCTGCACTGCACTGCACTCACCTGCACTGCACTCCACTGCACTCACCTGCACTGCACTCCACTCACCTGCACTGCACTGCACTGCACTCACCTGCACTCCACTCACCTGCACTGCACTGCACTCACCTGCACTCCACTCACCTGCACTGCACTGCACTCACCTGCACTCCACTCACCTGCACTGCACTCGCACTGCACTCCACTCACCTGAACTCCACTCACCTGCACTGCACTGCACTCACTTGCACTGCACTGCACTCCACTGCACTCACCTGCACTGCACTCACCTGCACTGCACTCACCTGCACTGCACTCACCTGCACTGCACTCCACTGCACTCACCTGCACTACACTCACCTGCACTGCACTGCACTCACCTGCACTCCACTCACCTGCACTGCACTCACCTGCACTCCACTCACCTGCACTGCACTGCACTCACCTGCACTGCACTCACCTGCACTCACCTGCACTGCACTCACCTGCACTACACTCACCTGCACTGCACTGCACTGCACTCACATGCACTGCACTGCACTCACCTGCACTGCACTCACCTGCACTCCTCACCTGCACTGCACTGCACTCCACTCACCTGCACTGCACTCACCTGCACTGCACTGCACTGCACTCCACTCACCTGCACTGCACTGCACTCCACTCACCTGCACTCCACTCACCTGCACTGCACTCCACTCACCTGCACTCCACTCACCTGCACTCACCTGCACTACACTCACCTGCACTACACTCACCTGCACTACACTCACCTGCACTACACTCACCTGCACTGCACTGCACTCACCTGCACTGCACTCACCTGCACTCCACTCACCTGCACTGCACTGCACTCACCTGCACTGCACTCCACTGCACTCACCTGCACTGCACTCACCTGCACTACACTCACCTGCACTGCACTGCACTGCACTCACATGCACTGCACTGCACTCACCTGCACTGCACTCACCTGCACTCCTCACCTGCACTGCACTGCACTCCACTCACCTGCACTGCACTCACCTGCACTGCACTGCACTGCACTCCACTCACCTGCACTGCACTGCACTCCACTCACCTGCACTCCACTCACCTGCACTGCACTCCACTCACCTGCACTCCACTCCACTGCACTCACCTGCACTACACTCACCTGCACTACACTCACCTGCACTACACTCACCTGCACTACACTCACCTGCACTACACTCACCTGCACTGCACTGCACTCCACTCACCTGCACTGCACTCCACTCACCTGCACTGCACTGCACTGCACTCACCTGCACTCCACTCACCTGCACTGCACTGCACTCACCTGCACTCCACTCACCTGCACTGCACTGCACTCACCTGCACTCCACTCACCTGCACTGCACTGCACTCACCTGCACTCGCACTGCACTCCACTCACCTGCACTCCACTCACCTGCACTGCACTGCACTCACTTGCACTGCACTGCACTCCACTGCACTCACCTGCACTGCACTCACCTGCACTGCACTCACCTGCACTGCACTGCACTCACCTGCACTGCACTCCACTGCACTCACCTGCACTACTCACCTGCACTGCACTCCACTGCACTCACCTGCACTACACTCACCTGCACTGCACTGCACTCACCTGCACTCCACTCACCTGCACTGCACTCACCTGCACTGCACTGCACTCACCTGCACTCCACTCACCTGCACTGCACTCACCTGCACTGCACTGCACTGCACTCCACTCCACTCACCTGCACTGCACTGCACTGCACTCCACTCACCTGCACTCCACTCACCTGCACTGCACTCCACTCACCTGCACTGCACTCCACTCACCTGCACTGCACTCCACTCACCTGCACTGCACTCCACTCACCTGCACTGCACTGCACTCACCTGCACTGCACTCACCTGCACTGCACTGCACTGCACTCACCTGCACTGCACTGCACTGCACTCACCTGCACTCCACTCACCTGCACTGCACTGCACTGCACTCACCTGCACTGCACTGCACTCACCTGCACTCCACTCACCTGCACTGCACTGCACTGCACTCACCTGCACTGCACTCCACTCACCTGCACTGCACTCCACTCACCTGCACTGCACTGCACTGCACTCACCTGCACTCCACTCACCTGCACTGCACTGCACTGCACTCACCTGCACTCCACTCACCTGCACTGCACTCACCTGCACTGCACTGCACTGCACTCACCTGCACTGCACTGCACTGCACTCACCTGCACTCCACTCACCTGCACTGCACTGCACTGCACTCACCTGCACTGCACTGCACTCACCTGCACTCCACTCACCTGCACTGCACTGCACTGCACTCACCTGCACTCCACTCACCTGCACTCCACTCACCTGCACTGCACTGCACTGCACTCACCTGCACTCCACTCACCTGCACTGCACTCACCTGCACTGCACTGCACTGCACTCACCTGCACTGCACTGCACTGCACTCACCTGCACTCCACTCACCTGCACTGCACTGCACTGACCTGCACTGCACTGCACTCACCTGCACTCCACTCACCTGCACTGCACTGCACTGCACTCACCTGCACTGCACTCCACTCACCTGCACTGCACTCCACTCACCTGCACTGCACTCCACTCACCTGCACTGCACTGCACTGCACTCACCTGCACTCCACTCACCTGCACTGCACTGCACTCACTTGCACTGCACTCCACTCACCTGCACTCCACTCACCTGCACTGCACTGCACTCACTTGCACTGCACTCCACTCACCTGCACTGCACTCACCTGCACTGCACTCCACTCACCTGCACTCCACTCACCTGCACTGCACTGCACACACCTGCACTGCACTCACCTGCACTGCACTACACTCACCTGCACTGCACTCACCTGCACTGCACTACACTCACCTGCACTGCACTGACCTGCACTCACCTGCACTGCACTCACCTGCACTGCACTCACCTGCACTGCACTGCACTCACCTGCACTGCACTCCACTCACCTGCACTGCACTGCACTGCACTCACCTGCACTCCACTCACCTGCACTGCACTGCACTCACTTGCACTGCACTCCACTCACCTGCACTGCACTGCACTCACCTGCACTGCACTCACTTGCACTGCACTCCACTCACCTGCACTGCACTCACCTGCACTGCACTGCACTCACCTGCACTGCACTCACCTGCACTCCACTCACCTGCACTGCACTGCACTCACCTGCACTGCACTCACTTGCACTGCACTCCACTCACCTGCACTGCACTCACCTGCACTGCACTGCACTCACCTGCACTGCACTCCACTGCACTCACCTGCACTGCACTCACCTGCACTACACTCACCTGCACTGCACTGCACTGCACTCACATGCACTGCACTGCACTCACCTGCACTGCACTCACCTGCACTCCTCACCTGCACTGCACTGCACTCCACTCACCTGCACTGCACTCACCTGCACTGCACTGCACTGCACTCCACTCACCTGCACTGCACTGCACTCCACTCACCTGCACTCCACTCACCTGCACTGCACTCACCTGCACTGCACTCCACTCACCTGCACTGCACTCCACTCACCTGCACTCCACTCCACTCACCTGCACTCCACTCCACTGCACTCACCTGCACTACACTCACCTGCACTACACTCACCTGCACTACACTCACCTGCACTCCACTCACCTGCACTGCACTGCACTCCACTCACCTGCACTGCACTCCACTCACCTGCACTGCACTGCACTGCACTCACCTGCACTCCACTCACCTGCACTGCACTGCACTCACCTGCACTCCACTCACCTGCACTGCACTGCACTCACCTGCACTCCACTCACCTGCACTGCACTGCACTGCACTCACCTGCACTGCACTCGCACTGCACTCCACTCACCTGCACTCCACTCACCTGCACTGCACTGCACTCACTTGCACTGCACTGCACTCCACTGCACTCACCTGCACTGCACTCACCTGCACTGCACTCACCTGCACTGCACTGCACTCACCTGCACTGCACTCCACTGCACTCACCTGCACTACACTCACCTGCACTGCACTCCACTGCACTCACCTGCACTACACTCACCTGCACTGCACTGCACTGCACTCACCTGCACTGCACTCACCTGCACTGCACTGCACTGCACTCACCTGCACTGCACTGCACTGCACTCACCTGCACTCCACTCACCTGCACTGCACTGCACTGCACTCACCTGCACTGCACTGCACTCACCTGCACTCCACTCACCTGCACTGCACTGCACTCACCTGCACTCCACTCACCTGCACTGCACTGCACTGCACTCACCTGCACTCCACTCACCTGCACTGCACTCACCTGCACTGCACTGCACTCACCTGCACTGCACTCCACTGCACTCACCTGCACTACACTCACCTGCACTGCACTGCACTGCACTCACCTGCACTCCACTCACCTGCACTGCACTGCACTGCACTCACCTGCACTCCACTCACCTGCACTGCACTCACCTGCACTGCACTGCACTGCACTCACCTGCACTGCACTGCACTCACCTGCACTCCACTCACCTGCACTGCACTGCACTGCACTCACATGCACTGCACTGCACTGCACTCCACTCACCTGCACTGCACTGCACTGCACTCCACTCACCTGCACTGCACTGCACTCCACTCACCTGCACTCCACTCACCTGCACTGCACTCCACTCACCTGCACTGCACTCCACTCACCTGCACTCCACTCCACTCACCTGCACTCCACTCCACTGCACTCACCTGCACTACACTCACCTGCACTACACTCACCTGCACTACACTCACCTGCACTCCACTCACCTGCACTGCACTGCACTCCACTCACCTGCACTGCACTCCACTCACCTGCACTGCACTGCACTGCACTCACCTGCACTCCACTCACCTGCACTGCACTGCACTCACCTGCACTCCACTCACCTGCACTGCACTGCACTCACCTGCACTCCACTCACCTGCACTGCACTGCACTGCACTCACCTGCACTGCACTCGCACTGCACTCCACTCACCTGCACTCCACTCACCTGCACTGCACTGCACTCCACTGCACTCACCTGCACTACACTCACCTGCACTGCACTCCACTGCACTCACCTGCACTGCACTCACCTGCACTGCACTGCACTGCACTCACCTGCACTGCACTGCACTGCACTCACCTGCACTCCACTCACCTGCACTGCACTGCACTGCACTCACCTGCACTGCACTGCACTCACCTGCACTCCACTCACCTGCACTGCACTGCACTCACCTGCACTCCACTCACCTGCACTGCACTGCACTGCACTCACCTGCACTGCACTGCACTGCACTCAACTGCACTCACCTGCACTCCACTCACCTGCACTCCACTCACTCCACTCACCTGCACTCCACTCACCTGCACTCCACTCACCTGCACTCCACTCACCTGCACTCCACTCACCTGCACTCCACTCACCTGCACTGCACTCACCTGCACTGCACTCACCTGCACTGCACTCCACTCCACTCACCTGCACTGCACTCCACTCCACTCACCTGCACTCCACTCCACTCCACTCACCTGCACTCCACTCCACTCATCTGCACTCACTCATCTGCACTCACTACTCTGCACTCACTACTCTGCACTCACTACTCTGCACTCACTACTCTGCACTCACTACTCTGCACTCACTACTCTGCACTCACTACTCTGCACTCACTACTCTGCACTCACTACTCTGCACTCACTACTCTGCACTCACTACTCTGCACTCACTACTCTGCACTCACTACTCTGCACTCACTACTCTGCACTCACTACTCTGCACTCACTACTCTGCACTCACTACTCTGCACTCACTACTCTGCACTCTGCACTCACTACTCTGCACTCACTACTCTGCACTCACTACTCTGCACTCTGCACTCACTACTCTGCACTCACTACTCTGCACTCTGCACTCTGCACTCTGCACTCTGCACTCTGCACTCTGCACTCTGCACTCTGCACTCTGCACTCTGCACTCTGCACTCTGCACTCTGCACTCTGCACTCTGCACTCTGCACTCTGCACTCACTACTCTGCACTCACTACTCTGCACTCTGCTCTCTGCACTCTGCTCTCTGCACTCTGCTCTCTGCACTCACTACTCTGCACTCACTACTCTGCACTCACTACTCTGCACTCACTACTCTGCACTCACTACTCTGCACTCACTACTCTGCACTCACTACTCTGCACTCACTACTCTGCACTCACTACTCTGCACTCACTACTCTGCACTCACTACTCTGCACTCACTACTCTGCACTCACTTCTCTGCTCTCTGCTCTCTGCTCTCTGCTCTCTGCTCTCTGCTCTCTGCACTCACTACTCTGCACTCACTACTCTGCACTCACTACTCTGCACTCACTACTCTGCACTCACTACTCTGCACTCACTACTCTGCACTCACTACTCTGCACTCACTACTCTGCACTCACTACTCTGCACTCACTACTCTGCACTCACTACTCTGCACTCACTACTCTGCACTCACTACTCTGCACTCACTACTCTGCACTCACTACTCTGCACTCACTACTCTGCACTCACTACTCTGCACTCACTACTCTGCACTCACTACTCTGCACTCACTACTCTGCACTCACTACTCTGCACTCACTACTCTGCACACTCACTCTGCACTGTGCACACCACTGATATCATGGAATCTTCCACCACACTTTCTAAAACTCTATAGTCCGAAGCATAATAGGCACAGAACCAAAAGAAGGGTAGACATTGCTTTAAATAATCTTATTGTATTTATGAGAAGCAAAAGCGAGACTGTGAAATGTGCTGAATATCAGTTTGTTACGAATCAACAGAGTGGAGTTAGAGAACCAAGAAATAGTAATTTAGAATCCGGGTTAGAAGGAGAAGTAATCACAAGCTGAGGATCAACGGGCGCGAAGCAGCGTGGTGGGCGCGCAGGAGACGCAGCGTGAGCGTGCACATCAGCTGAAGATCGCCGGAGAAGACACCGAGCCTGCCTGCTGCCGTGACTGACCCGCTGCAGAGGGAAAGAGCCCGGTGAGTGGGGGTAGAGGGGGGCGGCGGAGTGGGCAGAGAGGGAGGGTGTGTGTGTGTGTGTGTGTGTGCGTGCGCGCGTGTGTCTGTCTGTCTGTGTCTGGTGTGTGCCTGCCTGCCTGCCTTTGTGTGTGCGCGTCCACAGACCCTGGTCGGCTCGTGCACCGCTCTGTACTCCCTTGCGAGCTTACTTGGTGACAATAGTTCTCGTTGCCGAGACCTAAAAAGGGGGGGGGGGACATGGTAGAAACACCCTGACCCCAAAGGCCTCACGGGGTTTGGGGTGGACCCACCAGGGCCAAAAAAAGTATCCCCAAACCATCAGTTTGCCAGAAGGCACATTTGTGGAGTGGTGGAGAAAAGGGGCGTGGCCTCCAAAGAGCTCTAAGTAAATGCGCTTTGTGGGTCTTACTGGAGATAACAGGAGGAGTAATGGGCCCCCAAGGATGTCCTTGTGGGCCAACTACCCCTCCTGTTACCTCACGTAAATCCCACACAGCGCTGAATAACAGGTGTTTATTGTTACTCAACTCAATGGTACTCATTTTACTGACCTCCGATGGATGAAAGGCTGAGTGGATCCGCCGGGATTTTAACCTGTGATCATGAGGTCGAACACAGGCCCCTGCAGTGGATTCATCAGTCCACTAAGTCACCAGACCACTCTGCAAACGCCATTACTACTTTTTTTTTTTAAAAAAGCATAGAAATTTACTGGGAAAAAAAACAAAGGTTTCAAGGACGTTATAATTAGGAATTAGCATTTAAAAAAACCTTAGAAATTCACTGGGAAAAAAACAAAGGCTACTGGAACGTTTAGTTAGGCTCAGATTTAACTTGTACAAAACCAGTGAACTTCAGCAGTTAAGGTTAGCCAACCATAACTGCCACCACCACAATACACTGCTTATGACCTCAAACATTACATCACTCATTACATGGTCAGTGACATCACTGACGACATCACTGACGCAATCACACACCTACGCACACATCCACACATATACCCAGCCACTCAGAGACCCACAAAATCAATCACTTACCAACTCACAGGCCCACACAACTACTCCAACAACCCACAGATCCACAAACCACTGAACCACTCACACCCCCATTCAACCAGTCACAACCCCCATACAGCCATTTGCCCCCACTCATACCTCCAGACACACAACCAGTCACAACCCCCATACAGATACTCGCACACCCACTATCACACACTTCCATCTGACACACCCACTTAGACCCCCACAACTACTGACACATCAACTAGCAGAACCCAGACTTGCAGACTCCACACACACCCACACACACACACACACACATACCCATACAGCCACACCCCCCATTAGCCACTGACAGACCCACTCACAGGCCCAAAAAGCCATTCACACTCAGAGCCACACAATCATATACCTACTCAGACTTAAACAACTATACATACACCCATACAGTAACATAGATAAAGCCCCTCACACACCCACTCACAGACCCACAAAACCACTCAGGCACACACTCATTCAGCCACTCATACACCCCCTCAGACACCCATACAATACATACCCAGCCACTCACAGATCCACAAAATCACATACCCCCTCACAGGCCCACACAACAACTCAGACATACACAGCCACTCGACCACTCACAAACCCACATAACCACTCACACACCCCTACAGCCACTCATGCCCACTGTAATAAATCTGTTGTTTTGAATGAGAGCCTTTGGTTGGGAATGAATCCGCCAGTGCCAAAAGATGTTGCTCTTGGGTTTTGAATGTGTGCTTTAGGTTGAGTGAGGATCCATGACGGATCTGTGGATCAGTGTAGGAGATTATAATAAAAGGAAAAAAAAGTAAGGATCTGAAACCAAACCAAACCAGTGTTGGGAGGGGGGGGGGGGTTGCTCTGAAAATAGCGCCTTTGTTTCTGTGATGCGTAGATGATAACTGTACAATAAACAGGATGCAGTCTTTCAAGTTGTTGAACACCCCAGTTCTTCAGTCAGTATAATGACTCAGTCTTTAAAATATATTCCATCCGTATCGAAGCCTAAGTTGTTGTGTTACATACATCTCATGTTGAAGTCTCAGAGGAATGCATGAACAGTTTTGACACGTTTCCTAGATTTTCCCATCTGTGGACAAAATATGGTGGACTACTGCCACGGTCTTTGGCAAATAATGGAGAATATCAAGGCAGTATAAGGAAAAAGTGTCATTAATTTACCAGAGGTATCGTTAATTAGGATTTCCAGCCCTAACCCAGTATTTGTGCCTATGTCATTACACCAGTGTGCACAATCATGAGGTCTGGATGTTGGCAATCTACAATGCTTTCAACCAAAGGCAGAGGAAATTCATGCCACTTTAACCGTCTCTAGCCAAACCAAGTAAAGTCTACATTAGGTAAACCCAAGTTCATGTCAATGCCCCTCTTAAGCCTAAAATACAAAAGTATGGCCCACAATCCACATACTCACACTTCTAGAGAAAAGCAGGAATAGCACACAGAAAAGGCTGCAGCAGGAGGAAGTTTTGAAGATGAAAGACAGTTAAAATGGAGGATAGCACCTAAAATATAACAAGCATTTGCAATGCAATAGGTCTCGCATTATTTAAGTTTGAGCTACTAGTACTGTAAATGGCAATGTTTTTATTTTTATTTATGCGCTATTTTAATTTTCTTTGCATAAAAAGGTACATATAAAATAGGTGTTGTAGAAAAGTCATTTATGCAGTATTTACATTTTCTTTGCATAAAAAAGTACATATACAATATTTCTTGTAGAAAAGTTAAACATTTTAATGATGTGCCTAAATAATTTTTATATGTACATTCTATTTGCAAACGGATGGGGTGGGGGGGGGGGGGGACTGAAAACTGAAGGAGGGCCTCGGGCCAGAACATCCTAACAATCATATTTTTTCATGTTTCAAATTATTTGTGGACACTTTTTCCAAAACAACATACTTGCAATTTAACAGCGAACAACAGGCTGACTCTATTTGGCCCCACCCCCTTTTGCGCCTATGACCCCTGTCCTCACGCCCTTCCCAGTGGAACTCCGGGCAATTTGTGGTATCCCTTAGTAAATCTTTAATTTCTAGCACACGAAAGGAGACCACAGTCACTTATGTGCCTGCGTCACCGTGGTGGATTCAAGAAGCTTCCCACGGCGTCCAGTTCTTACTGGAAAGCCGCTGTTATTGGCGAGCTCGCACTGATCCTAAACAAAGTGGTATTTTCTGTGTAACTGGTCCCCCCGGCCAGGGCAGACTGAAGTGGCTCTAACCAGATTTCTACTGCTCCTTGCTCAGTAATTGCTGCTTCTACATGCCGGCTGCAAACCTGAAAACACCTGGAGATCTTTTCCGTCCGTCTGAATTTCTTGAATTTAGCGGTTGTGTTTTTAATTTGCTACATTAAAATATTAATGAAGCACTCAACAAGAGGAACAATAAAAATACACCCTTTACATTTGTTTCACACCATACTATCCCACTGAGACACCCACACTGCCTTCAGCTACAACCCAGTTGTGCCCGGCTATATATACCTGGATGCAGCTCAATTCAAATTATGCACAAGAGTGATATGCTGCCTGGAAAAAAAAATACCTTCCTGGAAAAAGCACCGTTTCAGCAAGAGAGACAGAAAGAGACGGGGCAGCTGACAACGGCAGATGAGGAAAAGCGGACTTCAAAATGAAATTAATCATACCTGAATACACTGGCACCTGAAGAACCTCCGCAACAGAAGCAGGCTGCACGATCGGGCACCGACCAGTTCTTTGCTTGCCGCTCCTGAGATGCATGCTACACGAATCACGGGCAGCCCCCCTGGTCCCCCCACATTGGCAGGCCACAATCAGTGATGGATGCGTGCCACACAGAGACGGTACAGACCTGGCTGCCTTCAGCTCGAGGGGTGGGCGGGGTAATCATGTGCCTGCGGCCTGCGCAGAGGCAGGCCCATTAATCATCGGACCTCCAGGCTCCAGTTCGTGACTGCTGTGCGCGAAGCGCTCAGAGAGGTGTGTGATTGTGGGCTCGTCACCCAGTTCAGCAGTAGAATTGTCCTGCGACCAGGAAGTCAGGCAGGCCGGGGGCGGTACTGCGGGACACCTCTGTGACGTCATTCCCGGGCCGCGCTCTGATTGGCTGCTGGCCCGGGACCTGACGTGCAGGAAGAGGAGCCGGCAGCAGGAAGTGGCGTGAGCTTTGCGGCCCCGGGGCTCCCGTGACCAGGAAGGAGCCCTGGATACTGTTTCCCTTAAAGTCCCGGTCCCGAGATGGGGGACCGGGTGAAGACCCGCGGGGCGAAGCGGGCGCACTGAGGAGGCGGGGCTCCCATGCGGAGAGAGAGCCTGCAGCTGCGGAGGAAGGGAAGGAGCCTGGAGACCCGGGGAGCGCCCGCCAGACACCGGTGAGTGGAGCCGGGAGGAGAGGGGCTGGTGTGTGTGAAGGGGTCTCTGTGTATGCGTGTAGGTGCGGCGGCGGCGACGGGGGGGGGTGTGCCTGTGTATGCGTGTGTATGTGCGCATGCGTGAGTGCTGTGTATGCGTGTGCCTGTGATGTGCGCATGCGTGAATGTTGGTGCGCGTGCAAGCAGCTGAATCCAGCCGGGGAGAAGCGCGTGACAGTTTTTTGTCCGTCATTCCCCCGTGTCAGCTCGCTATAAGTCTCCAGCCTGGACGCATCCTTCGGATGCGATATCCAGGCGAGACCTAAAAAGGACATATTTGACTGGATAGTGGAGATGTGCAGGAACTAAAACTTAGGTCATAATTTTAAGGAAAAAATAACTCTGACTGGCTGTGAAAAATTAAAAAAGCTATGTTGTTTGGGATATGCTTGAAATTGCAAACAGTCAATAACACCTCTTACAAATTAATTTGAAGCTATAATGCTGCCTAGATAAATTCTACTGAACTTTTGAACTACTGCTAACCAGAGAGTATTGCAAACATTGCTACCGTGGAAACAGAGCTAATAATATACTGCAGTACACCCACAAAACAAACGAATAGGGCTTACTTAAAAGAAACTTGGAAAGGGTTCAAAAACAGTGTCTATTTAATAGTGGTATCACAAAAATAGAAGATCATTGCTATATTTCTATCTTCTGATTGCACTGAAAAAAGATTAAGTGATATTAACAGAAGACTTGGAGAACAGCAAAGATTGTACAGGTATGTGAATTAGGGTGTACATGTTAAACAAAATCTATATAAAACTGCATACAAGCTGAAACAAAATGTGTAACTTCTAGACAACAGTAAAAGACTACATTGAAGGGAAGCTAGATGAGAGCATTAAGTAAATCATAGTGACCAGCAAAGGGGAAAGAGAAATTGGTAAACTGAAAATAATTTTTTATTAAGCCACTATGAAAGTACAAATGGGTGCTTGGTTATATTATGCAATTTAATAGTATCTAATTTGAATCGACTCACAGAGTTAGGCAGGCACTTAAACAGCCTGTTACACTCCAACAAAAGCATTTTTATACCCTCAACTCTTATAACCAGACAGTGACCGACACTCAAACACACCAATAAAAGCATTCAGACGTAGCGTGGCCGAGATGGCGCTGTGATCAGACGCCTAGCACGGAGGCTCTGTATTCATCTTGAACCCCATTGGCAAACATACTTCATGATTTGGAGCCCCAACCTGCTTTTCTGCACCCCTGGCTCCCCCTAGGTGAGTCAAGGAATTGGTGGCGTGGTACATGCTACATTGAAGAGGAGCTCTGGCGTGGCTCCTGCAGCCTGCTTGTTTCAGGCGGCGTCAACGGCATCCATTGCGGGATGCAGCCGGAGTGGACGGCGCTAACCAAGATAATCCTTCCTACTGAGAAGAGGGCTGCAGAGAGACCGGACGGTGCCCTGCTTTTGCGCTCAGACCGAAGCTAGTGATTGTGTAAATCGTACACTATGTCGAGCATCCCTCTGCTGCAGGGGGGACGAGTGAAGGCACTGCGGAGGCCCATACTGAGCCCCATTCAGGATAGTCTGTGTGGTGCTGAGGGCTCTGGAAATACATAGTGGTCTCTGGTTCTTTGGACTTACAAGGTGATTGAAGCTTGATCTCCATCAATATGCACCTCACGCACTGTGGCTCTCTAGTTGCAGTTACAGCACTGTTGCCCTCATGACCACCAAACGCCCACTATGGCTGAGGGCCCGCTCCATTCCCCTGGCATGCTGTAAAAGGCCCATAAGATAGCTACAGGACACTGGTTTGCTAATTTCTGGGATAGCTGCAGGGAGCGGAGAGACCTGGCCTCCCTGCCCCAACTTTTTCGACTTGTGCCGTCTCCGTGGATGTGGTGGCGTATGATGACTTTGATGGCCTAGGCGCTAGGGCTGTAATACATGTGGACACCAGAATGGTGCAAGTCCCACCATCTTATTTACAGTGCGAGATGGACTGCTTGCGAGCTGCATCTGTGATGCTTGCGACTTTGTGGTGGATGATCACACCCCCTGTTCTTTGGTGGGCCCTTCTGAACGGAGCGCTGGATACACCCAGGTGGCATGGTGAGTCCTAAGGCCTGTAAACCCCCACCTTAGAAGTCAATTTTGGCCAGGTCGTCCGCTACCAGACTCTGGTGGGTGGGTGTGTTCCGCCAACTGAAGAGTACACCGTGAAAATATACAAGCATGTTTGATAAGGTCCTACAGGCCATATAGGACTCCAAAACTGCTATGGAGGCTCAACTAGGGGCCATACAAATTGAGAGAGGCCTCCTGCGCTCAGACCACGCCAAGCTGGTGGAGCATACTGATGAGACTACATCTGCACTAACATCAGTTAACCCTAATGTGGCAACTTTACGGGAACATGTACAAACGTTACGGCAAGGGCAGAGGACGCAGAGGGGTGCTCCAGGTGCAATAACATTCACTTCATGGGATTCCCAGAAGGCTCTGAAAGCCTGAACAGAGCTGTTCTTGTAAGAATAGCAGACAAGAACTGTGCTGGCTGCTAGGGTCCCAAAATGTGTTTCTACTGCAAGGGCACAAAGGATTCAGGGTCGCCCCAGGAGCACTCCCACACCCAATCATTGCGTGTCTTAACTCTCGGGACAGAGACCTCCTACTACAGACGTTTAGGGCGATGGGCTCCAGGACGTACATTGGTGCTACAATCACAGCTTTTCCGGACTACATTTGAGGGACAGAGGAAGCGCAACACCATTGGGAAGGTTAAGACAACTGTGCACCCAGGGCCTCTATGCTATGCTATTTACAGCCCACCTGCGAGTGATGGATTCTGCTTCACCCATTTCTTTTCCACCCCGAAAGAGGCCTAGAGATGGCTGTGCTCCAAGGGGCATCCATGAACAGCCGGATGCCGCAGGTGATAATTGACAGGGATGTTCAGATGGGAGGCCGAAACACCGCAGTCGCTTACGCAGACCACGCTCCCAACCCAAGGACGAACAGGTAGCACCGGAGAGGCGCGGGTGGTTGACGGCTGAGGTCTCCACACAAAATGCTAACAGGTATCAAACCCTGGCCACAGACACGGACTGACTCAGAGCTGTGGGTTCCTGGCTCTGTCGCCTTCCAAAAGGGCACTCTGATCACCCCGCAGGGTTCTCCCCACAGAGAGATGCAGATCTCCTGATGATTCCTCTGAGATGGCTACCCTCGAGTAGTACAGCTAGTCCTGGAACTAATAGTATGTTGGGAGTCTTGGTACGTTTGTTTTGTGCATTACTATAATGGGGCTCACTACTCCGATTCTTGTAATTGGGCCCAGATGGACTACTTTGCAACACGATAACCTATTTGCTCACAGATCCTGCCCACCCACTGAACATTTCCGCAAGTAGGTTTCACTTTTGGAGGTACACATCACACCTAGGTTTTCTTCTTTGAGACATGGCAGCAAGAAACTCATTGGCGTCCAAGCCTGGCGTCTTGGCGTTTTGCTCTGCTGCAGATTTGTGTGTTTCTTTTTCTCTGGCTGGGAGGAAGGGTCTGAAGGATCTGTGGGGGAAATGCTCATGGAGGGGGATGGACTGTCTTGGAGGCTTTTGCTTAGGAGTACACAACATTTACTATGGTCACTTACTTTAATATGTTACCCTGGAACATCAGGGAAACGGCAAAATATGAGGACAAAGAATTTATGCTCATCTTAGACGCAGGCATATTCACATAGCAGGTCTTAAAGAAACACACCTCAAGGGGTGTGGGGGACCCAAAAAGGGTGGTAAACGCAGGAGTAGGCAGGTCTATGACAGTGGATACTCTGCATTTGCCCAGGGGATACTGATTTGCATAGCCTCTGGGCTGCCTTTTGTGAAACAGGGTATTAAATGATTCAGAAGGCAGATCCGTTCTATTGAAAGGCTCCTTGGATGGACGGCTCCTCTACCTACTCTCTATGTATGCACCTAATACACACCAAGAAGAGTTTCTACACACACAGTCTCCATCCCTCCTCCTGTATTCCCAGGCCCCCGGGTTGTGGTGCGGTTATTTTAACTGCATGCATGACACTGTGTTGGACCTCTCCCGTGCATGCAGGGAGTTCAGGTGACTAAACACTCCAAGCATTGGACTAAGATGCTACACTTACATGATATTTGGCACTTGGGCAACCCCCAAGACACTGAATACCCCTACTATGCCCCCTCGTCATCGGGTCCACACCAGACTGTATTATATTTTGTGCAGCTCGGATTTCTAGCCTCTGTCCTACCCAGATATTTCAAGGCCTGCACCAGTCACGGATCTTAACACACTCAAAAGGTTTCCTGTCGCTGGAGGGTGGCCCGGTCCACCATCCCAATGTGTAGATGGTGAAAGGGGGCATCACATGATAAGCCTCACAGTGAGGCCATAACTACATATCATGCACACTACTTTGTTTAAAACGCTGACACAGACTCCCGTGGGCTAGAGTGGGACACCATGAAGGTGGTTATGAGAGGATACTGTATTAACACGACCTGGGGCATGACGGTTGCACTCCTTCGCTGA
This sequence comes from Lissotriton helveticus, assembly GCF_964261635.1. Classification (NCBI taxonomy): domain Eukaryota; kingdom Metazoa; phylum Chordata; class Amphibia; order Caudata; family Salamandridae; genus Lissotriton; species Lissotriton helveticus. The sequence goes on from NC_136059.1 coordinate 1,906,447,789, forward strand.
CAAGGAGTCGCAAAAACGTCCTACAGAAATCAATGCAGTGACAGTAGCGGAGGCCCAGCCAAATTCAGTGGAGCACCGCCCGCGCTACGGTGACTAGGCCAAGAGACTAAGTATGCCCTGGCACGACAGCATGTGGATAGTGTTAACCAGGTCATACATTGTTATATGATTAAAAATACCCAGGACAATTATAGGAGCTGTCCGTGACTCTACAGGACAGATGGTCATAACCCAGGGGGACATCAATGATGTGTTTATCTGATATTATGAAGATCTATATTATCTCCCGCCTGCACCTTCCCGGCTAGCTAAAAGGGCCTTCCTGAGTGAGTTGCTCTCCCCCACCTGCCCCCTCTGCAGCTGTCTTAATTAGAACACCCCTTGGAACTTCAATTGGTTATATGCCAGATGGCATGGGGCAAGACCCTTGGCACCGTTGGCTTTCCCGTTTCCTAGTTTTTATGCAGCATTCTGTGCCAGCCACCCTGGCTTTTAGGCTGCTGACGGTCTACCGTGAAGTCCATCAGCGGGCGTTCTGCCTGCCTCCCACTGCAAAGCTATTACACTGGTGCTACCTAAAAAGGGTAAGGACCCACTGTTAGTGGGTTCCTATCGTCTACTCTCAATGCTCAACATGGATGACAGGGCTCTGAGCAAAGTCCTAACCAACAGACTGCTCCCAATGCTGGACTCCCTGGTCCATCCTGAGCAATGAGGGTTTATACCCACTGTGCAACCTCCTATAACATATGGCGCCTGCGTCATATCCTGGGAGGCATGGAGGGTGCAGCTGATCTTAAAGTTGCATTCTCCCGAGACTTTGAAAAAGCCTTTGACACATTGGGATGGACGTTTCTGTCCAATGTGCTGAGGCCATGGGGATGGGTCCGTAGTTTTAGATGGATCAAACTATTGTACATTGAACCACAGGCTAGGCGGTGTGCACAGGGGGCTGCATATGCTCCTTTACTATAAGGGGGGAGGGGAGCGGTCAAGGCTGTTCACTATCACCTACAATCTTTGCACTAGCCCTGGAACCATTGGCTGTCGCGTTGCTTTTCCCCAACGCAGAGTGGACCGGAGTGACCAGACCATGCTTGGGCTCGACCGCTTCCCTTGGAACAACAAGACCTTTTACTACCTGGGGATAAATCTATATAATAGTGAGGAACATCTCTTGGATGGGGACCATGGGAGAGCTCTTACTTCCATATGGCAATCACTGGCCCTCTAGAGAAGACTACCTCGGTAGCACGGGGCGTACAGCTATCACTATTAGTTTAAGATTTTTGTTAGGGATCGTGGCTCAATTGTTTCACCTATATTTAGAAGATTCCATTTCAAAATAAAAATAAAATTTGCATGCGATATAGACACCTTTAGAGCACTAGGCCTGTCAGTATGAATTGTCCGTTTGTTTTTTCAGCATCGACTGTTGTCAGAACACAAAGACAATCAGTAAGCCCAGGGTTCCTACACTGGACTTAAAAACCTAATAGAACACACATTCAGACCTTATTTGCCTGGAAATACCAGTTTAATATTATTGACTATAACCAAATGTCAGACAAAAGCCACAGTGTCATTAAGCAAACTACTTCAAGATTACCCTTGCCAGGCTTATGTAATCAGCAAAAATAAATAATCAAAAATCGGACAACTACATATTCATAAGGGGTCTTTGTGCAAGTTCTTTAGGTAGCATTCTCATTGCCTACTACAGGATCCAGCATGCAGCAATGGGTCAGCTCTCTCCAGCCATTGGTTGGTTCGCTTGCTCTGTAAAAGACTGCCTTTTACCCTCCTCACGTTTGCACATCCATCTAAAAAGAAGTGCACTTCATTTTTCTTTATATTATTCAACTTGTTTAGTCCTCCTAGTGTTTAAACCATGCCTCAGAGTTACATGACTTCAATGTCAACAGTACTTTTTATTTTCAGCAGTAAGAAGCATATTATCCTGCAATGTGAATTACTATTAATAAGCGTTTCTATGCCTGTTCTAAACTAAAGCTGCCAGCTGAGAACGGAGAAGAAGTACTCTTTTAATAAAATTACATGTGACTTATTTTTTTTTAAATTATAAACCACACTTCTGATTTATCCATTAGTGATAATGGGGTAATCCAGTAACCCTCAGAACCTAGGTAAGTACACTGGAGGAAAAATGTGGTTCTGTCAGGTGTAGCCAACTAATTTGCACACTGTATTTAATACATAAAGGGAAGATGTATGAATAAAATCATACATTTTTATAACACACCAAGAACGAAAACTTATTTATGTAAGAAATGAATTTCTTTACTTTCTGTTCATACATAGGCAAATAAATGAAATGGCTGTCTGATATGAAACACATATGGCGAAGAAACAAACTGATACAGAGTACTTTTAGTGACTGGTAGTGATATGTGATAAAGTGCTATACAAATGTGACAAATGACGTGTGATATGTACAAAACACGGAGAAATGTATCAGTTTGTTTCTTTGCCATATGCGTTTCAAATCACAGACAGCCATTTCATTAATTTGCCTATGTATGAACAGAAAGTAAAGAAATTAATTTCTTATATAAATAAGTTTTTGTTCTTGGTGTGTTATGTAAATGTATGACTAATATATACTTCTTCCCTTTATGCATTAAATACTGTGTGCAAATTATTTGAATACACCTGACAGAACCACATTTTTACACTCCAGGTTTATGGTCAGCGCGTCTAGGTAGTAGACGGCGTCAGGCAAGCACATGTTGCAAACTGATCGTACCGTGTATGTTACTCATTTTTTTAAGTGCAATGGTAAAATCTAGGAAATACAGATTAGATTAAGATGGAGAGGGCTAACTTGGATTTATGCTTGAGAGATAGTGGAAGTAAATGCACAGGAAAGTTTTAAAGCTTTTATGACTATTTATGTTACAGGAACCTACGTAATCATTTAATGCTGTTTCGGTGTACTATTAAGAGTTATTTTAAAGAGAATGACGGTTTAGATTTTCAGGAGATGCACCATGAAATAATATACCTTTTATTGAATATTAATGTAACATCGCTTTTATGGCTGAGTTACTGCAGAATAAAGTTTGTATAATAATACTTTTATTAAAATTACATGTGTGACTTCTTTTTAAATGTATCTCCTTCGCTGCGCCCGTCGGCCCAACGACCGTCGCGAGCACTACCTCCGTAGTGCTGCACGTCCGCTGTCAGACGCCACCCGCCCACTTAATCAAAGGGCCGCCGCGGAATTCGCGCCGCGGTTAAGCGGTTATAAGCCACACTCCAGATTTGTCAAGGCATCTTGGCAATAGATTGTTTTTATTTGGATAGAATAAGCTTGATATTAAAAAAATACACATTTTAATGATCAGACAAGCTTTCCAACCAAGGCTTACAGGCTTTGACAATTTTTGTATTTTATAATTTTACCAATATGACAAAACATGGTGGTCAGAACACACAATGGAACAATGTTACAGCCCAAATCAGTTGGCTCAAAAACGAGGATTGGCATGAAATCACCCAAATGACACAGTGGCACAGGACTTTATTAAATTAGCTCTAGAATGTCCAATAAGTTGCTTGTTAAAGTAAAATGAGATTCTGCCTGCTTTGGCTTACACAGTGATACACTTGGAAATAGCAATGAAACTACAGACGGCATAAGAACAGACCATTGCCAACTCCCAGCTTCATCAACTACAAAATAGCCCCCTGGTATAGCCCACAATCACTACAGACCGAAATAAGGTCTGGGTTCGATTCCTACTTGGGATAACATCTCAGCTGTTCGTTTTTCTTTGTGAATTAAGTAAGAACCATGCCTTTGGTTAATTAGACCAACTCTTATTTAAGGTGCTTATAAAACTGAATATTCAGTTTCATAAAAACGTGTTTCCATAAAAACATTATCGTGGCTTAGTTAATGAACATTTAACAGCATGACAGTTTAATTACAGAAAAGGTTGGCAAAGAAAACGATCTGCATATATCTAAGGCCTCATTTGGCATGACTTTCATGAAGTAATTAATATTTTAGATACTGTAATTGACACTTTATCTCAGATTAAATTAGAGTGGGTTTGGGGCATAATTTTGGTGATCGCGTTCTAATTGGTGAAGGTGATTAAGTGCACGATACAATTGTGACTGTCAATGAAGAGCTACCAATATTAGGGAAGATTCACGGAACTAGCTTAAGACAAAATCCTAAACTTACCACTTTTGGTATTCACTGAAGGCATTTAGTAGTCGCAAGTCAGTCGCAAGTCAGTCGCAAGTCAGTCGCAAGTCAGTCGCAAGTCAGTCGCAAGTCAGTCGCAAGTCAGTCGCAAGTCAGTCGCAAGTCAGTCGCCAGTCAGTCGCCAGTCAGTCGCCAGTCAGTCGCGAGTCAGTCGCCAGTCAGTCGCCAGTCAGTCGCCAGTCAGTCGCCAGTCAGTCGCAAGTCAGTCGCAAGTCAGTCGCAAGTCAGTCGCAAGTCAGTCGCAACTACTACCAAATGTCTTCTGTGAATACCAAAAGTAGTAAGTTTAGGATTTTGTCTTAAGTTAGTTCTGTGAATCGGGCCCATTGTGCTTGAAAATATCCTTTAATTACTGAAAAATAAGGATGTTAGTGTAAAAAGTATTTGGTGTGATTTAAGTATAGGACTATGCTTATTTTTTTGAGCTTCAGATTCATACGGAGTCAAACCTGGCTAGTTTACAGTTTTAACGTTTTGCAAACCCACTTGAAGCTAATAATCTCATAAGTGAAATGCATCATAGACTGCACAGGACAGACTGGATATACGTTAGAACAACCGTGAAATTAAACATTTTTCCTTTTAGTGCATTGCATGTGAAATGGATGATTCCCGACAATAAAAAAGCTACTTGCAGTACATGTACTGCTTGGCTTTCTGAAACACATACAAAAACAGTTGTAGCCAGCGTCAAAAATATTCGACATTCGTCCAAGGAAGGCATTATTTGATACAAGCCAAGTCTTGCCACTGAAAAGGCTCCTGGCTTCCTGTGACGCAGTCTCTCCATTTCACTGTTTTTTGCACAATCAAATTATGATGCGCCAAGATTCACATATATAAGTAGTTACTGGGCCTTGTTAAAGGATGTTTAGTATACTCCCTGTTAGTGCTTACAAACTTATCTGAGGCATTTGTGCTTTAAGCGAAAACCGCTTCTAAAAAGACACCTTAGCTCAGGTTTCAGTGAGGGAAAATAGCAGATGTTTTCTTCAGGCAGGGGAGAATCGGCAAATTGAAGGTTCCCAGCTGAAGCATGCAGTGACCCGCAACTCTCAAAATCATTTTGGACAGAGCTTTAGAAATGAAATGGATATCAACGAAAACATATCAATTTTTGAACTGTAAATATCCAAGGCGACCTCAATTTTACATGTTGCCGAAGATTCACAAGAATGCAACAAAACCTCCTTTCAGACCGATAGTGTCGGCATGTGGCTCATTATCCGAACCACTAGGTCAATACCTAGATTGGTTCCTACAACCACTAGTACAGAAATGGGACACCTATATCAAGGATACCACTTCCTTTTTGAATTTATTGATGTCACTTGATATTCCATCCAATCAGGAGATATGGCTTTGCACAATTGATGTGACAGCGCTGTACACGTCTATTCCTCACAGCGAGGGCATTGAAGCGATGGAGTGGTGTTTACTCCAAAATGAGATCAGTGGAACGGACAAAGTTTTGTTGCTCGAACTACTTCAATTCGCATTACTACACAGTTACCTCCAATGGGAAGGGGAATTTTATGGTCAATGTAGTGGTACATCCATGGGGTTTGCGGGGGCACCGTCCTACGCGAATACCTTTATGGCAAAATTTGAATATGACCACATCTTGAACAACGCAGACTGGACACAAAGTTTGATTACATTCAAAAGATATATCGATGATATCTTCATAATCTGGAGTGGTACCAAAGAAAAACTGTTGGAGAACATTCGAGTTTTGAATTCACAACATGAGAGACTGAAATTTACATACCAAATTGATCAGAATGAAATACCATTCTTGGATGTGTTAATTAGCATTGAACAAGGAAAAATCAACACAAGGGTGTACACAAAAGAAACAGATAGAAATAGTTGTCTTCACTTTACCAGCTTTCACCCATATGCCTTGAAAAAACATTTACCACTATCTCAGTTCATACGACAGAAAAGGATAACATCTGACCCCATGAATCTTGCCACCACGTTCGAAAAACAGATCCAGAAATACCTAACACGTGGATATCCGAAAAACTTGCTCGAGGAATCAAAAAACAAAGTACTAACCATGAACAGAGAATCATTGCTACATCCCAAAGAAAAGTCTGATACTAAACTCACAGTATGTGTCTTGAAACACTCTACGCAATCAACAAGAATTGCGAATATCATGAGGCAACATTGGCATTTGATCACGGATGAACCTGATTTACATTCGTTATTCTCTACAGAGATTACTTTCGCATATCAACGATCAAAGAATATGCAAGAACTATTGAAAAAACGAATACCTGAGGCTTCTGACACAACCTTTAAAGGGATGCAAAGATGTGAGAATTGCATGCATTGCAACAACGTGATTGTGGGAAGAATTTTTACACATCCTATGACAGGTAAAAACATTCCTTTACTACATTCAAGCACCTGTGACACTAAAGGAGTGATTTATGGCATCAAATGCCCATGCGGCAAATTATACATTGGTCAAAGAGCGCAAGATTAAAATAAGAATCACGGAACATAAAAGCAGCATCCGCTTGAAAAATGTGAAATCAACAGTTGCAGCTCATTGGGCTGAAACAGGACATAACATAGCGCAATTACGGTTCACCATATTGGAGGTGATCAAACCTAGATCTGATCAAGACACTCATAAACAAAGACTAAGATCGGAATATTTTTGGATCCATAAATTGGGAAGTCTGCACCCACAGGGACTGAATGACAGGATAGAGCTATCCTGCTTCTTATGAACAGTTTAAGAATGCTTTATTATTTTCCTGTTCATGACACACCACAGAGAGTATTATGATCCCATCTCAAGATGGCTGCCACATTTCTCAAATGGTCACTTTTTAACTGTTTTTTTACTGTTTACACATACCATTCATGTTTTGGTGTCAATTTTTTTACACACACTTAGTACATTTGAATTTACACATGTTTTCAAAAAAGTATTCGTTCACAGCTTTTTTCATTTAATATTTCATGTGAACATGAAATTACCATTTTTCAGTTAACCATGACGTTATATCACACTAACTGCACGTTACATCACATTTATTGTGGTGCCTGACGAGTATTCGCTGTTAAGCACGATAATATGCACAGAATTGAATAGCGATCATGTGATCGCGATGAGAACCAATCACAAAGGTTGTCACGGACATTATTAAGCTTGGTTACACTACTCGCATAATGATTGGTTGAACGGAGACAGCGTGAAATTCCCGGCATTTAACTGTGAGTAAAGATCGAGGCGTTTGGTTTCACCACGTTAAAATTGTTTTTGGAAAGCTTAATGCGAGCAATGTTGAAACGCTCGTTTTAATCACTGAATTGAGTATTTTTTATTGTACAGTTCTGGATACTTGGGCAGACCATTGATAAAATCAGATACATTATGGAAACACTCGAACATAATGTTAAACGGGGCACAGAGCTCGTGTTTTGGACAGTTTGGACAAGTTACTGATATATTGTTCGATACTTTTGCTGATATGAATGTATTGAATTGCTATATAATATTTACTGTGATAGCTAGTTGAAAGTGCTGTATTGCTCATATAATTCCTTGTTTCCCTCACAGACCCCCGAGGAAGGGTCAACCTCGACCCGAAATGCATTGGGTAGAAGTTAAATGTTAAAACCTTCAAATGTTTTCAACAAATGAAGTAATTCAAATTAATTTTGCAAATTGATGAAAATAAATATGAAATGACGTGAAATTTCAAACAAAGAGTGTGAGAGCTTATTTGCATGAAAAAGAGGCAAAAATCAAGATGAGACCATCAAGGTCAGGATAACATTGTGCACAACTCCATTTGAAAGTGAACTCTCACTTTCTCCATTTTTCGCTTCATTTAAAAGAGTGCACCTGGACAAAGCACTTTAAAGGAGTGAGTAGCACAAAATGAACCTTTAAATTTAGGATACAATTGAATAATTTGGGAGTGCCAGACGAACTCAAGTGAGATTTATTCTATATTGAAAGAAGAAACCACTTTGGGCAGAAAAGAGGGCCTAGTACGGAGGACTACCTTGTCTGGATGAACAGCAAGAAAGGAGAGGTTTGGAATATAAGACCTGAAGCTCACTCAACCTGCGAGCAGAGGTGATGGCAAGCAAGAAAGCAGTCTTCTAAGTAAGGAGACGAAGAGGACAAGTATGTAGTGGCTCAAAGGGAGCACACATACGGTAAGTAAGAACAAGATTCACGTCCCACTGGGGCATTACCAAAGGAGATGGAGGAAAGAGAGGAGTAATGCCTTTCAGAAATCTGTTAATAGGGGACTTGAAAAGAGAAGTTTGATCAGGAAGGCGATGAAAGGCCGAAATGGCATGAAAATAGCCTTTAAGGGTGCCCAGACCACAGCCCTGCTGGGCCAAAGAGAAAATGAAGAGGAGAACCTCTGAAAGAGGGGCAGAAAGGAGATCAACAGCCTTTGCTGAGCACCATGCCACAAATTTGTTCCATCTACATGCTATACCGTTTTAGTGGAGGGAGACACCTGGCTGTCAAGATTACATTACAGACTTCGGGAGGAAGGCCGAAAGCTGTCAACTGTTGCCGCTCAATCTCCTCGCAAGGAGGTTGAGGCTGGCCAGGTTTGATTGGAAGACCGTCCCCTGCTGCTGAGACAGAAGATCCTCCCGAAGAGGCAGTCTGGTCGGAGGATCGACGGTCATGCTCAAGAGATCGGAGTACCGGACTCTTCGTGCCCAGTCCGGAGCACAAGAATGACTTGGGCCTGGTCGCGCTTGATTTTCTTCAGCATTCTGGGTAGAAGCGTAACAGGGGGACGCAATTGCAGGCGCGACAAAAAGTGTCGCCGAGCGAGTGCCGCCTTGGAAATTCCAACGTGCAGAATTTCTGACATTGCGTGTTCTCTTAGGTGGCAAATAGATTCAACTATGGCTCTCCCCACTGTTGAAAGAGACCTTGTACCACCTCCGAGTGAAGACACCATTCGTGATCCACCTGCCAGTTGTTGAACCACCAGACACATGCCCTGCTGTTCCAGTCATGTCCAAAGGCAAAGAGCCTCTTGACATAGGGTCCACTAACCCACCGCCCTATTTGTTGCAGTACCACATGTCGGTGGTGTTGTCCATGAACACCTGCACTACTCTTCCCTTGACAGAAGGAAGGAATACCTTCAGTGCCAGACGTATCGCCTGGAGCTCCAGAAGGTTGATGTGGAGCCCAGACTCCGCCGGAGACCAGAGGCCTCTGATCTCCGCCTCGCCCCTGTCGCCGCCCCATCCCAGGAGTGACGCAACTGTCACCACTGTGAACTCTGGTTGGGGAAGGGAGAGGGATCGGACGCTGATGCAATCCTGGTTAATGAGCCACCACTGCAACTGACTTGAAGTCCCCCCTGAGATCTGGATGACATCAAAAAAGATTCCCCTAAAGCTGCACTTACTGGAACTTCAGGTCCCACTGCAGAGCCCGCATATGCCATCTGGCATGATACATCAGCAGGATGCAGGAGGCCATGAGGCCCAGCAGCCTCAGGGTCATTCTCATCTGGGATAGAGGCTGAAACATGGGTATCATAACCCGAATATCCCAGACTCACTAATCGGAAGGATAGAGCCGAAACTGCGCTGTGTCCAGATTTGCTCCGATGAAAAGAAGATTCTGAGAGGGATTCAGGTGTAACTTCGGCATGTTGACTGAACCCCAGCGAATGTAAAAGGTCCGGGCATAGTCTGGAGGTGGGAGACGACAGCCTGGGGGTGAGCCCGCCTTCAACAGCCAGTCATCAAGATTGCAACCCCTGATCTGCGTCGATGAGCTGAGACCGCAGCAATCACTTTGGTGAACACCCGAGGGGCTCTGATAAGGCCAAAGGGGATCACGCTAAGTTCAAAATGCTCGTGGCCGGTCGTGAACCGTGGATAATGCCGGTGGGCAGGCAGGACAGGGATGTGAAAATAAGCGTTCTGCAAGCCCAATTCTCCATCCAGTCTCCAGGGTAGAGGGCAGACAAGACCTAAGCCAAGGTTAACATCTCAAACTTCTCCTTCCGGAGGAAGTGGTTGACGTCTCCGAGGTCTCAGATAAGACGCAGGCCTTTGTCATTCTTGGGTCCCAGGAAGTAGTGCGAGTAGCAACCACGACCTACTTCTGGGACGGGTTCAATAGCTCCCTTGGCTAAGAGCTGTAACTTCCTGACGGGGAAGGGTCAAATGATCCTCCGACATGCAATGGAATGTTGGTGGCATGGAGGGAGGGAGTAGCCCCTTCGGACTATTTGCAAAACTAACTTGGTCGACGTAATGTTGCACCAGTTGAGGAGGTGATGGCGGATCCTGCCGCCCGTCGGCAACTGGTGGCTTTGAAAGGTCAGACTAGGAAGGTTTGGAGGCTGCTACAGGTAGGGCATTGGTGGACTGGCCCGCCTGCAGGCCCCCAGACCCACGACGCTGGGTCCCACGTCCCTGACCGTGCAGAGGCTGGGTAGCTTGCAGAGGCCTGTGGGCCTAGGCAGAACGTGGAGGGGCACCCCTTCCGTAGCCATAAAAGGAGCAAAAGGCAGACTGCATAGAGCGAGAGGTGGGAGCGAGGCCCAAGGATCTGGCCGTAGCCCTACAGTCCTTGAAACGCTTGAGCGCGTTGTCTGCGTGGTCACCAAACCGGTGACTGCCATCAAAAGGCATGTCCAAAAGAGTCAATTGACATCCCCAGAGAAACCAGTGGAACTCAGGCAGGCATAGCGCCTTAGGGCTATTGACGTTGAAATAGTTCTACCCAGTGAGTCGGCGGTATCCAGCCCTCACTGGATGGTGAACTTTGCTGCGTCTCAACCCTCCGCAATAGCGCGGGTGAGTACGGCCCGGGCCTCCTCCGGGCACTGTGGCTGTGATTGTGCAACTGTTGCCCACACAGTGTGTGTGTAAAGGCCCAAGAGACGAGCAGTGTTTACGGATTGCAGTCCTAAGCTGGCGGAAGCAAACATCTTCTTCCCAAGATGATCCAGCTTCTTGAGGAGCAGTAGGGAATGCGCCTTTGGAGGTTGAGGCTTGGACTACCAAGCTCTCGGGGGTAGGGTGTTGGGAGAGGAAAAGGTGGTTGCCCGTGGCCGGGCGGTGGCAACAGGGAATCATCCTGTCCATAGGAGCCCCTGTGCTTGGCTTGGACCAAGTGCCCAGAAGGATGTCAGTTAGGGCCTCATTGAAAGGCAGTAGGGCTCCCAATAGGCTGCTGCTGGCTGAAGCACCTCAGTCAGGAGGTTAGTCCTGACTCCCAGCGTAAGAAGCCCAAGGCCTCAGCCGCCTTACGCAACACCACAGCGTAGAAATCTCCCTCCTCCGTAGCCACGGTAGGGTGACAAATCATACCAAGGTCTGGGGAGGTATCCAGACCACTGGCATCATCCAACTCCTCTCTCCAGTCCGGCTCTTCAAGTTGGTCTACAGACCCCTCACAGTCCTCCTCAACCTCCTCTGGCTGCCACTCAGGGCTGTTGGGAACTCCAAGGATAAACAGCTATACAATAGTACCCTTCGGTGCCTGTAACGACGTCGGTACAGCACCGTGTCGAAGCTGTGGGTGAGGCTGGGACCGACGCAAGCTGGGGGCACAGCCAGTATCGGGGGCGTTGCCACTGGAATCTGTGCCTGTGAAGGTACCATGAGGTCAACCGCACCGACGAGGCCTGGATCCACGGGGGCACTACGGCACCGAGGGCGGAGCCACCAGCATCGAAGACCTAGCGCCCCCACCGGAGTCTGGATGGCCCTAAGTCGCGCCAGCAGAGTCGGGCTGCCCAAAGATGGAGTGAAGGGCTTCGTAAAATGCACAAAGCTGGGCTGGGAACACACCGGATCCCATAATGGGAGGGAAGCATTGTAATCGTCCCAGCAGGTTCCGAGGACGGAGCCAGGGAGCGTGGACACTCCGGGTCCCGCGTCGGCCGACGGATAAGGGAGAAGGGAGAAGGTGAACATGCTTCTTGCCTCCTTCTTGTGCTTCGACTTACCCAATTAGTGCGAAGACTTCGATGACGGATGGCGATGGCTCCGCAACCTGTCCCAGGACCGGGACGTCGAATGGCACGGAGCGGACTGCCGGGCCGCCAAAAGCTTAAGTAGCACGACTTTGGGTCGCGATCCAGGCACCAAAGGCACAAGAGGTGCGGATCGGTGACCGACATCAATATGTGACAGAAATCACAGGGCTTGAAACTGGGCCGAAGACTGGACATCCAAGAGTTGCAAGACTTAAAAAAAGATGTAGACAAAAGTCGAAAAAGTGTTAGTCAAAAAGGGACTAGGGGCATGCGACCACGATGATGGAAGCAGAGTCGACCGACGCTACCTACGGGCACTTAGGGGTCCTGCTAAGAAAAAATTTCTCCAGATCCAGTCCGACACCTAGGGGTAATTCTAAGGTAAGGAATCTAGAACAAATAGTCTTTTAGATATATGCATTCCCCTTCAAGTAAAGAAAAAGTACTCCGCAAAATACCCTAGTTAAACAGATGAGAGTGAAAAATGGCACTGAAGAAAAATAATGGGTATGAGCCCACGATAATGGTCCCCAACGGGCATATAATATAGTCCAAAAAGGACCAATCAAATAGCAAACAAATAGACTACGTTAGTACTACACATACAAGCTATACATTAGCCGAACCAAAACTCCACATAGAGTAAGACGTATACCATAAAAAAGGTATAAACTGGAGACGAACCTCATCAGTAAAATAAAAGAATAAAAACAGCTAGGCAGCTGCAAAGACCATCTGAGATCAAAAATAGTCAAAACAGGAGGCGAACACTCTTAATAGGAAAGAAGTAGAGCTCAATACTTCAACACCACAAGCACAGCAACAGCGGAGGCAGGAAATAAACCTTTACCCAACTTAACCGCATGCGCGCTAGCGGTTTTCCCGCTGTGCGCTGCGATATGTAAAAACCCTCGTTACATGACAAGGTCAGCTCGTCATGCGCGCAGCGCAGGTAACGCCCATGACGAGCTGACCTTGTCATGAGCGTCGAAGGGGTTAAAGATCCAGGACCGTGGCAGTATATAAGATGTAAAAGACCTGAAATGGTCATACTACAAGCACATCAAAGGTCATACCGACCCAAACAGACTCGAGGAACCTCAACTCCTGCAACAAAGCGTGTCTGCAAAGAGCAGCAGAACAAGCCATAGCACAACCAATAGAATCATGGTGTAAAAATCATACAGACTCTAGCAAAATGAGGGAAGCCCGTTGAACAGGGTACCCCCCATTCACACAAATTGAAAAGGGAAGGAGGAGAAAAGCTAAGGGTCTGACCCTTCCCGACTAGCCCGAAACCTGCATAGGGCTGCATCCGCTTGGGCACTGAAAAGATGAGACCCATCAAACAGCATCTCAATCAAGACCGACTAGACAGCTTCCGAAAAACCAGACGCCCGGAGCCATGCGTGCCAGCGCAATGCCACAGCAGATGCCATTGCCCGCCCAATGGAGTCAGTGGAATCCATTTCACACTTGATAAGCAGTCTGGCTGTCACAATGTCACTCACCAAGACCTCCTAGTTCCGGTTGTTTCCTTCTTGGTGCTGTGTGTTCCAAAATCCTCCCTGAATCAACCAAAGCGACAAGATTGTTAAAACCCTTGCCGATCTGAATGATCCCCGGGGGAAAGGGGAAGTGGAATGAGAAAACAAGACATAACACAGGACTCCGTCTTCAGAGGAAGTTGTGTAGTGGTTTCTCAGCTAGAAGTGAGACTGAACTCTTTTCTATAGAGTAGGAAATGGGAATAGTCAAACATAAATGTCGAACATGAATGTCTTGAAAAACAACTAATTCTATAAATATCAAAATAGTATGGGCAATTGCCTACCAATTTCTAGCAGAGCTCATTCTCACACTTCGAAGATAATATCTTTTAACATCCTCTGAGGAACTCTAAATTTCAATGTATAAAAGAATAATTATCATCATCATCAGCATAGATCAGAACATTACACTGGCCTTGTTGTGTTAATTAGTTAGTTGGGTTATCAATGATTATTTAACATTAGATCATACCTTACATTCCCAGGAATGAGTTGGCCAATGGGGTTCTGAAATCAAAATAAGAAGAATAGACAATACAAAATGTATGTTTCTTATCTATCAATTCCTAACCTTCGGGAATTTACTAAACTTGCAAATGTAATTTCTTTTCATTCAACCAATGGTTAGGCAAGCATGACTCTTCGTTGTATATTTAACACTAGCTAGTGCGTCAAAGATAAACTTAAACAGAGCGCTAAAATGTTCAACATTAATCAGTTTCCAGAAACAATCTGCTTCCACACATTGCTTTAAAATGTGAAACATTAATTAGAGTTTCCAAGAAACAAACTGCTTCGTGTTCCTCACACAATACTTTATAAATGTCTTTTCACATCGCAGGGTACTTTAATGACGATTGCAGTCTTTTCTTTCCAGACGCGATTTTAAAATGCCTCAATGTCAAATGAATTAAATAAGCTTCCGGGTACTTTTTTCTTGCTTGAATTCAGGGCTTACTCAATTTGCCGGTTGAAGCCTTGCTTTACTTATATGCGTTTCTCTTCTTCCTGCAGGATTAAAGGAGAGCCCTAAAAAGAGCCCCCTCTCCAGGAAGAAGTCGAGGAGGCCTCCGGAAGGACTTGGAGAATCGAGGAAGCCTGGAATGCAGCGCTCGCAGGGAAGGACAGGAACAGGCTGAAGACGGCGCCTACAATCAGTTAAGATCCAGCGGGGGTCTTGAATCAGGTGCAGAGGTCTCGATGGAGAGGCGACGAAGCGAAGCACTATTTGGGAGGCGGGTGGGGTTTTTATAGCAGGATCTGCATGAGCGTTCATTAGTACAGCACTCTGCACGTTAAAGTAACTGCCGTTTTTATCACGAGGCTCACGTGTGCAACAGACATCGATAGCTTAGTTTATGGTCATATTAGGTACTGTATATTGGAAAACAACAGGCATTGGTACCTTGGAAATGGAAAGGCAATAAGCATTGCTACCTTCAAGATGGAATACAGATGGAAATAAACAGTTTACCACTAACGTTGTCAGCAATGTTAACAAGCAGCATGTCAATTAAGATGAACCCTTAACACGGACTACCTGACTGCCATCTAAAATCAGCTGATGCAACTTGCCCGTTGGCCTCGGTGAAGAAGGGTAAAAGTTAGCTCAAAGACTCCCACAAGGTATATCGTTATCAAGGGGGCAAATGAGGGAGGTTCCCCATCTCAGGGGACGCTGTAATGGCCTGGAACATGAAGCTGTGGTGGGTCAGCTGCCGAACAAGGCATGCAGCGTCACCAGGGCGTGACGTTGAGTGGGTAATGATGCGGTCCACTGGCACACCTGACTCAGGTTTTACCCATGCCCCCAACAAAGTGTCAGTAAGGTCCTTACAAAAAGGGAGCACTGGCTCAACCCACGATTGGCGGTGATGAAGGACCTCAATAAGAGGGTTTGTAGCCCTTTCCACAGTAGGCAGAGGAGAGACATCAGCCGGTATCTGAGCAGATATCTGGCGAAGCCAGCTCTACAGTGCACACCAACTCCAGATCGGAGTCTACTGGCGCCGCAACGAAAGGCACCGTAATTGCGACAAACTACGCGCTAGAGCTGACCGACAATGGTGGCCCTGAAGGACCATGCACCGGCGCCTCAGAGTCCGAGGCTGGAAATTCCGCAGAGAGTGAACCCGCCAGCGATGATGCAGTTATGGCACCTACGACCTCCTTGGGGCCCGCAGGCACTCCAGAGGGAGACGAGGGCCTAAAGACCAGATGGAGAGCCTCCTGCATCAGCTTCCAGGTCGCCCCGGCACCAGGGAAAACCAGGAGGCTCAGGAGTGAAGCCAGAGAAGGAGTCTCAGCACTAGGGCAAGAGACACCTTCGCGTTCCATATCACAAAGCGCAGACGCCATTAAGTAAAGTCTAGCCAAAAGGAGTTGGAATGTTCAGGTGTAGAGGAACAAAACACAGATATTAGAACTGATAACTTTAGACGAGAATTAGCAACGTTTAATGCAGTTTCTACAATGAAACAAAACCAAGTTTGTACTTGTTTTCGGCACACTCACTACAAAGGCCAAATTCGAAATGTTGAGTCCTTGAAAATTGAAAAAGAGAACAGAGGTAAGTGTCTATAATTTGAAGTATATTTATTTGTGGAAGAACGTTTTGATTTGTCGACATGCCAGATCATCTGCAAGTATTGTTATGACAAATTAGAGGACAACAGAGGAACTTCGACATCTGAATGTTTATGAAAGACTACTAATACAATCTATAGACCCTTTTCAATCAGTAGTTTGTATGGAACCAAAGACTAGGAAACTACCACCCACTGAGCATCAGAAGGACCTTAAAATGTAGAGATGGGTAATACCTTTATATTTTAAACGCAATACTGAAACTGTGGTTGTAGAGAGTGATTTCGAAGAACAGCTCGTTAATCTAGTGAATGGTGTGCCCACAAAAAACAAAACAAAAATCTGTCAGGATCTAGTGGATGTATTCGGTTAAGAGATAATTTTATCTTAACCCCTTCCACGCTCATGACGAGCTGGGCTCGTCATGAGGTAGCCTCCTCGCACGCTCATGACGAGCCCAGCTCGTCATGAAACATGGGAATGATCAAATCTCAGCACAGGAGGGGAAAATGCATAGCATCGATGTGGTTAAAGAAAATAATGTGTACTATAAAGATGTAGATTCCGTCGCACATGGAAGAACTGTTGCCATCAAGTATACAGTATGAAAAAGATTTGAACAACTACAGTATGCATCCACTGCATTCAAATTGGATTATGGGGGATGCTATTGAACTGTATCGGATAAAACAAGCTAAAGGAGCTCCAATGAGTGTGTGGGAGAAAAGTTTAGAAGCTAAATGTTTTCCTCAACTATTTCAACTGGAGTAGTTGACCATATGATTAGCGCCCTGTGCAAATACCTGCAGCTGAGTATAGGTCAACAAGATTATATTCGGAGGACACTAGATTGCGACAAAGTATTCCATATGTATTCCATCTCTTATTTGAAAGTGATTTGTCTGGACTGTTCTATGTGGGTAATCATATTCTTGAGATAGGAGTTAATGTACAGAATAGGTCAGCAAAAGACGGTTGAAAAAATTCATGGGAAAGATGAGAAGCTAGAGTACAATTTGAAGGCATGTCAAAGTGGGAAAAATGACCGTTGGTATTGTTGCCATGGTGACGCTAAGTGTATGTTGCAAAATTTAGTTGAACCAACTTGGTTTTTAACACAGAGTTGTGCAGAGTATGAATGGGATGATTTACACAAGTTTTTGAGAGAAGCAAACTTGAACATTAAAGACATCAAATTGAAGACACCAGGAGAACTCTGCTCTTCGGATCCGGAAAATGGGTGCCATAACCATGAATTTTAAGCTATGCAGTCCTTCATCTGCAACAAAAAACTCCACCTCTTAGAGAAGTTACCGACTTCTTTTGAAGAAAAGAGTACAAAACAAGAGGCGTTCCTCATATTCAGATGCTGGTATGGGTAAAATATGCACCTAAATGCTTTTGTACTTTCTTTCATAAAACAGTATATTACATGTAGCATTCCAAAAGCCACGAAAACATACAGAGGCAACTCGATGCAAGTCTGACTAAAGGGGCCTTCCCTCCATTCCTCCTCCCATGGAGCATATAGGTTAAGGTTCTTGGGCTGATTGTGAGCCTTTTTGCAGTGGACAGTGACAAAGGTTACCCCACCCAGTGGTATCTCCTTATCACGAGTTTAGTAAGGACGGAGCCTGTTAATAACAGGTCCTAATGAATGCCGCGTACCCCTTTGGGTCACCAGGCAGAAACATGTTGACCCTATTCACTACGTTGAGGGGACAATAAATTTCCCCACATCACCGTTCACTTTTTTAATACCATACAGTTGTCCATTTCATTAAAATGAATCCAACAGCTGTAATGTTTTTGAAATCACATTCACTCCTCACGGGCCCCCACTTAGTTTAGAAGTGCATCCCTGTCGTCAGGAGTATGCCTGCCCTCTATCAAACAGAGTTTTTAGAGGGCGAGGACTGCCGATGACACGAGGTGGTGTGGGAGGCCAGTCCTTCACTTTTTATGAGATGTCCACACTCACAATTTAATTTTGAGCACCTTATGGTCACTTCCCTGGGAGCAGCCCCACTTGTGTTGAACATTTTGTGTTGGAGGTTGGCTTGTTCCTAGTGCCCTGTGCCTCCAATTCCCTCCTACGGTCAGCTGCTGGGGTTAGTGTGGTTTACAGAGGCCCTACAAAGCCAGTGAGAGATGGCGATAATTACCACTTTTAGATTGGTGCAAATGAAAACCCTACATAGATTGTACTACTCGAGTGTTACTTCGGAGGATAGGAAGGGAGGGACTCTATCTGCATGCAGGGCTGTGGGCAGGAAGTCCCTTTTCCCACATCCTTTGGGGATGTCCGATAATACAACTCTATTGGAAGGGGTGGCGGGGGGGAGTGGCACGGAGAATGACTCAGGTGCTACCCTTGGAGGTTCACCCAGACGCAACATGGCTCCTTTTGGCTATAACAGAGGAGGCATCCTGGTCAACATACCAGAATATGTGGCTGGTGGTTGCAGCGGGGAACACAAAATGGCACGTGCCTGAGGCACAGCGATTCCCCACCACCCTCTATGAATCAAAGACAGGGAGGCAGATTTGGACTGGTGCCTACAGGCGGAGCAAGTGGTCTATCAAAGGAGGGGATGCTCTAAGAAGAGGGAAAAGGTGTGAGGCAACTGTCGCACTTGGAGGCTACAAATTATGGAGGGTGGTGCTGGGGAGAGAAGGGGGTTACTGCATTTTTGGAGTTACCTGCTTTGATCTAAAAAGGTCAATAGCCATAGAGACTCCATTTCTAATGTATAATCATGTCCTATTTTCAATGCGGTCTGCTCTGATGAACATGTATACTAAATATATTCAGCTTACAATGAAGAAGATACAGTGGAGTCTGATGCCCTCCCCTTGCCATAAAAAACTTATCAGAAAGTTTCTTACTTAGTCTATCGTTGGTAAAACACTACCAAGCTATTAGATGGTAAGGATCTGATGCCAGAGGAATTCAGACTAGCTCAGAGATGTTGCTGAATGGACGACTGCGGAAGAGATGAGCCTGAAACATGTTCGCAAAGATGACAAGGTAAAGGATGACCTACGAGCCTGTGCAGCCATGCGGTCCAACTTGAAAGCACCAGCAGAAACAGTCCCCTCATAGGGTCCAGAAGAGTGATGCTCCCAGAGGCCCCATTGTAACCACAGGGGGTTAATTAGGACAGGTGCGACCTTGGTGTACAGCAAATGTTCCATGACACTGCTTTACAAAAAATGATTCCTTAATTCCTTACTATTCATATGGGACCTGAAATAAGTGCGGGCTGTTCGGGATTTGATGATCTGATACAGGCCTCGAAAAGTCTAAAATGTTACTAGACCTGCAGATCTCTTAACCTGAATAATCTTCGACCTAACTTTAATGTACTTGACCAACAAACTGGTCTCATATCATCCTAGGCAAATATTTTATATCAATGAGCCACCTCTTTCTTCATTATCAAATATGAGTGCACCTTCAAAAAATGTACGCTCAGCAAGTCTGCTGTACAAAACAAACCCTATTTTGTTTGATTTATTAGACTAAATGTTTGCTCCCTGCATAATAAGTATCTAACCCACTTATAGGGTACACATGACCCTTGACTTGCCTCTTAGTTCACGAATAGCATTGTCATCAGGGCATGAGTAGGAATGTTTTTCAGTTCATCTTTAAAAACTTACTTTTAGGGGGGGGAGGAGCTTCGCGCGCACCCAAGATGGTCGTGTGAGCACAGGGCTCCCGGACCCTCGCCACCTCCATCGACTATCCTGTACTTTATCCTGGTTCGGACGACGGGTGTTTACTGGCGCAGTTCTACTGATCATTTATCTGTTCCCAAAAACTTTTTTGGACTTCGGGGTCCAGAGCTACAGATCGCCGCAGTTTTCTGGCCTGCTCCAAGGTGACGCCCCGAGCTATCTTGTCTGGCCTGCCGTCCAGTAAGTGAACAACAACGGATTGCCTGACTTGTATGGGCTGGCGACCGCTTTTGGTTTCGATTCCTGTCCGGAGATCAACCTGACTTTGTTAGCTACGTAGACGGCCGGACGTGCCTATACTTTTGGTCTATCCGTTTCTGATGCCGATCTGTAGTGGCTTTCAGTTTTGAGACTGGCACCATCTTCGCTCTCTTGGTCCTGCATTTGCCACCGCAGTCACCATTTTCACCCGACAACGGGCGACCCGCACGAGTCCAGGATCTAAGTTGGCCACCAAGCCAGAGAGCGAGAGGCGCAAGACTAAACCGGGCGTTCGAGGGAGTGCTTTGCAAACGAACATTATGGACCGGTACACCCTTACTAAAGGATCGCCGGGCGCAGCATCTAAACCCTCGATGGCAATGCCGGAGGACTCATCGATTGAGGAGGAGCCCTCGTTGCAAGACCTCATGGGCGCCATTACCGGTATGAAGGCTTCATTGGGGCAACAATATGAGGCCTTGACTCTCAAACTGGATACTGTGTCGATTGATGTCAATCTGATCAGGGCGGATTTGGCGAAGACAAACGAAAAGGTCAAATCCCTGGATCTCAAGACCACTAGCCTGGTCACTGACGTCTCTGACTTACAGGCTGAAGTCGGGAATCTGCGGAAAGCTAATGACTATTTCTCTGGGCGCCTGGAGGACTATGAAAGCCGTGCCAGGCGCAATAACATCCGCCTGATTGGGGTCCCGGAATCATCGACTGCTGCCTCGACGGACTTATTGGTGGAAGACCTGGTGCTGAATCACTTGGCGCCCAAGGGTCTCAGCAAGTTTTTCGCTGTCGAGCGTGCACATAGGATCCCCGGCAGTACGCCTAAATCGGGTGCTAACCCACGACCCATCATTGCGAGGATCTTTCATTTCCGGGACAGAGACGCTATCCTGCAGGCTTCGAGGCAGTCTGGTCCCATTGCCTTTGAGAACTCAACTGTCAGCTTCTTTCCGGACTTTACACAACAGGTCCAGAAACAGAGGCTGGGGTTCCAAGGGGTCAAGAAGAGACTCCGGGAAAGGTCTATGAAGTATGCCATGCTCTTCCCGGCCCGTTTGCGGGTGGTTCATAGGGATCGTACTTATTTCTTTGACCATCCTGGGGTCGTGAGTGACTGGCTTGACTCGCTGCCTAAGGATCAAGAACCTTTTGAGGACTCTGGCAGATCGGATCGGGCGGATGGTGGCCCGACGGAGCAGGAGTAGATGTTGACTTTGACCCCGTACCCTTCATGTTGGCTTTGAACTATGCTATGCTGTGTCATTAATGTTTGCAAGTAATAGTCCTTTTGGGGTGGGTGGGGGGTGAGCGGGTCCTTTCTCCTCCTGGGTTTTCTTTTCGTAGATTAGTTGGGTGGTTGGGCGACAGGCACACTGCAGTTTATGGGGCTTTTTGGTCTTCAGCAGGGGTGCGGGGTGGGGGGTATAGTTGTTTTGACATTGTTAGGGGGACTGGGTTGTTGGTTTGAATTTTATTGTTATTTGCAAGGCGAAGAAAAGGCAAACTCCTGTTTTATGCAGTTGCTTTGGGTGTGGGGCGGGGAGGGGCTGAATTCGGGGATGGGGGGTAGGGGACTTCAGATATTGTGTTGGAACGTGAACGGGTTGGGGGATGGGATCAAGAGGAGGGTGGTGCTGCAATTGCTGAAACGTTTGTCTCCTGATGTTGTCTTACTACAGGAGACTCATTTGCTCGGCAACAAGTGCTACGCTCTGAATAGGCGTGGTTATCGCCTTGTGGCGCATTTGGGTTTCACTTCGGGCTCCAGAGGGGCGGGCATTCTGGTTCAGACCTCCCTCCCCTTGGCCATTGATGATGTTATACTGGATGATAAGGGACGATACGCCGCCATTGTGGGGCGCTGGGAAGGGAAGGTTCTTATTCTGCTTTCCGTGTACGTGCCCCCGGGCCTCCAAGCCACCACATTCGCTGATCTGAGTGGACTTATCCTGGGTCTCCCCGAGGGTCTGCTTTTGGTTGGGGGTGATTTTAATGCGGTGGTCTCGGGGATGTGTGACCGTCACCCTCCCAGGGAACTACCGAAGGCCCAGACTTGGTTGAGTGACTTCCTAGAGACGCTGGGGCTTACTGATTGCTGGCGCTTGCTTCACCCAGGGCAGTTGCAATATACCTATCATTCTGGTGCTCATGGTAGTCTCTCGAGGTTAGTTCATATATTGCTGCCCTCGGCCCATGCATCCCTCATACGGGAAGTTAAACATCTGGCAAGGGGTATCTCGGACCATTCTCCGCTTTGGCTGGTGGTTGATGCACGGCAGGGTTCGGCGGGCCGAGTGGCTCCGATTAACCCCTGGTACTTGAAGGACCCCAGGGTCAGGGCTGAGCTGGTTAAAACACACGATTGTTATTTTGCGGAAAATGTGGGCTCTGTTTCCTCCCCAAGTTTGCTTTGGGAAGCTTACAAGACTGTCATTCGTGGCCAGGCCCTCTCGTTGATTGGTAGCGTGAAGTTGGCCAACCGTGCTGAGATGGTTCGCCTTGAGGGGGAGGTCACAGCCCTGGAGGGGTGCTTGGAATCTGAGGTCACCGCTGAGGGGTTACATCTATTGGAGTTGAAACAACATGAGTACAGGGCTCTGGTTACGGAAGCTGCTAAGGAAATGGGAAGGGAACAGCAGGGCCGCCTGTATGACGTGGGTGATGAGGCTGGGAAATTACTTGCTTGGCTGGATAAGAGGGAGAATGCAAGTCGTGTCGTCCCTGTGATTGTTGCGGAGAATGGAGAGTGTTGTATTGACCCTGCTGATATTGTCACATGTTTTGCCGATTACTTCCGCGAGGTGTATTCCCAGGTGTCTGATCGATCTGAGCAGGATTCCCACCTGCTATTGCGGGATATTGCACTTCCCCGATTGTCTGACATTGATAGGGATGCTCTGGATGCGCCGCCTACTGTGGACGAGATTGCCGCTGCTGTCCGTTCGGTCCGATCCGGCAAGGCTTCGGGCCCTAATGGGCTCCCATTGAGCTATATAAACTACGCCCGGACACGCTAGCTCCACATCTGCGCTCTATGTTTCTCGAGTCTTTGGAGGTGGGCTCTCTCCCACCAGACCAGAGACTGGCCACTATAGTCGTCATCCACAAAGATGGTAAACCTCGGGATCGCTGTGCCTCTTTTAGACCCATTTCGTTGATTAATGAGGAGCCTAAAATTTTGGCCAGGCTGCTGGCGACACGTTTGGCGACTGTCATTGGGGACCTGGTTCACCCTGACCAATCCGGCTTTATACCGCAACGCAACACGGCACGGCGCTTAACCTCCGAAGGTTGCATGGCGTCTTGGCACGAGCCGAGACGCTACGTGAGCCCGCCATCTTGGCGTCCTTGGACGCTACGATGGCGTTTGATACGATTGAATGGCCGTATTTGTGGGCGGTTCTCGCCAAGTTTGGTTTCGGTCCGGAGTTTGTTCGGTGGGTCAAATTGCTTTACTCCGGTCCCATGGCTCAGGTGGTGGTCAATGGTCGGGTCTCTGCACCCTTTGCACTAGGCAGGGGAACGCGACAGGGCTGTCCCCTGTCCCCCTTGTTGTTTGCTCTCGCCTTGGAACCGCTGGCGGCCTGGTTGAGGTGGGAGCCGTCCCTGAAGGGCATTAGATGGAATTCGGGGTTTGAAGACCGTGTATCTCTCTATGCTGATGATATTCTGCTGTATCTCACATCTCCCTGTAAATCCCTTATTGTACTGTTCGATGTCTTAACGTCCTTTCGCAAAAACTCGGGTCTTGTCATCAATTGGTCGAAGTCATGTGTATACGTCCTGTCGGGTGACGCCCCTCTTCTGCCGAGTGGTTGTCCTATCGCGATTGTGAGAGATGGCTTTAAATACCTAGGCATTTTTATCACTCTGAAACCTGAACTGCGGTTTGACCGGAACTTGCTGCCCCCTCTTCAGCGCCTCCGGGCAGATGTTGTCGCTTGGGGAAAACTCCCTCTCTCTCCCCTAGGTAGGGCGGCATTGTTTAAGATGATGTCACTGCCCCGCTTCCTCTATGCATTGCAAAACACACTTGACGTTGTCCCGGCTAAATATTTCCGTGAGGTTGAGAGTTTACAGAGACAACTGGTGTGGGGGGTAGGCCCCGGATCGCCATCGCTAAACTGTCGCTCCCGTGGTGCGACGGTGGAATTGCTTTGCCTGATATCCGTCGCTATTATTGGGCGTCTCAATTGGGGGCAATAAATCACTGCATGTATGGCCCTTTGCCTAATCCGGCCTTCGAGATGGACAAATGGTTGTTACCGGGGGGGTGACTATAACAGAGCCCTCTACTCGAGAATCACCCCTCGAAACGTAACGGGCCCCACTAGGACGGCTGTCCGGGTGTGGAGACATGCTTCCATGGCGCTTGGGTGGACTGATAAATTGACTCGTGCCACCCCACTGTATGCATCCGATAGACTTGGCTCTCTCTGGCAGTCGAAGGGGTTTGATAGGTGGGACTTGATAGGTATCAGCAGGATTGATGATGTTTGGACTAAGGGGAGAATGAAGACGTTTGAGGAATTGAAAACCGAGTACGCTCTGAGCGATCGCGAGTTTTTTCGCTATGCGCAGGTCCGCCATGCGGTGCTCTCAGTCTTCCCTTCGGGTGTGGAGATTCCGGAGTCGTCCCCGCTTGAGGATAGGGTACTAGAAGGACATGTTCCTGATAGTACGATTTCGCTTATTTATAAAAAACTGATCAACTCCAGGTCTGATCTCCTGTTTCGCCTTAGAGAGGTCTGGATTGGTGATGGGCTGGAGCTGGACGATGAGGACTGGCAGGCGGCGATCTCCTCCCCTAAAGAGGTGGCCATCCAGGCGCGCCTTAGATTTGTGCAACTTAAAATCCTGCATAGAGTGTATGTGACTGGTCCCCGTTTGGTACACATGGGCTTTTCTGTGGATGGTTTGTGTCGGCGTGGATGCGGTCTCCTGGGCACCTTTTTACATATCATCTGGGAGTGCCCTGAGATGGTGCGATTCTGGACCAGTGTGCACGAGGTGATGAGTGAGGTGACGGGGGTGCGATCGATGCCAGAGGCTAGGAGATGCTTGCTGAATGTATGGGAACCGAACGACTACTCCGTATCGCAGCTTCGATGGGTGACCTTGGGCAATATGATCGCCAAAAGAGACATTGCGCAACTGTGGGGCGCTCAGGGACCACCCGGGATTCGGAGGTGGAAACAAAACATGGACTGGTGCATGTTCAGGGAAAAAACTGTATATACTTCCCGAGGTACCCCCCGAAAATGGGGGAAGATATGGACTCAGTGGAACACTTACCGTGGCGATATATGTACCCCCCCTCTCCCTGACCCAGATGTTGAGCCTACGTCCCCGTAACCCGAGGGTTCCTCCACTTCTTTCTGTGTATTGGATACATTTTGTTCCTTCTGCCGCCCCCCCCATGCGAGACTCTTTTTTGATGTAAAATACGCTCATTGGTTGGCCTATCCCCGCTCCCGCACCATGTAATGCAACGTTGTTTATATTGCTGTCTTCTCTTTTTCTTTATTCCTTGCAAGTTGTTTGTGTTTGTATTTATAAAATTAATAAAAAGTTTCAACAACAACAAAAAAACTTACTTTTAATAAATCTATTACTAAAGCAGGCCTCAAAAAATCTTTAAAATATGGTCAGCCCTGTAGGTCTTGAATGATCAACTGGACCTAACTGTGATGCACTTGATCGCAAACGGTCTTCACAAAAAGTTTCCATTAATTTATCACTAAAGTACCTCCCTTAGAAATGTGCATTAGTGGTGTAAGTCAGTGAGCATAAATTGACGCTACTGACTTTGGCAGTCAACCCCCCCCCACCTCAGCCAAAAGCACACAACTTTCCACGAATAGTTTTGGAAAGTGTCTGGATGGCACATCATACCTAGTTACTTTTATTCCAGTACACACAGTGGGTGAGGGGCTTATGCATTCCTGGCATTCGGCCTGTTATCACACCCTAGAGGAGGCTCTCTTCTAAACAAACCTTCTTAATTATTTGTTGAGTGCAAACTTGACTCGAAGGCATCAAAGCGCTTCACAGACTATGCATAATAGCAATTAGGTGTGTTACATATTGGGAAGGGTAAAAAGACAATGGCAGTACCTAAAGCACAAGTTACTACTTGTGTAACGATATATCTGTAAGAGACATTAGTTAGTGATAGATTCCTTACCTTAGAATATCCCCAGGCGTCAGACTGGATCCGGAAAATTTTGCGTAGCAATACCCCTGCGCGCCGGCAGGCGTCGTCCGCGTCCGTCGTTGTTAGCGCCGGAATGACGTCGGAGTACTTAGACGCCGTCCATGCGCGCTGACGTCAGTTCTGATACACAGCTTTTCCGCGCCAGATACGCAGAGCCATGATAGAACCAACACTGGTGCCATGAAACTAGGGCCCTGAAAGGGGATGACCTTAACCCTAGATATCGGTTCGCAGAACGGGGAGGATGGGTGAGTCGGTAAGGAATCTATCACTAACTAATATCTCTTACAGATATATCGTTACACAAGTAGAAACTTGTGCATCTGAAAGAGACACGTTAGTGATAGATTCCTTACCTTAGAATAGATACCCCAGCAATACCAACCCCGGTGGTGGGTCTGCGAACCAATAATCACACCAGAAAGTCCTGGAGGACAGAACGGCCAAAGAAGCCATCCCTCCGGACTTGACTGTCCAGGCAATAGTGTCTTGCAAACGTGTGCAGCGAGGCCCACGTAGCTGCCTGACAAATGTCCTGCAAGGGCACTCCCCGGCCCAGGGCAGTTGTAGTCGACGTGGCCCGAGTGGAATGAGCCCGCAAACCAACAGGGGGCTCCTTCTTAGCCAAGGAGAAACAGGCCTGGATACACAAGATGATCCACCGGGAGATAGTGCGCTTGTGCACCGCCTTTCCCTTCTTGGCGCCCACGTAACCAACAAAGAGTTGGTCATCCACCCGGAACTGGCGTGTGCGATCCAGATAGAATGAGAGTGCACGTTTTGGGTCCAGACGGTGGAGCCGCTCTTCCTCTTTAAAGGAATGCGGTGGCGGAAAAAAGGTAGGCAAGGTGATAGGCTCGATGTGGAAGGCCGTGACAACTTTGGGCAGGAAAGATGGCCTAGTCCGCAACACAACCTTGTCCGGATGGACAGAAAGGAAAGGGGGTTTAGATGAAAGAGCCTTGAGCTCACTCACTCTCCTGGCAGAGGTGATGGCAACCAGGAAAGAAGTCTTCAGATTAAGAAGGCGGAGAGGACAGTTGTGAAGTGGCTCAAAGGGAGCGCACATCAGGAATGTAAGAACAAGGTTCAAGTCCCACTGAGGCATCACAAACGGAACAGGAGGAAACGTGTGTGTGATGCCCTTCAGAAAGCGATTTACAATAGGGGACTTGAACAAAGAAGGTTGATCAGGCAGCCTTAAAAAGGCTGAAAGGGCAGAAAGGTAGCCCTTGATAGTGCCCAGAGCAGAGCCCTGCTGGGCAAGAGAAAGAAGGAAGAGAAGAACCTCAGAAAGAGGGGCAGCAAGAGGATCCACAGCCTTCGCTGTGCACCATGCCACAAATCTGTTCCACCTGCAGGCGTATACCGACTTTGTGGAGGGACGCCTGGCTGCCAGAATGACATTACAAACTTCAGGAGGCAAGTCAAATGGCCTCAACTGTCGCCGCTCAATCTCCAAGCATGGAGGTGGAGACTGGACAGGTTCGGGTGGAGGACCGTCCCCTGCTGCTGCGACAGAAGGTCCTCCTGAAGAGGCAGATAAACCGAGGGACCGACTCACATGCTGAGTAGCTCGGGATACCAGTACCTTCGTGCCCAGTCCGGAGTCACAAGGATGACTTGGGCCCGGTCGCGCTTGATCTTCTTCAGCACTCTGGGCAGAAGTGGTATAGGTGGAAAGGCGTACAATAGACCGCAACTCCACACGCGACGAAAAGCGTCGCCGAGAGAGTGCCGCCTTGGAAATTCCAACCCGCAGAACTGATGACATTGCGCGTTCTCTCCGGTGGCGAATAGATCTAACCAAGGCTCTCCCCATCGCTGAAAGAGGCCTTATGCCACGTCCGAGTTCAGACACCATTCGTGAGCCATCATGCACCGACGGCTGAGTTGGTCTGCCCTGGCGTTCAGAGAACCTGCCAGGTGTTGAACCACCAGGGTCACGCCCTGATGTTCCAGCCACTGCCAGAGGCGCAGAGCCTCCTGGCAAAGGGTCCACGACCCCACCCTGCCCTGTTTGTTGCAGTACCACATGGCGGTGGTGTTGTCCGTGAACACCTGCACTACACTCCCCCGGACAGAGGGGAGGAATGCCTTCAGTGCTAGACGAATCGCCCGCAGCTCCAAAAGGTTGATATGGAGTCGGGACTCCGCCGGAGACCAGAGGCCTCTGATCTTCGTCTCTCCCATGTGGCCTCCCCAGCCCTGGAGGGACGCGTCCGTCACAACTACGTGCTCCGGTTGGGGTTGGGAGAGGGATCTGCCACTGACCCAATCGCGGTCCGTGAGCCACCACTCCAGCGGTCTTGCAGTGCCCTCTGAGATCAGGACATGGTCGGAAAGGTTGTCCTGATGCTGGGCCCACTGAAACTTCAGGTCCCACTGCAGAGCCCGCATCCGCCACCGGGTGTAATGCACCAGAAGGATGCAGGAGGCCATCAGCCCCAGAAGCTGCAGCGTCAACCTGACCGAGACCCGGGATAAAGGCCGAAAGAGTGTAATCAGAGCCTGAATATCCCGGACCCGCTGTTCGGGAGGATAAACCCGAAACTGCGCCGAGTCGAGAACCGCTCCGATGAAGAGGAGCTTCTGAGAGGGGCACAGGTGTGACTTCGGCACATTGATGGAGAACCCCAGCTGATGCAGGAGGTCTGTCGTCGTCTGGAGGTGGCTTACGACTGTCTGGGGCGAGCCTGCCTTCAACAACCAGTCGTCGAGGTAGGGGAAGACTGAAACCCCTAACCTGCGCAGATGAGCTGCGACCACCGCCATCACCTTTGTGAACACCCGTGGGGCGCTGGTAAGGCCGAAGGGGAGCACGGTAAAATGAAAGTGCTCGTGGCCAACCGTGAACCGCAGGTAGCGCCGGTGGGCCAGCAGGACGGGGATGTGGAAATAAGCGTCCTGCAAGTCCAAAGCTACCATCCAGTCTTCTGGGTCCAGGGCAGCTAGGACCTGAGCCAGCGTCAGCATTTTGAACTTCTCCTTCCGGAGGGAGCCGTTGACGTTCCGTAGGTCCAAGATAGGGCGTAGGCCCCCTTTGCCCTTCTTGGGTACCAGAAAGTAGTGGGAGTAACAACCACACCCTACTTCTGGCCCAGGAACATGCTCGATGGCCCCCTTGGCCAAGAGGGCCGTGACTTCCTCTTGCAGAAGTTGCAAGTGATCCCCCGACACGCGGTGGAATTGCGGTGGCATGGCTGGAGGGGCCGCCCCGAAGGGGAGGGAGTAGCCCCTTCCGACGATTTGCAGCACCCACCTGTCTGACGTGACAGTGCGCCAGTGGAGGAGGTGATGGCAAACCCTGCCCCCCACTGGCGTCACATGGGCCTGAAAACACGGACTAGGAAGGTTTTGGAGGCGGATGCTGCTGGGGGAGGTGTGGACTTGCCGCGCTGTTGTCCCCGACCGCCACCACGGCGGTTTCCACGGCCGCCACCGCGCTGTTGAACATTCTGCGGTGCGTGGCTGGCAGCACGTGTGGGGGTGCCCCTTCCAAGCCACAAAAGGAGCGAAAGGCACCCGATTGCTGCCGTGTGGCCGAGAGGCCCAAGGACTTGGCCGTAGCCCTTGAGTCCTTAAAACGCTCAAGCGCATGGTCTGCCTTGTCGCCAAAGGGGCGACGGCCATCGAACGGCATGTCCAAAAGAGTGGCCTGGACATCGGCCGAAAAGTTGGCGGTCCTCAACCAGGCATGGCGTCGAACCGCCACCGTCGTTGCCATCGCCCTGCCCAGTGAGTCCGTGGTATCCAGCCCACACCGGATGGAATATCCCGCTGCATCTCGACCGTCCGCAAGGGCTTGGGCGAGTTTAGCCCGGACCTCCTCCGGACATTGTGGCAGCACGTCCGCAACCATATCCCACAGGGTGTGGGTGTAGCGGCCCAAGAGGCATGCAGTATTTACAGACCGCAGTCCCAAACTCAGGGACGAGAACACTTTCTTCCCGGACTGTTCGTACCTCTTGGATTCCCGATCGGGCAGAGCAGTCGGGAATGCGGTCTGGGAAGTAGAGGCATGGATAACCAGGCTCTCGGGGGTGGGATTGGTGGACAAAAAGCTAGCTTCGCCCGGGGCCGGGCGGTAGCGTCTGACCGCGTTCCTATCCACAGGCGGACCTGTGGCGGGCTTGGACCAAGTGCCCAAAAGAACGTCACACAAGGCCTCATTAAACGGCAGCAGAGGCTCACTGGAGATTGCCTGCGGTTTAAGGACCTAAGTGAGGAGGTTAGTCCTCACGGCCACGACGGGGAGCTCAAGGTTTAAGGCCTTGGCCGCCCTCGTCAACACTACACTGTAAGCAGCCCCCTCCTCCGTAGCCACGGTGGGAGGGGAGACAAATCCAGTGTCTGGCGAAGTGTCAATACCACTGGCCTCCCCTAGCTCATATGTCCAGTCCTCTGGAGACTGGCACTCCTGTGCCAGAGGGTCCGCAGACCCCTCCCAATCGCCCTTGTCACCTGTCTCCTGTAGAACAGGGTCAACAGACGGGGCCTTCTCATGGAAATAAAAATCTCCAATGGCCGTCGGAAGCGGCGCCCAGCGGTGCCAGAGTCGGATCGATGGGAAGATTGGGGACGGCGTCCACAGTGAGCGGCGGGGGCGACACCCGCCTGGCCGGCGCCGGTGAGGTCGACCGGCGACGACCCGGATCCGGAAGCGGATCCGGTGAGGTCCTGCGGCGCCGGGGCCGAAGCACCTGACGGCGTCCGGGCCGAAGCACCCGACCCGCTAGGGCCTCCAGCCGGGACCGTTGGGCCCAGAGGCGCCACGGGACCCGGCGGAGAAGGGAGGGACCTCATGGCCATGAGGTACCGCTCGACCTCCTCCAGCGTCGCGTCATGCCCAGGGACCCGAAGGTGTGGGCAGGCGGCGACGACTGCGACTCCGTCGGAGCCGCGTGGGTGGTGTCACCCGAACCCCCGGCCGCATCGTGTGAGCGTCGGGGTGGGTCGGAGGAACGATGATGCCTCTCCGACCTCTCATGCCCCTTACCTGAGGACTTTGATCCTGACGACCGGTGTCCATTTCCGGAGCTTCGAGGACTCCGACCCCGCGACCAGTCCCTCGACCTCCTGTGGGACTGGGACCGGGACCTGGAGCAGCGCGGGGCCGACTGCCGGAGCTCGAGCCGCTTGCGGGACCGCTCCCACCTAGCCTTCGACGTCGGGGCCCGGCAGTCGGAGCAGGTGCGGTCGTCGTGGTCGAGGCCTAAACACTTGAGGCACCGGCGATGGGGGTCGGTAACCGACATCAGTCGGTCGCACCGTCGGAGTCGAAGACTTAAGATGAGAAATGATCAAAAGATCAAAAAAGTTTAGTCAAAAAATGATTAAGGGGTAGAGCTTCTCCGGATCTGCGCTAGCTGGCACGGAAAAAAGAAGAACTGACGTCAGCGCGCATGGGCGGCGTCTAAGTACTCCGACTACGTCATTCCGGCGCTAACGACGCCGGACGCGGAGACGCGGACGACACCTGCCGGCGCACAGGGGTATTGCTATGCAAAATTTTCCGGATCCAGTCTGACGCCTGGGGATATTCTAAGGTAAGGAATCTATCACTAACGTGTCTCTTTCAGATCAAAATATATCAAAGGCTTTACTATCAGAAGTTGACAGCACGGGCCAGTCAGAATCTTTAGGGGGCAGGTTCAAGTATTTGTTGAGGAGAAGGAATTTAAATTTCTTCTTGAAGTAGGGGAAAGATAGATTGTCGTGTAAGTCTTGACGAAGAGCGTTCCAGGTTCTGGGAGCATTTCTGGAGAAGGAGCAGACGCAAAATGTCTCTTTCTTGAATTTGGGTGGAACCAGGAGAAGACAGCTTGAGTTTGTAAAGGCCTCTTTTGTCTGACTTTTGAGAGGTAGATAGTTTTTTTCGTGCGGAGAGCTTTGTGAGTTATGCATGCAGTTTTGAGTATAGCTCTTACCTCGAATGGAAGCCAGTTGAGCTGCTGGAGTGTGGGAGTGATGTGGTCATATCGCCTGTCCCCCGATAGAAGCCTGGCTGCCGCATGGAGTGTTGCTTTCAGAGGGGCTTGGTATGTTTTTGGGGCGCCCGTAACCATTGCATAGCCATACCCCAGCTTAGGAAGGACGAGGGCTTGCACCACAGTCTTAAGGTCATCAATGGGTATGAATTGTTTGGCTTTAAGGGGTTTCAATGTGTAGAAAGTGCTTTTTGCAGAGAGTCGAACATGCTCTTTCATGCTTCGGTGACAGTCAAACGTTATACCCAGGGATTTAACAGAGTTCGAGATGGACAGTTTTCAGTTTACTACAGTAATGATGTTGAGCCAGCTAGCTACGGGAAAAGATTGTTCTTTGAGTTGGATGAGGAGGAGTTCTGGTTTGTAGGGGTTGAGTTTGAAGTGGTTGCTGGTTAGCCAGAATTAAACTGTGTGGAGAGTGCTTTTTGGGAGCTGGAGGTCTCCGTCTGACAAGATTTTCATGTAGAGTTGGGAGTCATCCGCATAGCAGTGGTAGGCAACTCTAGCTTGCTTCAGGATCACTATAAGAGGTTCCATATAGGGGTTGTATAGGGCAGGAGACATGAGTGACACTTGGGGAACTCTTTATGAGACTGGCATTGCATTTGAGGTTTTATTGTTAAGTTTGATTAATTGTGTGTGCTTGTTTAGGAAAAAGGCAAACCAATGGCGGACAGTTCTTTTGATGCCTGCTCACTTCAAGAGGGTGTTTACTAGGATGCCATGGTTGACAGTTTAGAAGGTGGCTGAGAGGACTAGGAGGAATGCCTGTCTTTTGTCCATAGTTCTGTGAAGGTGGTCTAAGATGCTCAATATAGCAGTCTTTGTACTACAGCCTTTCCTGAACACAAACTAGAAGGTGTTGTGTAAGTTACAAGGTGGGTGTTCAGTTGGGTAAGCACACATTTTTTGATGGTTTTGGCACGGAGAGGGAGGTTAGTTATGGGTCTGTAGTTAAGGTCATTTGCGTCGGCGTCCTTTTTTATTTTTATGAGTGGGGGTTACTTGACCAAGTTTGAGGGGAACTGGCATGAAGCCGCTCGATAGGGAGGGTGAGCTTCATGTTCACTAGTTATTTGCGGAATTCTTCTTCACGGACATCGTTGAATTCAGACCAGATTGCATTGTTTTTCAGTTGCAGGGAGTTGCTGCAGGACAGTTGTGTTTGGAAGAGAGGTTTCGGATGTGCCCTTTCAACAAGGGGCATCTGTGGTGCAAGGTAGAGCAGTGGGAGGTGGGAGGCTCAAGAGAGTTCTATACTATATATATACTTTTTCAGAGAAAAATGTTGCAAATTCTTCACAGTGTTTGGCAGAGTTGCTAACTGAGTGTTGAGGGAAAGTGGATGTTTGCTGCTTGATGTTGTTGAATAAGTCTTTGGGTCAATTGAACCAGAATCTGGTGGGAATACCTGGAGTTTTAAAGGTTCGAATGCTCCAACAAGTTCTGTCATTTTTGTGGTGTAGTGGCTGGTCAGGTCATTAGTGGATGAGAGGCCGGATGGAGGTATGATTTGGGAGTGGACTAGTGTCTCTAACTCGGCTTGTGGGATTTGGTGGATGTTCCTCTCCCAGTGCTTGGGACAGTTG
This sequence comes from Lissotriton helveticus, assembly GCF_964261635.1. Classification (NCBI taxonomy): domain Eukaryota; kingdom Metazoa; phylum Chordata; class Amphibia; order Caudata; family Salamandridae; genus Lissotriton; species Lissotriton helveticus. The sequence goes on from NC_136059.1 coordinate 1,906,481,945, forward strand.
GGTTTGGGGCTGGCCTTTGGATGAAGGTATTGAGCTGGAAAAGTATTAGATGGTGATCGGTCCAAGCAGATGAAGGATGGAAAGCAGGCATAGTGTGTTGCGCTTGGAGATGATTGCATCAAGGGTAGAGCCCTTGTTGTGGGTTTGTTCCTTATAGTGCTGGGTAAGATAAATCGCTTACAGGAGTGTGGTGAGGATTTGTACTGGGGGGTCCTTCGATTTGTTAAGGTGCATGTTTGGGTCTCCTAATATGTCGTCAGTGCTATCTTTTTGGGAGTTTAGCGATATTAAGTCTGCCAAGTCTTTGAGGAATTGTGGGTTATCACCTGAAGGGAGATAGAGGATATGAAATTTGATGGGGATGGGGCCTTTTGAAGAGAGCTCAACTCCTAAATATTAAATTCAAAGGAAGGGTATTTGGTAGTGTGGAGGTAATAAGGAAAAGATCATGTAGGAAAGTAGGATCTGCTTTCTTGGTCACCCCCACTTTTTGATGGGGTTATGTTTTATTTACTACTCCGACTGGGATTCTGCTCATCAGGACCCCAGTCTTTCTGCTTCTTCCCTAAATTGGACATGGGGAGTACTTAGTTACACTCCTGATTGGCTACTGGTGTCCCCTGGCATGTCCCGAGTATATAGTACGAAGGTACCCAGCGCATCGGTACACCAGGAGTCGACCATGGGCTGAAGCATGTATTATGCCAACTATGATAGACCACTCAAAATGTGACGACAGGCCTGCCATTGCAGTTTGTGTAAGCTGGTGCTGTACGATTCCTTACATCGAAGATCACTGCACTTAAAACCTATACGTCACCCCTAAGGCAGGACTTTCAATCCTTAAGGCAGGGTGCTCAGTTCTAAGTGTGAGGGTGCGTCTGCATGAGCAGGACACCCCTACAACCTTCGGAGTTTATTCTTCCACTTTATAAGTGCATCAGCCATTAAGATACATAGTGAGCATGCGTGATAACGTGATGGCTCTCTAAACAGGCTATAACAACCCTGTCATGTTTGCTATCAAAAAGTAAAGCTCCTCCGGAAGGCCCTCAGTGCTGTGCTGCCAGTACCAGTCTTCTAGACCCGGACACCAAACTATATCTGCTGCCCACCAGAGATATGATTCTGCCCTCCTGCTGTTGAGCCAAGCTCAAGCAGGGGAAGGCAGGACAATAGGTTTCCTGTTACTGGGAGGTGTGACCTCCCAGACAGGACTAAGTGTATTGGGGCAGGGTGGGGTAGCTTGCCAGCACCACTGAGATTGCTTTAAGGGCACATGTTGTAACCTCCTTGAATACTCCAGTTGGAACCAGTTCACAGAGCAGTTGGCTCCGGCTCTTGCGCGAAACCGGACAAAGGACATGGAAGTATCCTCCATTCTGTCCAGTCCCTCCAAAAGGAGGGTTCCTTGAATCGTCCCAACCCTTTCCTTAGGGTACTTAAGGGCTTACCTGTGGTTTGGTCCCTAGATTCATCGTGGGACAAGATTCAGATCCAATGCCACTTCTTCAACTGGCTGGGCACTCCAGACTTAGCTTTGGGAACCAAGACTGCAAGTGGGAATACTCCTGCTGCTCCTGGTACCGTCGTCCTGCAAGTCTGCTGCAAAGTCTGTGCCTGTGCTCCATACAGGTTCTTCACTGGACAGTGGACATCCAAGACACCTGAAGGAATCTCCCTTGCAGTGAACAGGGATGTAGAATTCCTATAGCCCCACGCCCAGGACATATTGTTTGGGGTAAAGGGCAACAAGTTTTCATATGTATTTTGTCCTTGGGACAAGTAGGCCCAACCAGCTGCAGCAAAAACCCTTAAGCTGCCAGTTTAAAGTACCACATTATGGATCAGGGAAGGACACTGTCTGCAGTTACGGTAATATTGGTGTCCATATGTTAATGCTGTTCAAACTTGTATTTATGGTTCATTAATTGAAAGTCTTTATTTTAGGGTGAGCGCTCCAAGTAAATGTTGTAAACTCTGACTGCACTACGGGCAGTGATTCGAGTATAAAAATTTGCACACATTTTCAAAGTTTAGCAATATGAGGTTATGCATAATGCTCAGAGAATGCTCTCTGGTTTGATGCAAATATTTGCAGAAGCTTGAAAGCAAGATTGAGGATTTTTTGCTTTCAAAATAAAAATGTTGATAAAAAAATTAAAAGCAGGAATAAAATAAAATTGCTAAACTACTGTAAATTTTCAGGTACCATTTCTTTGCAGCATCATTTATTAACATCTGTTGATGCATGCCAGTATTTCCCAAAAATATTCATAATGGAAAATCAGTGTAACCAGTTTCAATAAGATCATGGGAAACTTTGGTGGTCAGCATTTTAGTTTTGCTAATGTGTGACTTGTTTGGGCATCGTTTTTGTAAAACCTTACTGGTATTGGACCTGCCGGGTCCTCACAATTATAACAAACATTGGCAAAAGCAAAAATTGTTTTTGGGTGGGCGTGGCTTAGCCGGCGAGGATGGCGGTCGCGGTTTAATCTCGCTCCGACCAGCCATCCAAGATCCTGTAGTAATATCCTGCCTCTAGACATCTGCTACGGTGTGCCCCGCGCCGGAGAGCCCTTCGAACACCCAGCTGGCTGTCAGACCTGAAGGTGCAGCGGCGGCGATCGAGGGCCTGTAAAGTGTGGCGGCTTAGCGGGAGGCGGTCAGAGAGGAGCCGGGCCTAACGTGATTTGCCTGGCCGGAGACGTAGGCCGGCGCGTCTGATGGAGGTACCACCGGTGGGATCGGCGCTCGGAGCTCTGCACCAGCACCAGATTTCTCTCCCCCCCCCACCCCCCCACCCAAAAGCTGAGGCGCTGGAGGAAACCGGGCTGTGGCGGCTGGTGGAGTGAGGAGGTGAGGACTGGTGGCGGCCCCGGGCTGCGGTGCCGGTTTCCCTGGGTGAAGAGGCCATAGGGAGGCAGCAGCCATTTTGCGGATCCCCGGGCGGCTGCGAGTGGTCTGCCAGGTCCAGGTGTGTTGCAGCAGACTAGGGGGAACCGGTGTACAAAACCTCCCCCCCCCCCTCCCCCCCCTTTTCATCTATTCTTTGCCTGCTCCAGTGGGCTGCGGCAGTCGGGCCGTGGTGGCAGCGGTGAGGTAGAGGAAGAGTGGTGCCCCTGGGACCTTTGACCGTCCAGCCCTCCACGCAGTGCTGCCTGGGGGGGGGTCGAGGTGCGTGCCGGGCAGTGGATATCCTTACGTGCCGGCCAGCGGTGCCCCGGTGGCGGCCGGGGGTGACAGGGCCCGGACACGGATAAGCTTGGGCATAACAAGCACGGAGTCCTTAGCGGCATCCCGGACATCGCCAGGGTCATCGGTACACATCGGTGGTCAGGTCGGGCCATAGTGGAGTGGAGTGAGGCCGTCTATATTCGAGGCGAGGGCTAACTGGTGGCCTTTTGTGAGCCCTTGCAGTAGCCGCAACCAGCTTGAGGGCCTCGAGGAGGTGAATCTTGGCTTGGAGCTACGTCTCCTGGACATCGGGCTGTTTCCACGATCGGCCCCTTGAGCGGTCGCCCCTAGGTCTCTGTGGCACCTATTGCACAACGATGATGCGCGACAAGGGCGGTGGAGGCAACACCAAGCAGGGCACCATAGACAAGTTCACAGGAGCGAGTGCTGCAGCAGGGACTGCGGGATCGCAGGTCCAGGTCCCTGACAACGCGGCGCTAAGAGCGGCTATTACCCAGTCCAGTGACATACTGGACGCCAAGATCGGGGCCGTGGGTTCTGATGTCATGTTATTGAGGCAGGACTTGCGTAATGCAGTTGAACGCATCACAGGGAGCGAGACCTGCATATCGGAGGTGGAGGATGGCATCACTACCTTAAAGAAGAAAGTGTCAGCTATGGAGAAGATTCAGAAAGGTCTGGCATTGCGGGTTGAGGATGCCGAAGGGCGGGCTCATCACAATAACCTACCTTCGCGGGACTCCCGGAGGGATGCGAGGGAGATAGCGTGGAGCGTTTCTTGACCCGGTGGCTGGAGGGCTGGCTCCCCCCAGATGCTCTCTCTCGCTGCTTCATGATGGAGAGGGCCCACCGAGCTCTCATGCAGAAGCCTCCCCAAGGGGCTCGCCCGCGGCCGATCATCGCCAAATTCTTTAACTATATGGACCGCGATCGAATTCTGAAGCAAGCAGGAGCCAAAACATCCCTCACCTGCGACAACGCAAATATCCTGATTTTCCCGGACTACACACGCCTGGTGCAGCAGCAGCGTCAATCCTTCCTGGCGGCCAAGGCACGCCTCCGGGACCTTAAGCTCCAGCCCGCCTGAGAGTTGTCTACTGATCTCGCACGCTGGTCTTCGATTCTCCTGAGGAAGTCTTTAAATGGACCGATGAGACTGAGGGTGCGACTTCACACGCCACCTGGCAGAGATTCAGACTCTTCGTCGAGTGAAGTGGCCCGGAGGGGCCCACGTGACCAACAAGGAGGTAGCAGGAGGTCAAAGTCCATGTGTCGATCTCGGTCCGGCTCCGCTCTATGGCAGAAGGGCTTGTAGCTGGAGAAGCAGGCTTCGGCTGACTGATTAGCTGGTCCAACAGAGAATGGGACTCTGGAGATTGTGTTTTGATGTCTAAATAGGAAAGAATTTTGGCCTGGGAACCCGGTCACGCAGTGGTGGGCGGGAAGGGGTAAGGCCCAAGGGTTATGGGTATCCAGTTGGCGATGCATTGGAAGGTGTGGTTCCTGTCCCCCGGTTGGGGACTTGGCTACTGTCCGACCGCGACAGATACTTCCATGTTTGTGAGGTATTGGGGAGGGGGGGGGGGGGGGGGCGAGGGTTTTTTTGTTTTTATTTTTTTGATTGCGTATTCATGCTGGTTGCTAGTCAAGCTTTGTACACTCATAGGCACACATGCACGGGCCAGGAGGGCAAAGGTCTTTCAATATGTCGGGCACGGAGGTGGAAGGGCGGTTAGCCCCCGGTTCCCTGCGCGTAGTCAGTTTGAATGTTCGTGGGGCACTGGATAAGGTAAAGCGAGGGGCCATTCTTCAGTATGCCAAGAGAGCGGGGGCGACGTACTCTTGCTCCTGGAAACACACTTGCTGGGCACTAAAGCTCTATGCCTACAGAGGTATGGGTATCACCATGTGTTTCATTCAGGGTTCACACGGGGCTCGCGGGGAGTAGCGATACTGATCCATCACAGGGTCCCATATGCATATGAGAAACTTTGTTGGACACGCAGGGAAGGTATGTCTTTATACAGGGCAGAATTGGGGGACACTTGACACTGGGTAGCGTGTACGCTCCACCGTCACTACAGCCGGACACATTTTCTGTAGTGGGAGGAGACTGGAATGATGTGATGGAGCTGGGACAAGACAGATGGAGGAGCGGAGATGCTGTTTGGGCAGGAGGATCCCCTACTAAACTTCACTTCCTGGTAACCGGGTTAGACTGGACGGATCTATGGAGACACCTCATGGCCCTCGCCGGGAATACACTTACTTTTCCACAGCACACGACTCCTTTGAGGCTAGACTACATTTTTGTTCCCAGGGGCTAGCGCACAGAGTATTATCGGCGACCATCATACCCAGAGCCTTGTCACTCACCCGTAGCTCTCACATTCCAGATCGGCCCGGGACGGCAGCCACTTAGGTGGCGTATGGCGGGGTGGCATTTGCAGAAGGAGGAATACAGGAAGCATTTGGCCAAGGAGATAGATAATTATCTGGCAGTAAATGTGGGGTCGGTTGAATCTCCAGCGGTACTTTGGGAGGCATTAAAACCCACGTTACGAGTAGATATTTCTTGGTGTGTGGCCACACGGAGGGAGCGGCAGCAGGACTTGGTGCGTCGGGAGGCAGATATGAAGGTGCTGGAACGCAGGGGTCGGAGGCGGATGGAGGCCCGGTTAGAAGGTATTGTTGGCTCAGTAACAATATACAGTAATACTGATGGATGAGGCACGCCAGGCTTGGCTTGCAACGCGTAGTAGGGTCTATCAATGTGGGGATAAGTCAAGCAAGATGTGGGCTCCCAGATATCTATATTTTTTAAACCCAATATATCTATGATTCTACTAAATGGATTTGCACCAATTCACAAGAAACACGCTTTCTGATGAATTTGGTGCAATTCCGTTCAGCGGTTCCGGCTGTATTAGTGTTCAAAAAATGAAAAATCCCCATAGACATAACAAGAAAAACACATTTAAGGACCCCCCCACCCATTTCCCTCGGCCCGCATGACAAATTACCCCGAACCTTTCGACACAGCAGCTGAACCAAAAAAAAGTACGTTGTGTGAAAATTTCGGCAAGATTCATCAAGCAGTGCCAAGGTTATTGGCAAAACATTGCACTGAAAACTTTGGTCCAAACTATAACTACCTACTGGCTATAGCTGGTGGGTTATATAGCTCTCTCACATGACTTTACTTATTTGAGAAAATAAGAAGACATTACAATATCCACTCAGGCACATGTTAACATATACCTTCTAATAAAGACAGAATGATCTGTAAGGCAAGTAACACAGAACCCAAAAAGCATTATCATACTACCAAAATTTTGACCACAGGTGAAACATTTTTAAAGGCAAAGATCTTCATGTTATACAAAAAAGTTGAAGACACCAAACTACTATCAAATGTGAGCAACAAATAGGAAAAGATATTAAGGAATTATTAGATTCAGGTCTCGAAAAATCTACTCGCCCACTTGCTATGGCGAGTCAGATTTTATCAGGTCGAGCTAGATTTAGGACCTACTCGCCAATTCTTGCAAGTAGGCTAAGAACAGGTATTCTATTCAGTCAGAAAGTGAATGGGCAATAAAGAGGCCTTTAAATTGTGTTGTCATCTTGTCATATTTTCTCTGTGTTCACCCAGACAGAGGTCAGTAGTCAGTTTACAATGACTTTTCTACTTGAGAAATCCAGGATATTGTTAAGTGAACTGTAATACCTACCATACGTAGTGTGAAATTGAAGGCTGTAGGGTATCAGGTTTTTCCTAAAACAATTAAATAGCTAATATGTCAACTGTACCAACATTTCAAAATATATTTTAGTAGTTGTGAAAGCCAATTTTTTGTACTTCTGTGGAATGAAAAACAAAATCAGAACACTACTTGGGTTCATAGGTTTTCTGAAACTAAATTTTCACAGATTGTTAATACACTATATAGTTTTATCTGTAAAGCTGCAAGGTAGTGGGATGGTTTTGGTCCACTTGTTGAAAATCTACTGTGTCAGTGCGCTATCACCTCAGGCTTCAGTAATCTATTTATTAAAAGTGAGTGTTTAAACATGAACTGAGAAAAACTCTTGCCCCTGCCCTGATGACAATGCTATAAGTAAAGTGAGAGGCAAGTCAGGGATGATGTGTACCCTAAATGTGGGTTAGATTCTTATTACACATGGAGCTAACATTTTGTCTATTTAATGTTAATGTTATTGCCATTTATAGAGCGCACGGTTACCCAATGGGTGTCCTGGCGCTTAAAGATTAGCGTCCAAACCGAGGCATGACCAAGCGGGAGATAACCATGTTTACAAGGATTGCAACAGCCAGGTTTTTACTGTTTTCCTGAATTCTAGATGGTTCGAGATGTGCTAATAGGCAGTGGTAACTCATTCCATGCCTTAGATGCTCCAAGCATAAAGCGTCTGCCTCCCCAGTTAGCTCTTCTAACCCGGGGAACTCCTGGAAACATGTGATGGTCAGAGGTGACCTTAAGAAGTTCAACCTAGACCGTGATTGTTTAGGGAATTACCGCCCAATATCTCTACCTCCAGGTCTTAGTAGAATGACAGAAAAGTAGGTCTATAAATGCCTATCAGACTTCCTGGAAGCAAACTCCATCCTTCACAACACACAAATGGGATTTCGACCTAAACACCACAGAAACTGCTTGTCTGGCTGTGGTTGAGGAGGCTTTAGAGGAGATTGGATAAAGGGCCACAGTGGCCATCATACTCTTGGACCTCAGTGCGGCTTTTGATACCGTAGGCCACGCCACGCTCTTATATATATGGTAAGGCCCAGAGTTAAAGGAAAAGTCCTGGACTGGGTGAGTTATTTTTGGAGGAAATGAACATGCCAAGTCTGGGGCACAAGGCTGCTCATCAGAAAACATGGCAGTCATTTGTGGGGTTCCACAGGGATCCTCACTTACTTTAACATTTTTTAATATATAGCTGAAATCACTGGTGGACATTGTAGCTCCTTATGGTATTACTATAGTCTTGTATGTGGCCACTCAGCTGGTCTCTCTTGCTCCTAGCTCGGACACCTCTTTATCCACACTTGGACCTTACTTGGAGAAGGTGGTCAGCTTGATGAATAAGTCTTGCTCAATTAATCCAAAACAGAAATGATTCTGGGAAATAACACCATCACTCAAGTCCTAGACTGGCCCACTATCCATGGTCCTCCGCCAGTCTAAGGCGATAATAAAGAATCTGGGGATGTGGCTCAAAAACACTCTAACGAAGTAAGTCCAGGCCATCAAATCTCTGCTAGCTATTTTGGACTGTTGGGGATGCTGCGCAAGATTCTGCCCCTGCTCCCAAAGAATACAAGACCAGGAGTAGTCCAAGCCCTTGTCCTCTCGCACTTGGACTATGGCAACTTACTGTATCTAGGTTCTCCTAAAGGAGTGACACAAACTACAAGTTGTGTAAAATGTGGCTGCACGCATGTTACTTGGGATCCCACGATCTCAATCAGTTACACCTTTAATGGCTCTCATCTCTCAAAGAATAACAAATCACTGTGCATCTTCCACCGGGCTCTGCAGTGTCAATGGCCATCAATACATCCCCAAAAGACATCTGGGATCCTCAAATCTCTAGCTGGCTACATTCCCTAGTGTTAAGCGAGCCAGAAGTGGAGGCTGAACCTTTAGCCTAAATTCAGGAAATCTCTGGAACTCTCTCCCATTAGCCATTCGAGCAACAGATAAAAAAAACTACACTTTCAAAAAGGCCCTAAAACCTGGAGGTTTGAATAGGTATTTCTCCCTGCCTCTCTGTTCTTTAGGTGCACCTCTCCGACCTGGAACCGGGATGCCTTCGGGTCACCATGCACTCTACAAATCCCATAGTACAGTATAATTCCATTTTTCCGTTTACAATGTTACCCAAGGTACAAGTATGAATATATAATGGAATATATGCACGTCAGGTAAACATTTTCAATGAAATCTGTTATATTAAAAAATGTGTAGGTCGGGTAGAGCAAGCAAAGGAAGAGCATACTTGGAAGTGTAGGGAAAAAGCATATAGCGTGGAGAATTATGGGTGACACTTTCCCCACAGTACAAGCCATGGATTTCACGTACACTTTAACTAGCAGTACCATTACTGCTTCTTATGACATTGAGCTTCCAACCACTAACCAGTTTTCACTCCCGTCTCATGAGACCCTAAAGATGCCCTTCCTGAACCCATCGCCCTTCCTGAAGTGAGCCTAGCTTGGCATTAATTTAGTCACCCTTTCCAGATCATTTGTTGCTATTTTAGGTCTATTTGGATTTTTGCAGGACTATAGACAAAAGACCGCCCTAGAGGAGCTGACCACAAGGCATTTGCACCCACGTCGAGAAGGTCGCAGGAGGAAGCGGCTGTCAGCAGGACTCCAACCACGATGACCGCAGAGCTAATCACAATGTGCCTTTCTGTTGAGGCAACTGTGGCTGAAAGATCTCCTACTTCAACTTAGCGGAATCAAAGCAAATTAGGTATAAACGTACTTTTTTTTCTTTTAACCGTTTTCCACTTCCGTTTCAGTCTTTGACACCATCGTCCAGGTTCCTCATTTGACTTCACCACAATGCCAAAGGAATCTGTTGTGCACGGGATCTAAGGTAAGCTACTTGTACAATTGTCTTACTATGAATTGTATTTTGACAATTGATGTAGCCTCATGTATTTCTGCATTGCTCTTACATGCACATTTTTCTTTAATGCAGTAGTGTTCATTTTACAACTTATCAAGATAAAAGGAACACACCCGGATTGACACTAAAAAAATAAAATTGTGGTGCCTGTGCATTCAATAGTGTGTGTGGCAAGAAATATTTATTAAAAAATGGGTATAACACATTACCTACATATGTTTTGCAAACAAACATGTGTGTATTGACACATTAATTAGTACATACCAGTCTCCACTCCACCAGGGACTCACTCCGTCAGCAAATCTCCGCTAGGACAATAGCGACATTTAAGTAGGCTCGGCGCAATTGTCTTGGCCTGACGGCAACGGTGTACTATTAGTCAGCTGGGGCGGCTGCAGTATCTGAGGAGGTGCCCTGCTTATGCAACAGAAAACAGTGCTGATGCAGACGGCAGTTCAGCCAGCACACATCTAAGTACGGCAGACAAGACTCAGTCAGCCAGACGGAGTACTTCAAATTGCTGCCACGGAAGGGCGGTGGTACAAAAGGGGGTGGTGATGGACGGAGCATCTGAACCAATCAAACACTCACACCCAGTCAAAAGATCTGGGTTTAATCCATCACCGTTCTTTAGCCCACTCTGCCAACCCAGTTCAGACATGGCCATATGCAAATCTGTCTGACCCTGTGCCTCATGGAAACAGTCCAGCCCTAACTGCCAAGCCATGCCTTCCCTGGACCGGAAACAAGCTTCCTAGGACCGGTTTCTGGCATTTCAGCCGTCTCAGCCAGGCTTGCTTGAATCCAGTGGCAAAGTGAGCAAGGGACTCACGTCTGAGCATACCCTGCCACACTTATGGCGGACAAAGTGGTACAAAAGGGGGTGGTGATGGACGTAGCACCTGAACCAATCAAACACTCACACCCAGTCAAAAGATCTGGGTTTAATCCATCACCGTTCTTTAGTCCACTCTGCCACGGAAGGACGGTGGGCATACTGCCAAGATCTAAATCAGGACCCAAGTTTCTTGTCGTAAGTACTCAAGTGTCACTTTCAGTTCTTGTATTAGTATTCACTAGTATGCCTTTTGAAAATACTATCCAGGCAACTCTAGTTGAGTATGCTCTCGAATGACTGGCACAAGCCTGGTTTCTTCAGATATCTACCCAGTCGAACTTTTAGAGGTTCGTCACAGCTGTTGTTGGCACTCTACATCCAGTATCTGTCTATATGATTATCTTCTTGGGCGACAGGTGTCTAGTACTACTACAAGAGAACGACTTAAGCAAGCCCCTTACATTTTTTCCCCACATCACCGAACAGTTCAATAGAAGAAAATTTAGGAAACTAAGACAAGCATGTTCATCATAACAAAATACTCGTAGTTTATAGCTACCAAGACAAACAGGAACACTGCTGCTAGTCCAAGTATTAAGCCACATTGTACCAGGGAACAAGGTAATTCTGTGACAAACTGAACAGTAAGCCATATTTGTCACAAATACTGCATTCATGGCTCAATTGAGCTAATTGGTCTAGTGCTCTTGACTGCTAGTTGGTACTTTCTCACAGATGGAGATAAGTATGATGCGCCTCCTTCTGGCAAATGCAATATTTCATGGTGCAGAACAGCTTGCTTGGGAAGACACCACTAACCACTATAGGTATGTTTTGAAGAACATACATATTCAGAGTAACTTATAAGCTGTCGGACACATTAATGTGGACGCCATGCATGAGAATTATAAAACAAACAAACTAAAAATACACTTTACACATTCCTTTGCGATTATATTGGCTGTGACTCCTCGGAGTAGTGATAAAACATTCATATTCAACTCAAACGTTGTGCACCATTTAATGGTTCAACATCATAGATTTAAAAAAGCAAACAATTCTAGGTCAGGACAGTAGGCGAGGATTATGCTGCTCTTCCTGTACTGCAAACAAATCACGGCAGTCAACCATATTACATTAAAACACACAAATGAATTTTCAATTAATGGCCCCATGACATCACTGTCTGTGACGGGGAGAACCAGGAAGATCAACAGGAGTGTCCCGGGGGCACTATGCCGACTCGACATGTGCGGTCTCTGCGGACCTCTGAGGGGCAGGGCTTGGCAGGGGTAAAATGGCTGGAAACACCTACAGAGGGTGTGGGACGCCGAGGAGGAGGATGGAGAACCACAGCGAGAGGAAGACGAAGAATCACAGAAGTAGGAGATCGAGGAGCCAGACGCGGGAAGAAGTCGTGATGACGACGAGAGGACCCAAAGAGAGACCAGGACGTGCTCCGAGGAAGGCCCTACGGACAGGACAGCCGGGACCCTGTCATCGGGTCCCGGTTTCAGGCAAGTGATTGGGAAGACCGGCCGCACAGTGGTGGGGTGGGGTGGTGGCACGCGCAGGCAAGCTTCTCGGGGCTCCAAGACTCCCCTCCCCCCACTCTGTTCCCTCTAGACAGCATAGGAAACAGAGTGGGACACTGGGCCGACTGGAGACTGGGACCGGGAAACCGATAAAACTTCCAACGGGAACTACCTGACGAAAAGGGCCCAGGGACAGTAAATGGCACCCTAATTCAGAGGTCCACAGCGCAAACAGCCCCCCCCCGGGGAATAGTCCAAAAGTACGGGAGAATACAGAGCACTAATATTGAGGAAGGGACAGAGGCACTGACCGTCATATTTTTTACCGAGGGCATGCCGTGCGGGACAGACCCTGGATAAAGAAAGGCGGCAGCCAGTGGAGGGAGCAGACATCCCCAAGACAACGAAGCAGTACAAAGACCACCACGTACCCGCGGCATAACGCACCCCTATTCGTTGTGAACACAATAAAACGCTTTGCATACCAATCCAGTCCCTCGTTTGGTCTGTGGGGGCGTGACACTGTCCTCCGATCAGGGCCTGGGAAGGCCTGTAAGATCTTGAATCTCCATTGTTTTTCCTTTCTTTGCTGTATAATGTCTTGTCGATATATGAGTGCATTTATGGTGTACTGCGCGCTGGTTATTTCACTGCGTGTGCTGCACTGTGTACAATTGTTGGCATGACCGGGAGGGATTGGTTTGTCGATCCATGCACCTGACAACCTTAACATTGCTCTATGACAACCGTGTTCTGTACGGAGGCTATTATTGATGAATGTACTGCACCCAGTGTGGAGATTGAGAACATGCTAGCACTCTGCCAGAGTACACGCAGTACTCTTTATTTCAGGTGCCAAATAGCGCATATGCAAGACACGTACAAGGCTCAGAGTGGCTCGAGTGTAAAGCAGTTATGGAGCTCGGAACATGATTTGAGTTCTCCTCTTATGCCTTCTTAGGGCTGAAATAAACATAGAAGATCTCTGCTCTATTGTGGCAGATTGCTCCCTCCAGGATTACTAGCCGGTGTACATATATTTGGGGTACTTGCCACTAAGTATTCCTCTAGCCTGCCTTAGGTAGAACTCCCACCACCTCAAACGTCTTCCTAACTCTCAAATTGGATCTCTCCGGCACACAGTTGTGAAAGGGGTCTTCCAATAATGGAAAGTTATCAAGAGTAGTTTGAGGATAATCTCTCTATCATGAGTCAAATGATTACCAACTTAAGAAGCAGTTGGTTGTGGCTATCGACCTCTGTTCAAGAGTCAGTGAACAAGGCCTTAGCTGTCCACTGAGACCTTTTCGGCAGCCTTTGAAGAGCCATAGGCTCCGTGAAATAGGTGTAGACCCTCTAGAACCTAGTACTTCATCCAATTCATCTGTGTCTAATGTGACTGAATCAGCCTGACCACAAAAGAAGTCCCTCAATAAGGTGGCTAAAAACGTTCTGCTGGACTACTGCTATGGTGCCTCTGAAACTCAGGGTTCCTCTAGCCTGCGCCTCAGCCCCTCCCGATACCAAGAGAATAGGTCATCTCAATGTTCCAAGTCTGATTCCTCCCAGGATGACCCCCCTCAAGTGCAGAAGCGCAAACGCAGAGCTCGCTTCTTGGACCCTCAAGGTTCCTGAGCAGACACTTGGATTTTGATACAGAGGAAATTGTTCATCTGAAATCAAATGTGTGATGCCCCTCCTCCGAGGTGGCAGAGTATATTTAGGCAAGGCTGCGGAAGAGGTTCAAGAAGGTCAGAGAATTTGCGCACTGAATTCCCTTGCCCTTCCCTACCGGAGAAGGTGACAAATACGCCACAAATAGATCATAACACGGCAGTCGTTATTAAATAATTCTCCAACTACCCCCAAGAAGGGCACAGACAGCATGTGGCGCATTTGTCAAGAAAAGATATTTGATTTTTCAGGCCCTCTAACCAAGATCCTTGAAATGACAAGCTAAAGAGCTAGTATCGCCTGCGGACCCAGATACACTTATGGGTGGGACCCAGAGAGCAATATGCCTGTAGTACAATGCCAATGGCACAATGTCCTCAGGGAGACATTGATGCATCCTATTGTGCATTGATCCCAGACTGGCCAAAACAACTCCTTCGGAAGCCAGTCCTCTGGCGAATGGACAACTATTAGTAGACAGTTTTGTTAAGGATCTGGGAAAATTTGTAGCAACTTTCTCAAACACAGACGAGGCACAGTCGGTCGTCCCTTAAAATGGTCTCCCGCTCTGGCCTTTTTTAACAGGGCCAGACTCTGGAGTTCGACCATAGGGCTGCGTTTTTCCACCAACAAGAGTCACGCATCATCAGTGCAGAAATTCTAGAGCTCTTGCCCAAAGAGGCAAATCGTATTGACATGCCCTAATCCCAAAGCTTTTGTCAGCACAATATTTCTGGTTTAGAAGAAGGGGGTGGTTGCAGATTGGTTCTGAATCTCAAACAGTTCAATGCTTGGGTTGTATAGCGCCATTTCAAGAAAAAGGGAATTTATCTGTTGAGAAATCTTCTGCAGGAGCGAGATTCGCTAGTTAGACTTGACCTGAAGGATGCTTATCTGATTGTGCCCGTCTTCACTGCACTAACAATTTTTCCAGTTCAAATTGTATCGCAGGGTGTATGAGCTCATCGCCCATCCTTTTGGGCTCTTTTTGGCCAATTGGTTTTTCACCAAATTAATGAGAACAGTTGTAGAGTCCCTCATGCTTGGGGGGACGGGTGGGGGGGTAAGGTTAATTTACCTGGACGATCTGATCATTAAGGCCAAAGTTCGAGACAAGGTCCTGCTACATCTGAACTGGACAATCCAGCTGTTGCAAGAATTGGGGTTCATCAATGTCCCAAAGTAGTGTCTAATTCTCTCCCAATCTCTAGATTTCTGGGTTTTCAGATCGATTCAATTCAGGTCCACCTGAAACTTCTAGCTCAAAAGATTCAGGCGATAAAAAAAAAGTTTTAAAGAGCTGAGGCAGTTTCTCTTGTTTGCAACGGTTTCTTTGAAAGTCCTTTCCAGGATTGGACAATGCCAAAATTCCCACATTCAAGCATTCTTCATTTCTGAGATCATCTATGCCTGAAGATCCTCTATCTGTGGAAGGGTTTAACATACTCCGAGCAGATCTTCCCACCAGAAGAAGCCCGGGTAGAGATGAATTGGTGGTTGGACCATATGGAGAATTTGAGTGGCAGTGCAATTTTCAGCAGCAATCAAGATGTCATTATGGAGTCAGTTCCCAGCAGATGGGGCTAGGAGAGGGAGATGTGGCCTTGGTTATACGGGAGGCCATTGGTCTCCGGAGGAGTTTCACCTGCATATCAACTGACTGGAACTTTTGTCAGTACTGTCTACGATCAAGAAGCTAGCTTTCCACAAGGCTCAATGCTGTATTTGCCGGAGGCTGGACAATCCCTCAGCAGCAAGGTACAACAACAAACAGGGGGGTACCCGGTCCCAAAAATCTTTGGCAATCTCAACTAGATTTCAGTTATAGCCGAGTACATTCTGGGAAAGACGAAAGATGTATCAGATTGGAATTCCAGCTTCCCGAGAGACTCTAGTGACTGAAGGGTTTTCCAGTGTCTCAATCAGTAGTGGGGCCCATGTGTAACAGACCATTTAGCCTCCTGATTGAACGCCCAGCCACTGATCTTTTTCAGCTGGAGACCAGATCCCCTAGCAGCGAGTTCAGATGCTTTACTCCAGAACTCGTCGGTGAATTTCCACTATAACTTTCCCCTTTTCATCATGATTCCGAAAGTCATCTCTCGGATCAAATACCAGCTGGCAGTCTGTTTTAGTCACTACCTGTTGGAGAGATCAACCGCGGTTACCTTTGTTTCTGGAAAGGTCATGTCAGAATCAGATTTAAATTCCAACATTCCAGGACAGTCTCACCGACCCCTCGGGGTTTCCTCATCCAATGATTCTGGCCGGACAACTAGCAAGCTGTGGAACGAACTGGCAAGGTGGAACATACCCAACCCGTTGCTGAAAGCCTTGATCCTTCTCCATACTGACACCTGGGTCAGAATCAAGCTAGAATTAAGCTAGGCGACTGTGCAGAAAGATACCAACCTATCAAGGGTAACAGCAATGGTGCGTGCTAGCCTCCACTCTCTTCAATCTCTTCTTAGCTGGCCTGCCAACCGAAACTGGGCAGCACCCTACCACCACGTAGAATGTACGCTGACGACTTCGTGCTACTCAGCCCAACAAAAATCAGCCTTCAAATGCTTCTGTACACTACAGTCTAATATTCCAAAGTCAACTGAATTGAAATTATTCTTAAGTCTAAAATAATGATTTGGGGAAAACGGCGCAAATCTATTGTCGAAACTGGCGCAGAGCCACCGTCAATGGCCCATGGGTATGGACAATGTAGAGGCAATAAGAAAGTACGAGTAAGTGGCCATGCTTCGACAGACACAGCTCCTTCAAACAACATCTGGAGCAGACGTGCCAAAAATCCATAGCTCTCACTGTAGCTCTCAAGTGCATAAAAGCACCTATATCTCCCCCTTCTGAAGGCAATCCAGGACAAACTAATTTCAACTTTCTCCTTTGAAAGTGAAGACTTTAAGGGGAAGAGATGCAGTCCATTGGACAACACAAATTACCAAACTAAGTCAGTCTTCTGCCGGGCGGGACACACATCTACAGGGCAGATGCATCTTAAATTTGACATAGTTAAGCAGTCGATAACAAGGCAACAATCCCCTTTAAACTCTGCTGCAAGCAAAGCAAGCTAATAGCGGGTCCCTGGCTCACCATCTTTGGATAGAAGTTACCAGAAAGACTACTCCCTGGCCAGGGATTACCTCTTCAAATTTCCTTGGATTAGCAGACTAGTGGGAGAAAATACCAACATACTCCCAAGTTAAGGCCTTGGTAACCTGGAAAGTCAAAAATGCTTACTGCTGGCAGACAATGAGGTATTTGTGCTGAGGAAGCATGTCTGGCTTCCAATGGCATGTTACACCAAGTAAACACTACAACCGTACCTGGGAGCTGCTATTAAAACCCAGATCAAGGCATTCCCAAGATAAAAAAAAAAATTTGAATCACTAGTCTAACTGACATTACCATTCCTGCAGCTACTTAACCCCACAAACAAGTTCATGCACACTGCTTTCTTTTAACTTGTGCTGCACCGCAACTTTAACGCATACTTGTAGCTTAGCCTGTTATAGCACTTTATTTTTACGGACAATCACCTTAAGCACATTCTATTCTGCACTATGCCTTCACTTATTTCAATTGTTTTTCTTTTTATTATTATCATGCATAACTGCTTTTCTCTCCTGAAAATATTTTATTCAAGAGATTTTATGTAGCAATTTAGTGCAATGGTTTTAGTAAACTATGCACCTTAATCAATGTAACCTGAAATGTTCAGCCCAACTGAACACACAGTGAGAGGGGCTATCGACTCCATGTCTTATTTGTTGGGATCCTGATTAGAGGACATTATGACCGCTTCCGATTGATCTTCTGACTCTACCTTTTAAGTTTCCTATCATGAGCTGATTGTTTATGTTGCATCAGTAGTTGTGGGTCAGCTTTAAACAAGCATAATCTGAAGCCTCCAGTCCCACAGAACAAAACAATGTATAGCTATCATGTCGAAGAATTTTCAATTCTATTGAGGACACAGAGGCAAGGATTAACCCACCCATATGTGTCTCACTGTATTCAGAAAAAAAGGTTCTCAACAGCCATAATGTCTGCTGCCAGCAGAGAGGGAAAAAAACACACACAAAAAAAACATGTACATTAGTCAGCATCTTAAAATTGTCCAATGCAGAAAGACTTCGGAGCTCATATGGTGCTGAAATACCACCACATTTGTGCTCTAATGGCACTGCATTCAAACCTCTTCCTCCTACATATTGCACGTGTCTCCAGTGAAACCACGATCAGGGGTGTGGAATTTAATAAAATATCTACTTGTCCATGGGGCAGATTGCTTCATAAATCTACTTGTCCTGTAACAAAATCCACTTGTGCCTTTGGTGCCATGTAGTGCAGTGACAAATTATGGCAGCAGTCTCATTATATAAGAGCACTGATCTAGCCTCGCTGAATATGCCAGGGCTCATACCATAGTAGTGTTTGAATACTTGCAATCACCTTATGCTGCCACATTTCTGCAGATCTACATACTGGGGCTAAAGGTAGTGGTATGCAATAGTTACAGGGTTAGAATACCTTTGAGTCTGTGCAAACCTACTAACTTGCATGTTTTAAGGGTTTTCAACAACTCTTCGCTAATCTTTTCCCATGCTGAGAAATGTTGGAAATCTACTCCCGACAATGGCAAATGTAAACCTTCTTCCAGAGTTGAGGAAAAAAAGTGGTTGGAAGGAAAGTGAACTGGCAAAAACTCAGATTTTTTGCATGAGCAAATCTACACATGCATATTTGCTCATGCTAAAAAATGCAGTTCACAAATATTTTCTAGGAGTACTATTTCTTGTCCTTCTGTAAATTCTTGGAGGTTCACAAAACACGTATAGCTGCACTTAATGCAAGGACATATACCATGGGTGCACTTTTGAGACTTTATTTAATAATTAGGCCCTTAATTTGGTTTGGCGTGGACCATGACCTTTTGCGTTTATTGAAATTCTGTCTCTCTCTCTGCATCGGCGGGCTTCACTGTGAGTGATAGCATTCTGCTCTTTCACAAGGAGCATATCATCACACAAAGTAGTTTTGGTCAATGCCAGTAACTACTGTGTCAGTGTGCGCTTTTTGAGACCAAAAACAATTTTTGCTGTTGCCAATGTTTGTTAGAATGGTGAGGGCCTGGCAGCTCTCACACCAATAAGGTTTTACAAAAACCATGCTAAAACAATTCACACAACTAAAAAGCTGACACCAATTTCAGACCTACTGGTTCTGCCAATGCTCGTTTATATGCGTTTCCTATAACCTTATTGAAACTGGTTACATTGATTTTCCATTATGAATATTTTTGGGAAATACTAGCATGCATCAACGCATGTTACTACATGATGCTGCAAAGAAATGGTACCTGAAATTTTACAGTAGTTTAGCAAAACATTCCCCCCCCCCCGCTTTCATTTTTTTATGAACATTTTATTTTGAAAACAAAGAATCATCAACAAACTTTATTCAGTTTTGTGAGTAAAACCATAAAAGTCAAACAAACATGATTAAAAAGGTTTCCACAATACAGGTTAACAACTGTTAATACATCAAATTACATAGATTACTGTGCAGAGATTAATCACAACTTGACCTGAGTCTTAGGGCTACCCTTAAAAAGTTAAGAGTGTACAAGACATCTGTAGAAAGAAGTTGTAAAAAGATGAAAGCTGGTTTAACCCTCCTGAAACCAACCTTTTTAAGGATATGGATAATAAATAATTTTCTGGGAATATCATACAAACTGCAGAGCATTAAAAAGGTGTATCATGTCCTGAGGAGACTCAGAGCATGACCTCTGTGGGAGCCACGCGGTTGAGCCAGGAGATAGTGGAAAAGATAGAGTCGAAACCTCGTCAATAAAAAGCGATCATAAATGCTTTTTAGCCCTAAAAGATATGGTTCTGTGGTTGGCACGTTTTTTAAAAATATTGTGCTTACGCACACTGGGCTTGCACAGCTCTACTTGCTCTCTTTCGCAATGGCTCCTTCTTAAAAAACACTCTTTGGCCCATGCATAGTCCCTCTTACACATATACGCTCTGGATTTGTTTGCGAAGTGTATTTTCCTGCTTGGCCCAAATCCTGAGCCATAATGCCAAGGGAAGAAAAGCCAATTCATCTGAGAGGAAAGGCATCCCAAGTTCTTCATGCACAACGTAAAAAGAAATACTTTGCGGCACAGAGAGGGCCCGTCACAGGAAAGAGTTTTTGGCAATTTGCAGGGCCTGACCCCAATATAGCCCCAGATCTCGTTCCCGTAATTGGCCTTTGAAATACATTTTGCTTGGTAAATCTTCAAGAGTGCCCCTAATGGTTTCCCTCCCACTCTGGTAGCAAAGTTAAAAACAGCTGCAGAAGATTTCACTAGTTCCCCTTTCTTCCGAGTAAGCAAGGGGGACCAACTCAAGGAGTCATCGAACAAAACCCCCAAATAGGAAAATACGTTAGTCTTGGGTATTGGTGATGATCCTAGCTTAAAGGTAAATTACTTTGATGTACGAGGTCCCACCTGCATAATAAACGATTTTGAGTGATTAACCGCCAGTTCCTGGTACTCCATAATGTGAGTAAAAGAACTCAAAACTTGTAGGCCCCTCGCTATCCTCTCCATGAGGACTGCGTCGTACACATATAGTAGGACTGGCAGACAGAGCTTGCCTACTTGGGGACAATCGGCCTTTGTGGCCAAAATGGCCTTCTCTAGAGAGTTAATATACAAGTTTAAAAGGAAGGGTGCTAGTATGCACCCGTGATGCACCCCTCTCAATGTTTATTTGCCTGGTCACGATCATGTCTTTTTTATAGCGAACAGCCGCCCTTGAGTCTCAATGAAGGTCCTTGAGAAATAAAATAATGTTACTATCAATGCCAATGGTATACATCAACTGCCATAGCTTAGATCTATTGACACAATCGAACGCTTGGGATAGGTCCATAAAGGATAGGTATATGGTGCTGGAACACGCCATAGTATACTTAAAACGGTGCAACGGCCTGGGCAGAAGCCATATTGAATGATACTTAAATAGTTATTTTTATTGGCCCAAGATACAAGTCTACCCAGAACAATGCGACCCACCACCTTTACCACATAGTCCAGAAGAGAAATGGGCCTGAATTATGGTATTGTTGTGGCTTCAGGGTGGGGGGGGGGGGCCTTCACGCTAGGGTGACCACTTTCAGGTCATTGCAGGTACCGTTTTCAGGCTGGACATTTTGTGGCAGTCTAATGCACTCAGTGTGTTGCTGGGTTCTTTTGTTGCCTTTGAACTAATTAAGTATACAAAAACATGGGAGAGTAAGGATACAGGCTAGGGCCACCCTCCAAGGCCAGTATTATTACAGAAAGACAAAAAGGACCCAACCTTACTTTTAAAGAAATTGTTTCTTCAGATGGGAAAACAAAGTTTACAGTAAAACCTTCATCCACCATAGTTACCCCTTGGTGGCATGCTTCATCATAGGGTCCTCCCCGTTCCACTATGGAACAGGGCATACTGCGACCAGACGAACTACGCGGGAGCACTGAGATGACATCTTAGATTCTGAAGGAAGTGAACCGATTAGGGACACCCGGGTCACTTGTAACCCCCTCTCAACCTTCCACTCAAATGAAGAGTCGGTCAGACAGTAGAGAATACAAACCAAGTTATTTTATTACTATTCGCTCGAGCGGAGTCCGGTCTGACCAGCCTCCTTATACGGCTGCTGAGGGACTGACTCCTATCAACACGGTAACACAAAATATATATTTCCACCACCTCTAGAACCCCCACCCAGACTGGAATTTTCCAGCCTGGGCACTAACGAACAAAGGGAGTACAGAAAGGCCAGCTACCATCTTGACAAGGGGTACACCCTATCTTAGTTTCAAGGTTACTCTGCCCGTGCTAATCTCTCTAGGGTGGGAGCAAGGCTTACTCGAGAGGAAAGGTATGCAGATACAGAACGATATACTCATTAAAGCAGTGGAATTCAGCTTTGGATAATACTAAAGAGAAACAATCGAAGCCGTTTTTCTGCTAAGGCAAACATTATGAAACAGGAGCTTATTTCCGATCAGGGTACACAATGGCGGTTGAATACAAAACGGTGCTACAAATGCTAACTCGACTCGCAGATTGCTAGGAGGAGTCAGCTAGACTCGTTCTCAGTCCAATAATTCCTCACAGCATTGTTTCAGACCAGAACATTGTACTGAATCAGCCTTAGTGGCTACTGGGGAAATTTGAATACAGGTAAACACATGAGGTAGGGCTGCGCTGATTCTTCTTGATCTCTCTGCTGCCTTTGATACAGTGAGCCACTCTCTCATTATCAACTGTCTAGAGAGTCCCGGAATCGGAGGCACAGCCCTTACCATGTTTAGCTCCTTTCTCTCTAACAGAAAATAGACTTGTATTTGGAGATTTTGTCTCAGGGCTCTTCTTTGTCCCTTACAATGTTCATGATTTATGTAACCCCCTTGGCACATCTTATTCAATCTCAAGGCGGCACACAAATAGTGGTGTCTATTTCATCTGATGTTGAAGACGTTGCTACTAGGTTTAAGAATTGTCTGATGGATATTGCCATCTGGATGCAGGAAAACTGCCTTAAATTGAACTCTGGAAATATGGTGGTAAGGCTTTTTGGCAATAATGTAACTTTCTGGAACTCTTTTTGGAGGCCTTCAAAATTTGGCCCTCTTCCTTGTTCTGTACAGAAAGTAAAAAATCTGGGATTCATATTTGACGAACAGCTTTGTATTTCTAATCAATCAATCATTTTACCTCATTATGCTTTCACCTTATCAGTGTTTTAAAGAAAGTGTTCCCTTTCATTACTTTAAATCTGCAGAAAATGGTAATTGCGACTTATACAGAGTTATATCCAGGAATCCAGAAACGCTGGACTTAAAACTGCAGTCTCTTCAAAATGCAGCAGCTCGTCTGCTCTTAAAAATATCCAAATTTCATTTCATCTCAAAACATATTTGTGATTTTCACTGGTTACCGGTTAGTGAAAGAGTCAAATGTAAGGCTTTGTAAGTGGTCTATAAGGACTTACACAACGTAGGTCCAACCTATTTCCAGATGTTTTTTTTCTGGCATGCTCCCAATGGCAATCTTAGATCAGGCAATGCCAAATTATTGGCGATTCGAAAAATAAGGAAAGCCACAAGGGGTTTAGGGGAGGAGGGAGAAGTTTTCCTTCCTAGCATGTAAATGCTGGAATACTATGCCTCTTTCCTTGAGACTCCAAGCAAACAGGGTGCTTTTCAGGAGATGCTAAAAACCTGGCTCAATCTATACTAAATAGATACCTCTGCCTACTCATTCAGATGCTAGCGCCAAGATGCCTTGGCAGTTGCGTGCTGTAAAAAATGTTTACTTACTATGTCCTCTTTCTTTAAATCATATTTATCTGCACATCAGTATGTACATTTGTCCACCAAGTTATGCAAATGATTAAACGTATACCTGTGCAGTTATGCAGATTCACTTACGGTCTAGAACAATCATTGCTTTGTAATCACAGTTGACCAGGAGGTGTACATGTTCAGTTCAGATATACATGCATATGCTTATATTCTTGTAGTCTACATAGTAAAGAGCTTGAACGTACTGTGCCACTGAATGTAAAGTAGGCACACTTCTTTACAAAACTTATTAGAGGGCTGTGTCTCAGACATTTCTTAGGACGTGCCCTGTGACTTCTATACAGTTAAGGGGAGTTTATGTAACACTTACTTCAATTTCACACATTCCTTAGATGTCTGCCTTTTTATTTCAATTTCTTTAGATTTTCAGAAAGCGCTGGCTAGACCCGAAGGTATCAGAGCACTTTACATAAGGATCGGCGAGTTACACAGTTAAAAACAGTGTTGCACAACAACATAAGTTACAATAACATAGCAGAAAATAAGGACATTTCCAAAGGGGTATGTAAGGTGGGGGGAGGAAAAGGATCTGACCAGGTGGAACCGGCAAGGATGGAGGTGCTTCAAGGGGGCCAAAAGACAAAAGGAAAAAAAAGGGGGATAAAAAGAAATAATGTCAGGAGCGAGGTGAATGTAAAGGAAGTAGGTAGACCGCAAAGGGGGGGGGGGGGGGGGGGGGGGGTTTCAGCAAAGGGTAGAGGATTGTTTGGCGACAAAGGGCGTAGTTCAACAGCAAGTGAGGCGGGCAGGTCCTCCAAGATGGATGACCCGGGAAACTAGCACTGTATGCAAAGTCACAAAATGGCGGGGCAACTCACGAGAACCAATTTGCAAAACAACACGGGTGCTGGAAAAAAAGGAGCAGAGGGGGGCAGTCACAGAAGCAAGGACGGAAAGGGATTGGGGGACCACCGAAACCCAAACGAGTCAATTAGATGGGTAAACGCTCAGGGCTACTGGGCAGCAGAGTCGTTGAGGATGTTGACACGCCGTCTGTTCAAAGGCACAGGCTCTGGGTCGCGAGGGCAGCAGTGCCCCTCAGGCTGCACGCTGAACATCTGTGGAAGTCCGCCTGGGTGCCAGAAATGCAGTCCAGGAAATCGCGCCCCAGGCTCAGATAGCAAAGAAAAGGCCGGGGGAGTCACGCTGTAGTGTCGAGATTCTCCCCGAAACTGCACCCAGACACCTGGCAATACGACTAGCGGGTCCCGGTCCTCCCTCAGGAGGCGAAGCAGCAAAAGTTGAACCCGGATTGTATCTGGTTGGGAGACCTCATCCCAGTTCTGAAACAGTTAGCCGGAGAAACGCCCCCAGGCATGAACACCGCAGAGTGAGGGCTCCAACGAAGGCTGGTCATCACCAAAGCGTCGGTAGGCAGGGGGGAGGAAAGGCAACAGCAGGGGAGAAAAATGCAGAGAAACTATGCCAGATGCACGGCTGGGTAGGTGACGGCCAGGGTAGCGAGCAGGAGCCAATCTCCCCCTCAGCTGTCGATGAGGCTCCACCGGACAACGGCCATGCCGCTAGGGCTCCGCCGGAAAGGGAAATGCCTCAGATCCAACTCGTAGAGCTCAATCCAGCAGAGGAGCCCGGAGAAACGATGGCAGCAGTCAGAGCACGCCTCTGGTGAGTAAAGAGGGTCCAGGGGGTGAGGACATGGGGATTTTAGCCCCAAAGAGGCGATCCCTGGCTGGGAGCTCCCGGACGTAGCTTCTCATCTGTCGGCCATCATCTAAAAGTTTCTCACTGCAAAATACAAACATACACCACACAGGTAGTTTGTCAATGGACAAATACTACCTACTTAACACTCTACGCCTTCAGTGGAAATTAAGTAACTGGACAAAATAATAAAAACATGGACATAAGTATCAACACATAAAACCTACCCCTGAAGAACATGCAACTCTATCTGTATCACCATGTTAGGGAACTCAAACACCCCTTTTTAGGTTTTGCCTGCAGAGTGCTAGTGCAATCTATTGTTTTAAATTTAAACTTAAAAGGGACTTACATCCCGCCTCCTCTCGTTCCTGGCTTCTCATTGGTTTCTGAAAGTGCCACTTACTTTTCCTCCATTTCTTTTGGCTGTGCCATATTTTCCTACGTTTACAAATGCTTTTTCTTCGTCTGCTTCTGTTATCAGTTTCCCATCGCCGAAATACTATTAACATCCGCTTTGATGGAACTATATTTTCATTAAGTTTTGCCTTTTACTCTTGCAGCATATTTATTTAACAATTTACCACACGGAGAGAGATTAAGTGATTTGCATCGAATCACAGGAAGTTGATGGGCACCACCAAGACTCAGGGATGTGGAATTCCTATAGCCCGACTCCCAGGACATATTGTTTGGGGTCAAGGGCAACAAGTTTTCATGTGTATTTTCTCCTTGCGACAAGTAGGCGCACCCCTGCAGTGCAAACCCTTTAGCTGCCAGTTTGCAGTACCATATTATGGATCAGGGAAGGGCACAGTCTGCAGTTAAGGTAATTGTTTTGTTCATATGTTTATGCTGTTCAAACTTGTATTTATGGTTCATTAATTGAAAACCTTTATTATTTGGGTAAGCTTTCAAAGTAAATCTTGTAAGCACTAACTGCACTACTGACAGTGCTTCCAGTATAAAAACGTGCACACACGTTTTTAAGGTTTAGCAATATTAGGCTATGTATAATCCTCCCAGAATGCTCTCTGATTTGATGCAAATATTTGAAGAAGCTTGAAAGCAAGATTGATGATACTTTGCTTAAAAAAAAAAAAATGTTCATAAAAAAATGAAAGCAGGAAAAAAAACATTTCGCTAAACTACTGTAAAATCTCTGGTACCATTTCTTTGCAGCATCATTTAGTAAATGTAAATCCAGTACTTGTATAGCGCACGAATCGCCCCAGAAGGGGTATCTCGGCGCTGGGGGCCGTTGGGTAGATTAAGTGAGCTATTGCCCAGAGTCGCCTGGTGCTGGGCAGACGACCCCTGCCACAGGAGCAGGGGATCGAACCGTGATCCCCAGCGTCGAGCGTCAGTCGCCCTAGCCACTGCGTTACATTTAGTAACATGTTTTTGATGCATGCTAGTAGTTCTCAAAAATATTCATAATGGAGAATCAGTGTAACCAGTTCCAATAAGATTATGGGAAACAAAAATAAACAAGCATTGGCAAAGCCAGTAGGTCTGAAATTGGTTGGCAGCTTTTTAGTTTTGTCAATGTGTGACTTGTTTTAGCATGGTTTTTGTAAACCTTTATTGATGTGGGAGCTGCCGGGCCCTCACCATTATAACAAACATTGGCAAAAGCAAACATTGTTTTTGGTCTCAAAAAGCACACAATGCCACAGTAGGTACTCGCACTGAACAAAATTACTTTGTGTGCCGATATGCTCCATCTGAAAAAACAGAATGCTGTCACTCACAGTGAAGCCAGCCAATTCAGAGAGAGAGAGACAGACTTTTAATACACGCAAAAGTTCATGGTCATCACCTGACCAAATTAGGAGCCCAATTATTAAAGAAAGTCTCAAAAGGGCACCCAAGGTATATGTCCTTGCATTAAGTGCAGCTATATGGTTTTCGTGAATTCCCCAAAATTTACAGAAGTAGGGCAAGAAATAGTAATCCTAGAAAATATTTGTGAACTGCATTTTAGCATGAGCAAATATGCATGTGTAGATTTGCTCATGTGAAAATCTAAGTGTTTGAAGTTCACTTTCCCTCCAACCACTTTTTTCCCCAACTCTGGAAGAAGGTTTACATCTGTCATTGTCAGAAGTAAATTTCCAACATTTGTCAGTATGGGAAAAGATAGATTAGAGAGGATTTGTTGAAACCTGCACGTTAGTAGGTTTGCACAGACTCAAAAGGGCTTTCTAACCCTGGAACTATTGCTTACCACTACCTTCAGCCCCAGTTTGTAGATCTGCGGAAATGTGGCAACATAAGGGGACTGCAAGTATTCAAACACTACTATGGTAGGAGCCCTGGCATAATCAAGAGAGACTATATCAGAGCTCTTATATAATGCCATAATTTGTCGTTGCACTACAGGGAACCAAAGGGACATGTGGATTTTGTTACAGGACAAGTAGATTTATGAAGCAACCTGCCCCATGGACAAGTAAATATTTTATTAAATTCCACACCCCTGAAGACTAGTACTGGGCTCTGGAGTCAGCCGCTCTGGTCCCTGCGCAACATCCTCTCCACTCCAGGGTTATCCATCAGGGAGTTCTTTCCTTCTCCCAGACGATGATTGATGAAAACAGCTCTTTATTCATTATATAGGACAAACCGATGCATTGCCAAGCTTGTTAAAGTTGCACTGGCACCACACCTCACTTCATGTTAACCATTTACTTGAATTGGAAGGAAGGACATTTTGGGGGGAAGAAAGTAACTGAAAATCGCAAAAACTTAGGAAGGAACGCATCCCTACCCAAACGTGTGGATCTGAGTGAGATTTATGAGACTGCCCTAGGAACGGTCAAATAAAAACTCACTCAAGAGTCAACAAATAGGTACACCGTACCAACACTTCACGACATGGTTACAAATTTCCAGAACATTAGTGTTCATTGTAAGTACTGAAATTAAATTATACCTTTGATTTCCACTAAATATTGACAGCACCCCTGTATGAAAAAAGCCAGACCAGCTTCAACTCAGGATTTCATTGAGAGCACGCTGGCGTAAAAGCGCCCCATAAAATCTTACTATTTATAATCAGTCTCACTCTTTGTGGTACATGGCCTCTCTTTTAATTAGACTCGGTGACCTAGATACGCAGCATCTTAAAATCATTTTTCAGCCAAAAGCGATTATTTAAACATAAATTCATCAGTACTGCAATCCCATAAACCTCTGGGCCCTTGGCATAACTAGATATGGAATAAAACAGTATTTTAACACACAGACATGAATGATAAATAACAACACAATCATTAACAGTGAGGCAGAGCATTTGATCAAATTAAAGTAAAACATCGCTCAACGTGCTCGCCAAGCGCTTTAGGGAGATTGTGGGCACAACCCGAAAAAAACACAATCTGGAGGGTTCTTTAAATTAAAGGTAAACTACCGCAAGGTAATTCGTCCAGTCGCATTATAAAGTAATACTCTACGACTGCCCCTTTCTAGGGCCTCGAAGTGTAGGTCGACCATGTGACTGCACCCCGTCTACCCTACAACATTCCTAACACAGTGAAGAGGAGCTACGAATGCACGAGGCAGGCACAGCAATCCTAAAACCCCACCCTCAATCTTGTTGGAAATATGTAATTAAAACATATACAATTACATGTATGAAGCGAGCCTTACGATTACTTAAACTGGTCCACTCCTTTACGGCCGCCTGCAAGGAATAAGCGGTCCCGATACAAGTTTTTACTCAATTCCGCTGTCAAATGGATCCTCGATGCCTGTAATAGCGGGCTTCACCCGCGTTAACTCTCACGCGGGTTTGACTCGTGGGGTTTGGCTCGTGAGTTCGACTCGCGTCTATATCACGAGCCAAAGCCCGAGGCTAACATTGTTTTCTTTTAAAGTTACATTCACGAGCCACGGCCCGTGCCTACTGTATTAACATGTTGTGTTTTAAATACTCTCCTCGCGCACGGTCGGCTGTGTCTCCCTGTTCACCATTGTAACCACAGGCTGAACGGAGACCAGACGTCCATGACAGGTGGAGTCAACTACCTATGGAATAAACTTCACTTACCGGAACCCGCTGCTTCTCTCTCTCATTTATAACATATTTTGGCGACAAGACGGAGACTCCACCTCACCCACGCTGATTTTCCCCTGATTCAGCACCTCGTCAATCACAAACTTTTCCATTGGACGGTCGAGTCTCTTGGTTTTCCAATCAACAGAGCTGCCTCTACAAGTCTCTTCAACCGGCAACTCGTATTGGACGGTGGCAATCTTCTTCAACACGATCAACCTCATTGGATGTCATTTCATGCAACTTTATTGAGGTATCGTGCGAAGACTGTTTTCAAGACGCAACCAAGGTACTGTGTTGATCCTAAATGTTTAATTGTTGTGCGCACCTCCAACGATACGCACGTTGTAATTAAAAACATTGCGTGTCACTTCAGCGACACGCACGCTTTCAACTTACAGCGCATTTATCATTTAAATAATTTATTTTAAAGATCCGATCATTGCGTGTCATTTCCAACGATACGCACGTTATTATTGGACCAACATATAAACATTGCGTATCATTTCAGCGATACGCACGCTTTCAACAGATAATCACAGGATATTTACAAGGTTGTGCACAGCGTATCTTTACAGCGATACGCACGCTTTTCATTTGTTGAAATTGCATATTTACAACGTTATAGACGTTATTGGAAACATTCATTTCAGTGTTTAAACGTCTATTCCACACCTTTAAATCGTAAATACTCATTTTAAAAACGACATCTTGTTATTATTAAGGTGTTAAGGTTATCGTGGTTTTAGATTTATAAACCCACTCATATTTCTGCATTGATATTTAACATGGCTAATAACCAGTGGCATCAGATTACCCAACCTCCACCTTTCTTGAGCAAACCAGGCACTCCAGACATAATTTGGTCTGAGTGGTTTGGGTTGTTTGAGAATCATTTAATTGCTATTGATGCCACTGAGTATTCTGATAAAAGAAAATTCGCTATTCTTTTCGGTTGTTTAGGACAAGCTGGTCAACGAATCTTTAAGAGTATTGTTCCCATAGCACCACCTATTTCACTAGATGAAAGTGGAGACAACCTTTGGAACGTTTACATTGAAGCCATTGCAAGATTAAAAAAACAATTTTGTGATGAACCTAACATTATGTTAGAAAGGCACAATTTCTACGCCAGGAAACAAAATGAGGACGAGAAGGTAGAAGAGTACATCGCTGCACTCAGAGTTTTAGCAATCACTTGCAATTTCGAACCTTCTCCTGATAAATTTATAAGAGATCAGTTCGTATTTAATTGCTCATCAAGGAAGATTAAACAGAGAATCCTGGGGTGCAAGAACCCATCTTTAAGTGAAGTTATAGACCTTGCTCTTAGCATTGAACGTTCTACATTAACCAGCAAAGTTGTTATGGACCAACCTAAACAGGGTGTTAATGCTATAGACTGCTACGACTCTGATGAAGGAGAAACTCTCTGTGCCATTACTAATAAAGGCAGAGTTCAACCAAATAAATTCAACCAAAGAAAGAAAACCTACTTTTGTTATAGATGCGGTTCAAAGGATCACATTGGGAACGCCCCAAATTGTCCTGCCCTCAAGAAACGATGTTCCATTTGTAAAAAAATTGGGCATTTTCAGGGGGTTTGCAGATTTGCAAAGAAACCTCCGAATGTTAATATGATAGACTTTGATGCATGTACTGAATCTTTTAAGAACATTATTGTAACTCTTGATACTAATGGTGACATTGATTCTATTAAGGGTCCATTATGCGCAGCTATTATTGATAACGTACACCTTCAGGTCATGGCGGATTCAGGCTCCCCATACACTATCCTTAGAGACTCAACCTTTTACGAAAAATGGGACAAAAGAGTCGAACTGATTGAATCTGATGTTAATCCTCTAGCATTTGGGGAGAAGAATATTAACATGCTAGGATATTTTGTAGGATTAGTCCAATGCTTGGGGAGGGAGACCGTCACTAAAATTTATGTAGCAGAAAAAGGCAAAGACATCGTGGGCTGGAAAGACTTAGCCTTAATGGGTCTTTATTTAGTCCCAGGTGATGAGAACCCCATTAAGGTTGGGAAGTTACCTACCTTTAAAACTGATTTACCTATTGCTGTAATTGATGATCATAACACAAAAGTTCAAGAAATTTTGGCAGAATTTAAACCTGTATTCATGGAAACGGTAGGGAGTGTCAAAGGATTTGAGCATAAGATTAGACTGATACCCGGGGCACAACCAGTTAGTCATAAAGTTAGAGCTGTCCCACTGAGTGTCAGATCTGAATTAAAAATGATGTTGGATGATTTGTGTAAACAAGGTATCATTTCCCCCATCAATTCTTCACAATGGGTCGCACCAATTGTAGTCGCACGCAAAAAGACTGGGGAAATTAGATTATGTGCGGACTTACGCTCATTAAATAAGAACATTATTGTTGACTGTCACCCACTACCGAGAATCCACGAGCTTCTGGCTAACATAGGCGACGCTAAATGGTTTTCTTTGATCGATCTGAGGTCAGCGTACCATCAGGTATCTTTAGCGAAGGAATCCCAAGAACTTACCTCTTTTATTACTCCTTTTGGAGCTTTTAAATTCCTTCGCCTCCCTTTTGGGTTAGCGTCTGCTGGAAGCGTTTTCCAGAAGCTGATGGATGTGATGTTTCAAGGCATAGCGGGTGTGCAGGCATACCTTGATGACATCCTGATTTTTGCCAAATCACTAAACGAACACGACGTTATTCTTAGAAATGTGCTTACAATTTTAATGTCTAGGAATATGACTGTTCGTGCAGACAAATGCAAGTTTGCAGTTAACAAAATTGATTATCTAGGGCATACAGTATCGGACCAAGGTATCACTCCCAAGTTTTCAGTCATTAGAGCCATTGAAGACGCAAAACCTCCTCCTGATAAGGATGCCTTACGATCCTTCCTAGGACTTGCAGAATATTATGCAAGGTTTGTCCAGTCATATTCGCAAATAGTGGAACCTTTACGAAAGCTTTTGAGGAAAGGGTCTAGTTTTGTTTGGACACAAGAGTTAGACAAGGTTTTTTGTGAGATCAAGAAGATGATCGTTTCTGCTAAAGCCATACATGCCTTCAGAGAAGATGCCACCTCAGTTATCACTGTAGATGCGAGTATTTCTGGTCTAGGGGCAGTTCTTACACAAAAGGTGAATGGTCAGGAACAAACTGTAGCATTTGCGTCTAGAGCACTCAAAGAGTTCGAACAGAGATACAGCACTATCGAAAGGGAAGCTCTAGCTTGTGCTTGGGCGGTCCACAAGTTTAAAATGTACATTTGGGGTAGAAGATTTGAGTTGGTCACTGATCACAAGCCACTAATTTACATCTTTGATAAATCCAGTTCAACGTCAATGTCAGCTAGACTGATGAGATTAGTCTCGAAATTACAAGAGTTCAATTTTTCTGTTAAGCATATAGTTGGTGGCAAGAATTTTCGGGCTGATTGCCTATCTAGAATGGCTATGGAGAAGGACGATGAGGAGGATTTTCTGGTAGAGGACGTAGAATGTGTTACCTTGGTGGATGCAGTGGATGTGGTTAGTGATGTGATTTCTGAGGGCGATTGGAAGGAAGCCACTGCTTCAGACAACGTGTTGTTAAAAGTGATAGAATTTACCACACGGTGTTGGCCTGAACCAAGAAGTCTGAATGGCGATCTACGTAGTTTTGCCCAAATTTCTGAGGAATTGTCTGTTGAGAACGGCATAGTACGAAGAGGTGAAAAATTTGTTCCCCCCTTTAAACTGAGGGAGTCTATTATTAATAAGGCACATCAAGGGCATCTGGGGACAACTAAAACCTCTATGCGCATTAAGCAGCGCTATTGGTGGCCCTCAATTGATGCCCAAGTTAAAAATTTGATTGATTTGTGCCCGGAGTGTTTATTATCTGATAAACATTGGCGCACACTGAAAGTTCCCCTACATCCCACGGATTTTCCTAGCTCCCCCTGGGAGAAAGTTGGGGTAGACTTTTCGGGGCCATATTCCATTCTTCAACAAGAGAATAAGTACATTATTCTTTTGGTGGACTATTTTTCAAAGTGGATGTACTTCGATTTTGTTAAGACTCCTGATTCAGATTCCACAATTACCTTTCTCAAGAGGGTGTTTGATTTAGAGGGATCTCCCAAGTTTATCGTCTCAGACAACGGAACTCATTTTGTTTCGGATAAAATGTCCAAATTTTTGAAACAATTGGACATCAAACAACTCAAAGTCTCTCTTTATTCCCCAGCTTCGAATGGTCTTGTAGAGAGGGGGAATAAGGTGGTTAAAGAAGGTGTTCAGACGGCGATTTCTTGTGGTTACAATGTGGTTGAATTTGTAAAGCAAAAAGTGTGGCACTACAATACCTCCCCTCACTGCGTAACTGGGGTCTCCCCGTTTTCCTTGCTGAGAGGTAGAGAGAATCGTTCTGTCCTATTTCCTTCATGGTTGCACCAGGACTCTACTGATAAAATTATCGATTTGGATTCTGTTAAGAAATCTGTTCTAGAAAAACAGAACCAAATGAAGTTACACTTTGATGGTAAATTAGATGGTAAATTAGTGGACCTGCAGGTTGGAGACTGGGTTTTAATCAAGAGTCCAGGTAGAGTAGTGAAAGGACGTTCAAAATTTTTTGCACCCATTCAGGTAGTTAAAGTAAGTAAGGGAGCTGCCTTTCTGGAAAAAAAGGGTTGGTGGAACAAACGCCAACTAGTGAAAGTCTCTGATCACCAAGCACAGATTATCAAAGGAATGAAACATAATGGGAACTCCAGTAGCTTGGATTGGAGTTTTTGGATGGATGCTCCTTCTATTCCCAGTGTTCCTATCCATTCCTTTCCACAAGCCCCCCAGCCTTCGGTACAACTATCAAGGGAGGTTTCTGTGGATCCTCCAAACGTTGTTGTCAGTCAGGATGTTCCCTCCCACACAAAAGTTTCTTCTTTTGGCAGGCGCATCAGGGCTCCTGAGAGATATAACGAGTTCATTAAATTTTAGGCAATTGTGTTATTTCTGGTTAGATCCATTTTAATTCGACAATGTTTCTTTTTCCAATTTTTATCGACTGTTGTAAGGGGGAAGGTGGTGTAATAGCGGGCTTCACCCGCGTTAACTCTCACGCGGGTTTGACTCGTGGGGTTTGGCTCGTGAGTTCGACTCGCGTCTATATCACGAGCCAAAGCCCGAGGCTAACATTGTTTTCTTTTAAAGTTACATTCACGAGCCACGGCCCGTGCCTACTGTATTAACATGTTGTGTTTTAAATACTCTCCTCGCGCACGGTCGGCTGTGTCTCCCTGTTCACCATTGTAACCACAGGCTGAACGGAGACCAGACGTCCATGACAGGTGGAGTCAACTACCTATGGAATAAACTTCACTTACCGGAACCCGCTGCTTCTCTCTCTCATTTATAACAATGCCCTTGTGGATAATGTGATTTACTTTTATATTCTGCAACTGGGGCCCAACTACTAGCACTACCGGACGATGCTCTTCCCTGTGACGTCTGAACTCAGAACGTTGCGCAGTGGGCGGGGCCGCGCAAGGAAGCACGCACGTACGAAGAGCGCAAAGCGCCCGTTGCCGCGTTTATTCTCTTAAATTGCACTTATGGGCGGGGCCCACGAAGTAAACAAAGCACGTAAGAAGCCGAAATGGAAGATAGTGCCGAGTCTGCCGACTCTGCTAGTGAGTGTATGGCGGACATCTCCACTATCGTAGTGTCGGTCTTAAAATGCTTGCTCGGTTTTTGGTTAAATCTACCGGACCGCTCGGTTCTCATGTAAAAGACTTATTGTGGGGTTATAAGCAACGTAAAGGGCCCTAACGGCTGTCCATCGCTTGCCTTCTTCGTTGACTGCATTTCATGTTTGTGGACTTCTATGTGTGCTTCGGTTATTTCTTTGATTACTCTCCCCCAGAGCATATTCTCTTTACCTGCCAGTGGTTGGCTAGCTTCTATCTTTCCACTGCTCACTTTTAGGGAACTTTTTTCATTCATGCCAACATTTTAGTGAAGGCAAGTGGGAGATTAAAAAAAAAAAAGTTGGGAGAATGAAGAAGAATTTTATAGTTTAGTTAGTTAAAACCGTAACAGTTTTGCATAGATAACTTACACTCAAAAGTTTAAGATCATTTCAGCATTAGCAGTGTAAAACTTAGCACGCAGTGTTTAAAAACTGCAAATGGAAATTAATTCAATTTTAAAATCAATCTATCACGTTCTGACTTCCTCAATTTTGCAAGCTCTGCATATACAAAAAAATACAAATAAAGTGCATTTATGTTAAAACTCAAAATTTCCAATACTAAGCTGATTATTTACTTACTATCCAGGTGTATTTATAAGTCTCTATATCCTGATACCCCTAAAGAGAGTCCCACACGTTGGATCAACAAGAAGTGAAAATCAACTCTACAGTCTTCCTTTCCATACAATGATGATTTAACAAATAGAGGTGGTAATGACGTTTCTCCCCCACTGAGTTAACCTTATAAAATGACCTTACTTTTCACAGCTTGATTGTGTGCACGGAGGAACTTTATCAATTTACAGTTTAATTTGGGGGTCGGATGGATCTAGTCCTCTAATGACGGCAGACTTGCAGGTTCTTATTCCTCTGTCCAGGAAGGCTCTCCTAAATAAAGTGCAAAAACAACATTTGATGGACAGAATGCAGAACAAACAATGTCATACATTCACCCTAGTACAGAGCTCTGGGCCTAAATCCCTCGTTTTTTGCTCACCCTGCCATTCCAGTTTGAACCCAGCCATATGCAAATCGGTCTTGACCCTGTGCTCAATGGGAACAGTCCAGCCTGAACTACCAGGTTTGGTCTGGACTGTTCCCATGAGGCACATGGTTAAGACTGATTTGCATATGGGCAGTTCTAAACTGGGTTGACATGGTGAGCAAAAGAATGATGGATTTAACCCAGATCTCTTGACTGGGGGGGTGAATGTTTTGATTTGTTCTGCATTCCGTCCATCAATTGTGTGTCTTTTGTTTGTAGCTGGATACGTTCTCCAAAAGTTTGCCTTCTAGCCAAATGTTGTGGTGAGGGGCTAGACGTTTGCTAATAAGCATTGATTTTGTTTTAGATATGTTGATTTCTAATTTGTTCACTGACAAAAATTCAGGGATATCGGTTAATAATCTGGTCAGACTAACTTTAGTTAAACTTAAAAGGACGATGCCGTCTGCATAGGCAAGGCGAGAGAACAGTAGTTGACCTAAATGCGGCAGGTGGGAATTAGTTTTGTTGAGCTTTTCCGACAAATAGTTGGGAGAATGTATTTCCCCACTAACTTTTATTGAAGTACAGGCAATCTGCCTGAATAGGGTCGGTATGTATGGTGACAAACAATCAGCATTTAATTTTTGGCAGTTTAATACCATAGTGCAGGGGTCTTCAAACTCAGTGGCCTCCAGTGATCTTAGGGGGAGCGCCAAGCTCTGGTCAAAAGAAGTATTATGTTTGAAACAGTGCTTTGTTTTAAGCAGAAAAAAAATAAGCTCCAATAAGCCGCTCTGTAATGAGCCATCACTAGCATCTTTTGTCATTTATATATCTTAGCTGGGAATATGTGTCCAAAGAAAAAGGACTCTGAATATTCTTCAAAACCCCTACCCCTCTTTCTAATTATCACGCTGTGGATACTTTTACACATTAGTAAGGCTTGCCTGACTAGAATAGTATGTTTGTCAATCATGTATTTGATTGCATTTTTAAAACGGTAATAGAACTTAATTGCAATGTTTAAATAAGTCTAGTATTATTTAAATATAGTATAATAGAATAATTGTAAAACATTTCTAAGTGGCCCCTGATGATGTGTTTTTTTTCCAAAGGGGCAGCATTAAAATGTTTGTAGACCACTGACATAGCGTAACAAAATAAGAGTTCTAAACTCTGTATTTGTTTGCACTATGTAAACCTACCAAACATAAAATGTATAGGCCTTTCGCATGCTTTAATTTTCCTCCACCAAGAATTAAATACAAAGAGTTAACCTTTATTATCAGAGGTAATTTTTTAGAGGGAGAAATTGTAGCATGCGTGACAGACCTCAACACTTTATTTTTGGCTGTTTTACAAAACTCACAATTGGGTTTCTGATAAAAGCTCTTATACAGGTTAAGTTGGAAGAGCAGGTTTATTGGTACAACCTTCAACAGCAAGCCACAGCAACTGACTCAGTATTCAGAATGTAAACACTCCATCAATGATGTAGAACACACAGTGTTCCATTAAAGAGAGAGTA
The DNA here is from genome assembly GCF_964261635.1 of Lissotriton helveticus. Taxonomy (NCBI): domain Eukaryota; kingdom Metazoa; phylum Chordata; class Amphibia; order Caudata; family Salamandridae; genus Lissotriton; species Lissotriton helveticus. The sequence goes on from NC_136059.1 coordinate 1,906,519,280, forward strand.
ACCATAACACATCCCCTTACCAATATAAAAGAAAAGATGAGTAAGATTTAAAGACAAAAACAGCATAAAGGAATCTGTATCTGTACAAAATAACTTAATACAGAATGATAAAACAGCATAAAAGAAACCGTACAAAATAACTTAATACAGAACGTAATCCTTAAATTTCCTGGGAACTTGTCTTGTCCTAGGAACTGGTCTTGAACTATCAAGAACACTATCTTGGCTTTGGCTAGAAGAAGTGCAGGTATGACTGGAATTATCAATAGGCTCAGAACCACTATTGGAATGACTATTAAACTCGGTACACTTTGCTAATCTAGGCATGTTCCAAGTGCACCCATTGTCTAAAGTCACAACATTTTTCCTAATAGCAGTAATGATGAAAGGACCACTGAAATTAGAAGTACCATTGTGTCCATATTTTGGCTTTTTCACAAGAACATTATCCCCAACATTCCATTTTCTAAACTTGACAGCCATCCTCTCATCATAACGTTGTTTATACTTCCATTGATAATCAGCCAGCGCATCTCTCCTTCTCAACTCATTTTCAACACTATCATCTCAAACCTTCTCCGGAAGCCAAGCTGGGTTGAGCTTGGAATTAGCCAATCTCCCACTCAATGCTTCAAAAGGAGACTTTTGCATGATAGCATTGGGAACTGTACGATGTGCCCATCAGGTCTCCCTCAACACACTACTGAAGGAAACCTTGGATTGCAAAGCCCTCTGCGCACAACTCTTTACAACCTTATTCATTCGCTCAGTAAGACCGTTCGCTTGAGGCGAATAAAGAGCTGTCTTCTGGTGAACAATCCCAAGATCTTTGAGAAAACAGTCCATCTCATTTGAGGTAAACTGTACCCCATTGTCAGTAAGTACATACTTAGGCACCCTTCTGACACAAATACATCCTTAAGAAACTCAATAATGGCTCTAGAATTCACCATGCCCATGCATTTAGAAATCACCCACTTTGAAGTGTAATCCACCAGTAATATCACAAACCTCTCATGTGAAGGCATGAGCTCAAAAGGACCCGCTATGTCCAACCCCACCTTCGTCCAAACCATAGCAGGAACTTCTACAGGAGAGAGAGGAGAATGGCTAGTGGTGTGTGATTTGTCATTAGCAGCACACAAATGGCAATCCTTTACAGCAACTTCCACCATCCGATCCATACTAGGCCACCAGTATCTCTCTCTGATGCGAGCTTTGGTGAGATTCCTCCCTAGATGGCCCTCATGAGCCAGATTGAGAACTTTCTCTCTTAAATCACTTGGAGGTACTAGTCTGTCCCCTCTTAACAAATTACCTTGACAAAACGTCAAATCATTTCTAACCGTTCAATAAGGTTTTAATTCACAATCCAGTTGATCATACTTAGGCCAACCACTTCTGATGATACCCCTCAAATATTGAAAAACAACGTCATTCGCAACACAACTTGGCCATTCATCCTTAGACAAAGAAGATTCCAGTACCCAATTTACACATTCTAAACTTCCAGAAAAACTATCCCCTTCAATCGGCAATCTAGATAAACAGTCTGCAGGCTTGTTGTTTTGACCAGAAATATACTGTACAATGAAATTAAATTCTTGTAGACCTTCACTCCATCTCTTCAATCTACGTGTCATATGATCACTTTGATGACAAGTAAATATCTGAACTAAAGGGCGATGATCCGATCTCACAACAAACGGAATGCCCCATAAAAAGAATTTATAATGATGTATTGACCAAAATACAGCCAACGCTTCTCTCTCAATGCAAGAGTAGTTCAGTTCTGCATCCTTCAAGGGTCTCGAAGCAAAAGCCACAACAGCTTCTTCCCCATTCACAATTTGAGAAAGTACCGCGCCAAGACCTTTAAGGCTGGCATCGGTGGTAACAATGGTTTTTAATTTAGAATCAAAATGACCCAAAGTGGGCATTTTGCCAATCTCAGTCTTTATCAGACGAAATGCTTCCTCACAATCACTAGACCAAGTGAACCGTACACCCTTTTTCAAAAGAGATCTTATAGGCTCAACAATGCTTGCAAAACCTTTAACAAATTTGGAATAAAATTCCGCCATGCCCAAAAAAGACTTAGCCTGGTCTTTATCTTCTGGAGCTGGTGCCTTAACAATACTCTCAGCCAATTCTAATTTCGGTTGAATCCCTTTCCCAGAAATTACATGTCCAAGATAAGTAACTGAGTCCAAACCAATCCTACATTTCTCTTTCTTAACTGTGAGTCCCCTGTCAGATAATCTGCTTAACACCGATCTCAACACCACATCATGCTCCCTTGCATCCACTCCATCAATCAAAATATCGTCCTGGAAGAACATCACGTTCCGTAGATCCCCAAGAACCATTTTCATCACCCTTTGAAAGCAAGCAGCAGCCGAGGCCAATCCAAAGGGCATTCTTAAGAACTGATAGGCACCAAGGAGTGTAACAAAAGATGTTAAGTGCCTCGACTCTTGATGTAAAACAATTTGGTGGTACGCAGAAGAGAGATCTAGAACACTAAACATGTTTGCTCTCTTCAAGATACTAATTGACTCTGATATATTCGGCAAAGGTTGCCGATCAACCCAAATACATTCATTCAGCCCACGCAAATCTACACACATTCTTACCGCCTTTCCACCATCCTTGGGTGCCAAAACTATTGGACTTAACCATTCTGAAGACTCTATTTCTTCTATAACTCCCAATCTCAAAAGTTTCTCAATTACCAATTTCAAAGGTTCAACCATCATATTCGGAACTTTTCGAACCTTATGCACACATGGTATTGCTGACTTCTTAAGGATAATCTTGTGTTCAAATCCTTTTAAACATCCTAGTGTATCTGAGAACACCTTAGGAAATTCAGAAAAAATGTTGTTAGATTCGGATACACTGCTAACATTATCCGGAAGAGTAGAAGAGATTAAGTTTTCCATAAACATGACTTGATCATGAGGATTTTTAGCACAAGGATTTAGGATTATACCAAAATCATGTTGATGTTTCCATCCGAGAAGATTATCTCCTCTCACAACCACATAAACTTTCCCAGTAATTTCTTTACCTCTGAAAGATTTTATCTACTTTATAGCCCAAAATATCTATTTTTGATCGACCATAACTTAAAGGAGCAATGTCTGGAGGCAACAGTGGAACACTTTCTAGACCTACAACCTCATCCCAAATTTTGTTTCCTATCAAAGTAAAAGGAGATCCTGAGTCTGCCATAAGTTTAAATACATACTTGTCAATACCTATATCACAGAAAGGCATAGCAATACGTTCAGAATCAATATTCTCTCCAAAATCATTTACATTAGATACAACCACAGTGCGTACAATGTCAGATACATTCTCATTGGACTCTTTCTTGTTAGACTTACAAACACGAGCATAGTGACCTTTACCCCCACAATTGTTACAAATACTATCTCTTGCAAAACAATTCGGAAAATTAGAAGTGTGAGAAAAACTACCACATCTAAAACAACGCATTCTCTGATTAGAAAATGAGCGTTGTTGCCGAAAATCACGTTCTTTGGGTAAAGAAGTCTCTCTACTAAAGGAAGGACGACTCTCTTGAGAACCCTTTTGAATTGACAAGTTCTTTTGAGGCAATTTGTTTCTTGTATTAGCTGAAACTTTGGCAATAGCATCAGGGGATTCTTCTGACAGATCATCTTCATCTAGTCTATGTACGACATCTTGATTTTTCTTTTTAACATCAACAGAATTGTGATTAGCTTCTTCTTTATTTTTTCTTATCTCTTTAACCCAAGTGGAAGTATTCTCCATGCCCTCAACACTAACCATAGCCTCTTTCAGAGTAGGGTTCTTAGATAACAGTTTTTCTTGGACTCTTGTGCTGTTCGTGCATCTCACAAGCTGATCTCTTACAAGTGATTCTGATAAATCTCCAAAATCACACGTGCGTGCAAGAGTTTTTAAAACAGCTACATAGGTACCAACACGTTCAACAGGAACTTGTACACGAGTGAAAAATCTATGGAGTTCTAAAACAACATTAATTCTAGGACCAAAATAACTTTCTAACATAGACATAGACATTTCAAAAATATCTGAAGGTTCACCATCAGCTCCACCCACTGGTATAGTATCCATGCTATCATAAGTGTGCCTACCTTCAACCCCTAAATTATGCAATAAAATTGCCTGTTTCCTAACTGCTGAAAACTTTTCCCCACCAATTGCCACCAAATAAGAATCAAAAAGATTTCGCCATCTTTTCCAAGGAAGTATAGGTTCTCTCTCCTCAGAAAGAAATGGTGGGGTTGTGACATGCTGGAAGTAGTAGCCATGTTGTGAACCAAAATGAAAACAATAAAGTTAAAACCAAAATAGAAATGTCTGTTTCTTTTAAAATAAGAATGAAGAAATTCAACTCACTTCCTTGACAAAATCATGAAACATAAACGATGTGCTGTTGTGCACATCGACGTGATCAGACAAACATTGTAATCATGTTGTGAACCAAAATGAAAACAATAAAGTTAAAACCAAAATAGAAATGTCTGTTTCTTTTAAAATAAGAATCAAGAAATTTAACTCACTTCCTTGACAAAATCATGAAACATAAACGATGTGCTGTCGTGCACATTGACGTGATCAGACAAACATTGTAATCCAGATTACGCCGTGTGCATCGGCGTGCTTAATTATAAAATAATCTTAAAATGAGCTGCCGTGCGCATCGGCGTGATGCGTTACTGTGACTGTGACAACCAAAATGCGCTGCCGTGCGCATCGGCGTGATGACTCACTATGGTAAAATCAATACTGTGACCAAACCAAAATGGCCGCTGTGATGATGCTCTACGTTACGTTGCGTTACGTTACGTGATTTTCCAGCGTCACGTAGAGTTGTCGGAGGAAGCCAAGACAACAGGAGAATATGCCGAAGAAGCTGAAGCTGGCGCATGTGAAGGTTACACACTGTGCTACACGCGACTGAAGGTACACGCGATGTCACACGCGGGTCATTTGAAAGATGCGCAGGAAGGCAACGGCGAGGGATGAACAGGTGAATTCACAACAAATGACCTGTTTTCCGAAATACATCAGCGCAATAGTAAATAGTACACGAGTTGTGGAAAAGTAAATTTTGCCATGTTATATGTGCCTACGTGTTCCCCATCTTATGTTATATGTGCATGATCGATATGCATGTATTCCCCCCTGATCGATTAAAGACGCAATTACAGTTGTGTCCATCTCTAGTATGCCAGTTTCCAGTCCTCGTGAAAGCAACGAATAATTGGCCTATGTAAACCTACGTTGCCACGTTTTACAGTGTGCACGTTAATTCATTGAATTGTCCCCGTTTCTAGGCCTCAAAAGGGCCCGGACTCAGATTCAGCTCCTGTCTCCTGAACCCTCTCCGAGGAGCGATACAGCCCCCACCTGTATCCCTGACCCTTCACTTACTTCATGCCTCGCAGTGCCCGGCTCGGCCTGGCTCTGCCTCCCAGTCTGCCAAAAGTATGTTATGTTTCTAGTTATCAGTCCAACCCTCCTTCTCTGCATTCCTAAGCTACTGAATCGCATCAATAGTTTCCATCATGGTCTAGCCTTTATGTCTCCATGTAAGAGAAATACTGTATTTATATTCATAGAATATTCCTCACACACGCACTACATGTAGAATTATGCATGCACCAGTCTTAGCGTCTGTTAGCCTTTGCCCTGATAACTTTTGGATTCTATCAACATGTACTATAAACACCAGATACTAGATATGCCTGGGTACATGTCGCTCTGACACTCCAGACTTTAGTCTCCTCTTCTAGCGCAGAAGTCATAGCCCCCGTTCCTCCCTGGTAACACGTCATTGCCCGTTTGCGCGCACCACTAGGTTAGAGGTCCCAGCTGCTCAGGTAGCCCCCTCCATGTTTCCGCCCCATTTATGACATATTCTGTTACGTTTACATCACATGTCTATGTATACGCCCTGTACACGCCTTCTTGTTACATCATTTTGCCCTTATCTTTCGCGACTGCTACGAAACCACGCCTACTGCTACGCCTACTGTATTGAATGTAATGTATTTGTTTAACTATAAATATTGTGCACTGTTATTAAAAGTTATCCCTTATGCTCCCAGATCCTGCCCCCGGCAGCTGCCATCCTATTCCCGTACAGGCTGTCCTGTTCCTGTCCTTTATGCCTGATTAAAGCCTGTAAACTCCAGCTACCTCGAATCTTGACTCTTATTTATTGAGCTACCTGTTTATTGATTAATTCCGAAAAATAGATCCGGTAATAATTTATTTATTTACCACATAATGGCGCCCGAACAGGGACTTGCCCTTTCCCCACGCGCCGGAGAAGCCACGCAGGCCCCCTGATCCTCTGCAGCCGTGACGGAACCATACCGTGCACGTGCAGATATTTCTGCTTCAAGTATCCCTCAGGCCCACGGAGGAGACGGAGGTTGCGGTCCAGTGTCCAGACGAGGCGGTGGAGGAACGCGGCGAGTCCCGACCAGAGCCCAAGCCGAGAGTCCAAGGTCCGAGGTATCCGGAGGCCCACCTGTAACTGAAGTCCGAAGTTCGTAGTCCGTCGTCGTAGCAGTCCAGTCTAGTCCGAGGCCTTCCGTTCTTGCTGCCCGGTGAGTACCGTTGCTGGGGTAGTATCTAGACAGGGTCAATTAATTTGTCTCTGGTCCGTGGGTTTGGGTACACAGATCCAACACGAAGTGTCCACCTAGGTGGATGCGGGTCCTGACGTGTCTCTTTATGGGACCGGTAAGTTTCGTACTGTTTTAGCAGTACATCTAGTCATTCTAGTAAGTTTCTGTTCCAGTAAGTTCTGTTCTGTTCTCGAGAAATTCATGTGTTCTGTTCTCAGTATTCCAGGTGATATTCTGTTATTTTAAATGTCAATTCATGTGTTTTCAATGTCGTGGTATGAATGATTTGTTTTTCAGTTATTACTGTGTTTATCGTGTATTGTATTGTGTCCAGACTCCAGTCTAAATTATGCCTTTGTTCTCGAAATTACGTCAGTTAAGAACTAGAAAAGGTCTGCTCGAGGAAGCAGTTCCTGTCCCGCCTAGGGACAGTCCAGGTCATTTCATGTATCATAAGCATGGCATAAGTGCCATATTATATCTAGACTTATGGGTGGAATACACCAAGGAATTAGAAGAGAAATATAGATGGCCTGTATCAGGTACATGGGATGCCGAGTGCATCATGCGAGTAGAAGAAGCATTATGGAAAAAGAAATCCAGACAGTCCCAGAAAGATGCCATCGAGTTATGGCGCAAAGAATCTCATAAAAGAACAGAAAAAGAAATCAGAAAGTCAGAATTAAGTAGAGAATCCTCAGAAAGAGCCCAAGAAAGGGAATTAATCGAAATAGGTGAACGAGTTAAAGCCGAACAGTCAGACAGACAGAGGAATGCCCTCATTAAGGGTATGTATCCTCTTCTTGCCGAGGGCTTGCCAAAAGCAACCCCGGAAGCACCATGTAATTTTCCGCCGCCATTAGTTCCGATTAAGCTACGTCACAAACCGACCGCAGCTGATATTTTTCTCTCGTCCTACTTGGACGACACTGTCCCAGAATATGCAAATCCTGTTCCGCCAGCTCCTGTAAATAATGTAATTCCTGTTCCTCCAGCCACCGGGGCACCTGTTACAGCACCTGTTACAGTTCCCCCGGTCCAGCCCACAGTACAAGTACCCGCTACATCAGTCACTCTCCCAGCACGTACAGTACCCGTCGACGATTCTAGTTTAGGAGCCGCGGGGGGAGATCCTCCTCGTACCCCGCCGCCACACAAACGTGTAACACTACTTGAGTTACATGAACGTGCGTTACAGCGTACGCCCAAACAGCAGTCCGTTGCAGATATCAAACGAGCTCTTACTGAATGCCGTTATGATCCAGTCCCAGGGGATGATAATATGGTCATATATTCATTGCGTGTAAGACGGGTGACCGAGTATTTGGACACCCTACCGGATATGAAAGAAGATCTAGACAGAATATATCGTTTCATTCGTACAGGAACAGACCCAGAAAGTGTTGGCGAAGCCATGTCTCAAAGGAAAGCTGAGACTCAGCTCATGCTTTTAAAGTTTCTAATCAATTGTTTAATAAGGGAACAAGATTATCCGACTAAAGATCAGACCGAAATGAGAGTTCTGACAAAGTGGAGTGACCATATAGCCGAGGGAAGACACAAGACACTAAGTAGTATAGACAGTATGTACAAGAAAATTCGTAAGGAAATAATAAGGTTACACGAGAAACGCAAAGCAGCACAAGTGTCCGAGAAAGAAGACGACTCTGATACTGAAGAGGTAGACGACGAGAATCCCACCAGAATAGCGTATGTAGGTAGAACTAGACTTCCCGACCGACATTCACGCCTAGAACACAAGAAAGTTTTTCCCCTTCCAGCACCAGAACAAGGTTCTCTAGAACAAGTATTTCAAGCTACCGATCACATTCTGAAATCACAAATCGGTTATAGTGAACTAAGTACCATGCATGAACAAGAACTAGCCCGATCAGCAGTCCGATGGGCTACTGATTCTACCACTTTTCCTGACGAAATAGTGGCACAAATGTTTCTGAAACTGCCCCCAGCCGAGCAGCGACTGGTGGGTATGTATATGATCCAGCACCTCATTACATTGTATGAGGGTCAGCATTCTGATCCAGGTCCGTTACATGATGTTCTGAACGAGTTACTCCAGTATAAATGGAGAGGTTTAGGTACAGATTTAATTAGTGTCATTCTAGAACAACGCCACAAATATAGAACGTTTCTGAATCCGCATTTTGTTCACGTCTCACCTCCAGAAAGTAAACCATTTTACATAGATAGACAGCATCCGTTACGAGAAGTACACCCAGTTAGGACAGCGGGTGGTGAAATGCAACGAGTATTTGTTTACACCCCTATCACCAAGATGGAACTCTTAGAGATGAAGAAATTAATTCCCTGTCACGACAAAGACCCAGCAGGGTTCCATAGAGAATTAAAAGACATGCTCCGTATGGGAGAATACACGTATCCAGATATCATTAAAATGCTAAAGGTCCTGTTGCCCGCAGGGGTATATGAAAAACTCAAGGAAAAAGAATGGGAGGTGGGAGAGAAAAAGATTGATTGGACAGCTCTAGAAGCTGAAGATAAAATACGAGTACCAGGTACCGGTTTAGGGGGTAAAGTTAAAGAATTGCCCGAGTTATTGATACAAGTTTTGCCAAGGTTATTAGCCACGAAAAAGGAAGATTGGGATGCAATCTCAGCATGTAAACAGAAACAGGATGAAGACACTAGTGATTTTTATTCTAGATTTGAAAAATGTTTTATTATTAACAGTGGTCTGAAGACGAGTAGCGAGTCGTACCCTCATCTTTTTGTTACTAAACTAGTCGAGAATTCAAGTCCACAAGTTAAAAATCGAGTTTTGAAAGTCGAAAGTAGTTGGCAAGCTAATACCCCGTCACAAATGCTCCAGATGCTCCAGTATCACCAGAATAGAATCAGGGAAGAGCAAGAACACGAAAGGAGACGTATGAAAGACACGAAAATGAAAGTACTAGTTGCACAATCTGTTCCACAAGACAGTCAGAAGAGGGGTCCGAATCAAGCCAGTCATCCTGCAGCTCCCGTTAAAGGGACTTGCAATTATTGTAAACAGCCAGGTCATTTTATAAACGAGTGTGCAGTTCTGAAACACAACATAGCTACTGGTAAGACTAAAGAAAGACCACGTCCGCCTAGACAAGAACAAGTTTCACAGACTTCTCAGTCACCACAGAATGCACAACAGACAGTTCCAGCACCGCAGCCTATCGCTGCAACACAGCATGTTACACAACAGATGTACCAGTATGCCCAGACAGAGTATCCAGAGTACCAACAGTATTCATGAAACAGCCTAGAGAGGGAGGTAGGCTTGCCTCTCATCGAGATACCTGTAGATCAAGAGGGTCCCTATGTACACAGTCAAGTATTAGGGAAAGACAGAAAGTTTCTGATTGATACAGGGGCAAGTAGGACTACTATCAGTCATGACGAGGTTCCAGGGGCTCCGCTCTCAGGCTCTAAAAATGTTTCCCTTGGATTTTCAGGAAAGCCTATTGTTAACGAGATTTCAAAACCAGTTACTCTAGAAGTTGGTCCATTGTCCCGAACTACTGATTTGTTACTTACGAAATCATGTCCAGAAAATTTGTTAGGCATTAAAACATTGAAAGAATTAGGTGCAGTAATTTGCTGCTCCCCAGAAGGAATCCGATTGTTTTTGCGTGACTTTAATGGTCACTATGTATTACGTGATTTTGATCCAAGGTTATCGAATGTACCGCAGCATTTATGGGCGCAAGGTCCAACCGATGTAGGTTTTATGCAAATCACACCCCATCGTGTGACTCTCAAACAAGGTATAGTTTTGCCACGAATCAGACAGTACAGATTGCCACCTGAGGCTGTAGCAGCCTTATCCAAAATTATTGACGAGCTCATTGCTCAAGGAGTGGTTGTAGAAACTGACTCCAATGTATGTAATTCTCCTATCATTCCAGTCATGAAACGTACTGATCCAAATGCACCTCCAGTATATCGATTAGTGATTGACCTTCGAGAACTTAATAAATGTATCATACCCCAGTATCCAGTAGTCCCAGATATTTCATCCCTATTGACAGCCATTGATTCTGAAGCTACATTTTTTACTGTTATCGACCTCAAGAATGCATTTTTCAGTGTCCCCATTCATCCAGACAGCCAGTACCTTTTTGGTTTTTGTTTAAATGGAAGGAGCTATAAATTTACACGAGCTCCTCAAGGTTTCACAGAAAGTCCTAGTATTTACAGTCAAGCACTTAAGAGACAACTAGACAATATTCACATGCCAGCTGACACTGCCCTGCTCCAGTATGTCGATGATCTACTGATCACAGCCCGTTCTGAACGTGATTGCGAGCGTGCGTCACTTACAGTCCTGTATTTTCTAGCCGAGATGGGGCACAAGGTGTCCCCTTCGAAGCTTCAGTTCTGTGTCCAGCAAGTGATCTACTTAGGCCACTTACTGTCCAAGTGGGGTAGGCAGTTCACACCAGACCGTATCCAGTTAATAGCGAGTCTTCCACAGCCCAAGACACAGAAGGAGGTACGAGCTTTTATTGGCCTCACTTCTTACTGCAGACAATGGATTCCTCAGTATGCATTTCTAGCCAAGCCACTGATACAGTTAACGACACAGGAGGCAGCCGTATCGACTGTCCTCCCTTGGACCCAGGAACATACACTTGTTTTCAATGAATTAAAGAAAGCCTTATGCCAAGCACCTGTTCTAGCTACACCGAACTACAGTAAGCCTTTTACACTTTTTGTCACAGAACGTGATGGTACTGCATTATCTGTTCTCACACAAGATCAAGCAGGACAGTACAAGCCCTGTGCTTATTTTTCGAGCACGTTAGATCCAGTAGCCCAGGCTCTGCCTGCGTGCCTCAAGTCAGTTGCAGCCACAGCTCTAGCTATCAGACAAAGTGATTCCATAGTGTTAGGACACTCCCTGACAGTACAAGTTCCACACTCCGTGGAAGTTCTTTTAAACCGAACACAGACTCAGCACTTGATAATTGCACGTTTAACAGGTTATGAACTGACACTGTTCCAGCCACACATAGAAATCAGACGCTGCAACGTTCTAAATCCTGCTACACTGTTACCGTCAGTTACTTCAAATCCTGCCACACATGACTGTGTGGAAGTTGTTAACACTATGACCAAGCCAAGACAAGACCTGACAGACATTGCATTACCTAATCCCGACCTAACACTTTATGTGGATGGTTCATGTATGAGAACAAGTACAGGAGAACTAGTAGCCGCGTATGCAGTGACTACTGAAACCGAAGTTATAGAAACACACCGTATTGACACCCTGTCTGCTCAAGCGGCAGAGCTAGTTGCTCTGACCCAAGCCTGCATACGTGCCAAGAACCTGAAAGTAAACATATATACAGATTCACGTTACGCATTCGGAGTTGTACACGACTTCGGAGTACTCTGGCAGGAGAGAGGTTTCATGACTTCTCATGGAACCAAGATTCAGCATGGTCTCCTCATTCAAGCTCTGTTAGATGCAATACATTTACCGACAGCTATTGCTATCATGAAGTGCAAGGCACATACGAAAGTTACTGACATCATTTCCCAAGGTAACGATCTAGCAGATCGAACAGCTAAGCTTACAGCTCAGACACCAGACATTCCAGTTAACAAGACACAGACATCCATTCCAGAACAGACTACTTGTATGACAGTTAAGGACCCTACACAAGATGTCATAGACATACAGTTACATGCTACTCCTGAAGAAATCAAGAAATGGTCTGAACAAGGAGGGGTCCAGACAGATCAAGGATGGGTGACGAAGGGAAAAGCCACATGGTTTCTCCCCGACTCTATGGTTCAAGTCATTATTAATACCGCACATAGTCCAGCACATCTAGGAGAAAAAGCTATGTTAGACAGTATTCAGAACCTTTGGTTCAACAAGCACTTACGAGCTGCAGCCAAGCAGAAAGTCCGTACTTGTATGATATGTTGCCAGTTCAATCCAGGTAAAAGTGTCCCGGTGGAACAAGGTGGATTCCAACCTCCTGACCACCCTTTTGAAGTCCTCCAGATGGATTATATTCAGATGGAGCGATGTCGAGGTTTCAAGTATGTTCTCGTAGTTGTATGCGCTTTGTCCAGGTGGACAGAAGCATATCCAGTTCCAGATTACACAGCCGCGACCACTGCCAGGCAGTTGGTTCGTGAATTCTTTCCCCGCTATGGACTCCCTAGGGTCGTGTATTCTGATAACGGCCAGCCATTCTCATCCGAGTTAATGAAACATGTTTCCCTTCTGTTAGGGTACCAGTGGAAGTTCCATTGTGTGCGCCATCCTGAAGCAGCCGGTCTCGTAGAGAGACATAATCAGACCCTGAAAATCCGTATTGCTAAGACATGTAAAGAGAAAGGTGTAGACTGGCTAGTTGCCCTGCCAGTTGCTTTATTCTTTATGAGGATGGTTGCACATTCCAGATCAGGTCTGTCCCCTTATGAGGTCGTATTCGGCCGCCCCCCAAATATGTGGGGTACACCTAGACCCCGCAGTATTACAGATGTTTCCAGTTATATGCTGACAGATTACCTAGCTTCCTTGATGTCTGCCCTACACTCTTGTCGTTCACAGGTTGCCGCTGCATTTCCAGACAATACTGAAGTGAAACCGCATGAGGTCATTCCAGGAAGCCTCGTGTTGGCCTGGAATTTTGATCGTTCAAGTCCACTGGAGCCCCGTTGGAAGGAGCCACGACTTGTTCTTCTGACCACCCGCACGGCCGTGAAATTGGAGGGCCGCAAGGGGTGGGTCCATCTGTCCCATATCAAGAAGTTCCATGGACTTCGTGAAAAAACATTTTCAAAGGACATTTCTAAAGACTGCCTGAAACCAGACTCTGAATTTGGTTCTGAACTGAAAGTTCCTCTGTTAGAGAAAACTCCGCAGCAGGAGTATAAATTAAAACTCCGGTCTAATAAAATAAGTCAGCCAGTTTAATTGTCTAAGTCCCTCTCGGGTGAAACGGTTAGACAGGTCCCTGACATGTATGAGATAGACCCCCATAGTGAGAGAGTTAGTCAAAACTCTATACGATGTATCGTTTTTCTAAGTTTTATATTGTTTCTAAGTTTAATGGTTACCTGCACAAGTTATGCATTACATTTATGTTTTTCAATTTCTCATGTAAATAAGTTTTCTAATGCTACAGTAGAGCACACATTTATTGATCTGCCTCCTCACGAGTTATCCTATCGTCTTGCTATGAGAAATAATACATTTATAAGAATGTTACACTATTCACACCAGACCAGCAATGCCACTAATTGTTGGGTGTGTGGTTGACTCCCCCCTTTCCAGACACCGAAGGGAGTTCTGCCACTCTTTCCTTATCCATTTTCACATAATGGTTCGTGTGGAGCATGGTCCACGTTAACGTCATCTTCTGAATAGAACATGTTTTCCAGACAAGCAAGGTCTCTCCCATAGAACAGGGTTAGATCTAGAAAATGAAGTATATGATTTGGGTAATTATTCTTCGAATTTCATGGTCCTGAATGTTCAGTCTGATACTACTCCAGATTTACCTGCTATTTCAGTACTACCAGTCAAAGGCGAATTATGTGTCAGAAAGAATGGTTCCGCACATGTAGGACATAGTGATTGTACTACTACTGTCGAGTATAGTGACAGTGGGAAATCTATTTTCAAAGCTTCACGTCATTCTTATTTTGTTTGTGGTCAGACCGCATATGTTCGTCTGCCCCTCGATTGGGAGGGAACATGTTATATTGCCTTCCTACTGCCACCAGTTTTTCTAGCCCCATCTGATTATCACAGAAACACACATCTAGTTCACGTCAGACATAGAAGGGAGATCGAGTCCCCAATTGTCGATCAAACTGAAACTACTCTAGAACAGTATCAAGACTTCAATAAAGGTTTCTTCTTCTTTATAGGACCTATCCAGAATAGTAAGTTAATACGTAGGTTAACCAGAACCCTTGAAGCAGTAGTGAATGAGACTACTTCTGCTCTAGGTAACTTAACCGAAGAGCAATCTGCTATGAGATTTGTCGTGCTCCAAAATCGTCTCGTTCTTGACGTCATATTGGCCGATAGAGGAGGAGCATGTAGAGTCATCGGATCTAGTTGCTGCATTTTCATTCCTAATAACGCGCCGTCTGTTTATTCAGCTATAACCAGACTTCATAAAATTGCCCATCAGTTACACCAGAATCCAGGCACCTGGACATGGTCCGGTTGGCTCTGGAGTATCATATCTGCCTGGGGATGGAAAGTATTGTCATTCCTAGGTATTGCAGTAATGATCATATTCAGTTGCTGCCTCTGTATACAATGTGGCCCTGCGATTTGCGGCATTTGTGCTACCTCTTGTATTCCTAGTCCTAAGTCCCGTTCCAAGACAATTCGAGACGAGCAAATGATGCTATATGAAATGATAGATGGTATCATGAATATTGATGTTTCCTGATGGAAACGTAGGGCACAAGGAGGGAATGTGGAAAAGTAAATTTTGCCATATTATATGTGCCTACGTGTTCCCCATCTTATGTTATATGTGCATGATCGATATGCATGTATTCCCCCCTGATCGATTAAAGACGCAATTACAGTTGTGTCCATCTCTAGTATGCCAGTTTCCAGTCCTCGTGAAAGCAACGAATAATTGGCCTATGTAAACCTACGTTGCCACGTTTTACAGTGTGCACGTTAATTCATTGAATTGTCCCCGTTTCTAGGCCTCAAAAGGGCCCGGACTCAGATTCAGCTCCTGTCTCCTGAACCCTCTCCGAGGAGCGATACAGCCCCCACCTGTATCCCTGACCCTTCGCTTACTTCATGCCTCGCAGTGCCCGGCTCGGCCTGGCTCTGCCTCCCAGTCTGCCAAAAGTATGTTATGTTTCTAGTTATCAGTCCAACCCTCCTTCTCTGCATTCCTAAGCTACTGAATCGCATCAATAGTTTCCGTCATGGTCTAGCCTTTATGTCTCCATGTAAGAGAAATACTGTATTTATATTCATAGAATATTCCTCACACACGCACTACATGTAGAATTATGCATGCACCAGTCTTAGCGTCTGTTAGCCTTTGCCCTGATAACTTTTGGATTCTATCAACATGTACTATAAACACCAGATACTAGATATGCCTGGGTACATGTCGCTCTGACACTCCAGACTTTAGTCTCCTCTTCTAGCGCAGAAGTCATAGCCCCCGTTCCTCCCTGGTAACACGTCATTGCCCGTTTGCGCGCACCACTAGGTTAGAGGTCCCAGCTGCTCAGGTAGCCCCCTCCATGTTTCCGCCCCATTTATGACATATTCTGTTACGTTTACATCACATGTCTATGTATACGCCCTGTACACGCCTTCTTGTTACATCATTTTGCCCTTATCTTTCGCGACTGCTACGAAACCACGCCTACTGTATTGAATGTAATGTATTTGTTTAACTATAAATATTGTGCACTGTTATTAAAAGTTATCCCTTATGCTCCCAGATCCTGCCCCCGGCAGCTGCCATCCTATTCCCGTACAGGCTGTCCTGTTCCTGTCCTTTATGCCTGATTAAAGCCTGTAAACTCCAGCTACCTCGAATCTTGACTCTTATTTATTGAGCTACCTGTTTATTGATTAATTCCGAAAAATAGATCCGGTAATAATTTATTTATTTACCACAGAGTACCTTCAAAAAGTAATCCACAGTCATGTAGGAAACAGTAGAAAAGTAGTTAGCGATCCAAATGTTGTGAAATCCGGATTTTCCAAAGAAACAGTCAATTCAAGCAGAGTATAACTCAGGAATCCAAATAAAGGTGCTGTAGTCCAAATTTAAATAATTAGCAGCATCTGTGGGGGATGGTGCTATAATGAATCTAAAAGAGTTGCAGTACCTGTAGAGTATCCAAGTGCAGTAGTTGGTTTAAAATCCCAAATTCGTCCAAAACAGAATTTCAATTGTAGGGGAATTGATGGTTGTAAGAGCTTGTCCCCAATCAAGCCTTGACCCTCGTCACCAGTGATAAAAGCTCTCATACAGGTTAAGTTGGAAGAGCAGGTTTATTGGTACAACCATCAACAGCTAGCCACAGCAACTGACTCAGTATTCAGAATGTAAACTCTCCATCAATGATGTAGAACACACAGTGTTCCATTAAAGAGACAGTAACCATAACAGTTTCTGCATGCAGGAATCGGGAGGCGATGGCTAGCCTTGAAATTGGTAGTCTCCTGGGAGAAGTTGGCCTGATATGTGATGTCCACTATTCTAGTGATTCAGGGTTTCCTGTGCTTACTTGTCTGGCTGCTGCCGCTTTGTCGCTGTTTCTTCGCTGTGTTCCTGAGAGCTCCTGTGAGCTTGCCTTCACTTTCTGTGCCTTCATTATCACCACCACTGCTAGCGGTACCCGCTGCGCGGGTCCCGCGTCGCCGAAGGCTTCCTCTGACAGCGCTGCAACCGGAACTGAAACTCTGGGAGCTAGGACCTGCAGGGCTGCGAGCGTGTTTGTGGGCGCAGGACTCAAAGTCCCAGGAGCGCCCACAATCTACCAATCGTCAGCAGCTGGGACGCTCTCCCTGCAGGCTCCTCCCCTGGTTGGTCAGTCGTGATATTAAGCCGCCTGCTCTCCTCTAACAGCGGTTTCCTGTGCTTACTTGTCTGGCTGCTGCCGCTTTGTCGCTGTTTCTTCGCTGTGTTCCTGAGAGCTCCTGTGAGCTTGCCTTCACTTTCTGTGCCTTCATTATCACCACCACTGCTAGCGGTACCCGCTGCGCGGGTCCCGCGTCGCCGAAGGCTTCCTCTGACAGCGCTGCAACCGGAACTGAGACTCTGGGAGCTAGGACCTGCAGGGCTGCGAGCGTGTTTGTGGGCGCAGGACTCAAAGTCCCAGGAGCGCCCACAATCTACCAATCGTCAGCAGCTGGGACGCTCTCCCTGCAGGCTCCTCCCCTGGTTGGTCAGTCGTGATATTAAGCCGCCTGCTTTCCTCTAACAGCGGTTTCCTGTGCTTACTTGTCTGGCTGCTGCCGCTTTGTCGCTGTTTCTTCGCTGTGTTCCTGAGAGCTCCTGTGAGCTTGCCTTCACTTTCTGTGCCTTCATTATCACCACCACTGCTAGCGGTACCCGCTGCGCGGGTCCCGCGTCGCCGAAGGCTTCCTCTGACAGCGCTGCAACCGGAACTGAGACTCTGGGAGCTAGGACCTGCAGGGCTGCGAGCGTGTTTGTGGGGCGCAGGACTCAAAGTCCCAGGAGCGCCCACAATCTACCAATCGTCAGAAGCTGGGACGCTCTCCCTGCAGGCTCCTCCCCTGGTTGGTCAGTCGTGATATTAAGCCGCCTGCTCTCCTCTAACAGCGGTTTCCTGTGCTTACTTGTCTGGCTGCTGCCGCTTTGTCGCTGTTTCTTCGCTGTGTTCCTGAGAGCTCCTGTGAGCTTGCCTTCACTTTCTGTGCCTTCATTATCACCACCACTGCTAGCGGTACCCGCTGCGCGGGTCCCGCGTCGCCGAAGGCTTCCTCTGACAGCGCTGCAACCGGAACTGAGACTCTGGGAGCTAGGACCTGCAGGGCTGCGAGCGTGTTTGTGGGCGCAGGACTCAAAGTCCCAGGAGCGCCCACAATCTACCAATCGTCAGCAGCTGGGACGCTCTCCCTGCAGGCTCCTCCCCTTCTTTGTCTGATAGTATATTTTCAGTACAGAGCCCCGCTGCGCGGGAGCGCGCGGGAGGGCGCCGGGAGAAGCCCGGGCAAAGGGCGGGCCCTCTGTGGCCCTCAGTGGCCGAGGTAGGCTGGGCTGGGCCCGGTTATTTTCATCGACAGTGTTTTTAAATTTTGTCTTTTTTTGCCTATGGGAAATACGCCTGACTGTTTGAGGAAGTAATCATCCATTGAGACTGTTCTGTAGCTTCCTCGGTCTTTACTGTCGGGCAGTCATCGTTGCATCTCCAGGACTATATTTTTTATTTTAGGAGTACCGTATCATTGTTTGCTCTTACTCATCCGGAGGAAATTCACTTTTATAATATAATTTTGTGGATAAATTTTCCTAGAAGATGTTTAAGAAACTGCGTTCAGGAAGGGAAGTGGGTGGTATACCTGGTGCAAACAAAGATATTACTCGCACAAGAAATAAATCTGTAAATAACCCCCCGTTGAAGGGCCAATGCCAACTTTTCGAGCTTTGGGATTTGCCCTCCCCTAAGAACGCTAATTTATCTACTAAAAAAGGCTCCGGTGCCATGGCCTTAGGGGTCCATATTCAAGCTACTACATCCCCGCCGCCCCCTCTTGTGCAGCCTGTATTACAACAGTCTGTGCCAGTGGTGTCCCCTCCCCGTGTCCTTTCGGAAGGGAAGGATGAGAGTAAGTTCGCCTTCTCAGTACCTGAGAGGGAACTCACTAATCAACCATCTGTGTCTCAAACCCCGCCGAAGGATAGGTTGGGTGGTGATTTGTCATCACTATCCATTGACCTTGAACTTTGCGGCCGTTATGTAAATACAGCGAAAGTGGAGTCTCTGGCCCCTATCAAACCTTCGGGGGGTGCTACCCCATCTGGACTATTGTTGTATAGTAGTACCCCCTCGTTGAATGGTCAGGACATGTCCGATTTGTTAGACGTTTCTGGGCCCCCGGGTCTTGACCTATCTGGTATCTGCCGGCCAGTGGAAGCATGTGAAAAACCAATCTCTGAATCTATGATTGCTTTGGAACAATTACTAGCCTCTATTTTATCTCTCTTAGGGAAATTTGTTGGTAACTCGGATTGTATTTTGGATTCTGTCACCCAAATACTGAAGTCCTTGTTACAAAAGTCACCCGATATGAGAAGTGTTCCCTCCCCCAAGATCGAACATAGCCTGTCACTGAGGGAAATAAATGTGGCTCCAGTGGAATCTAACAAGAAAGCTGGGACATCGGTCTTGATATCACACACTGTAGTTATCCCCCTAACTGCAGTGCCCAACTGTATTAATAACTCAGTTCTTGAGATTGTGGAGGAAGATAAATCCATATCTGGTCTTAAAGTGGCTCAAGACCTTTTTCCCATCTTCATGTCTGAAAATAACAAAGAACCTATTGATGATAAACAGGAGGTAAAGGTAAAAAATGGTAAACTTAGAAACAATAAGGGGAATAAAAAGAAACCAATTAGAAAATACAAGAAGAAAAGGCAGCGTCGGATAATTTTTCAAAATTCTTTGACCACACTGGAGAATGAAGTGATCGTCTTGGATCCTTCTTCTATATCCGCAAAGGCGGATATTGATATTGAAGTGAACCCACCCACTTCTACCTTTTTTAAGGTGGAAAGCGAACTGTGTCCGCCAACATCTTTGGAAGCTATTCCACAAATGGGGGGTCCCCTTCCAAGTCTCTTTCTACCGACAGCGACTGGAGGTTCAATTCAATATCAATCGGGGTCCCTTAATCCTTTGGCCTCTCCTTTCTTTGTAGTTTCAGAGAGGGGAGATCGCCATCCCCCGGATCGCCCTTTAACATCTTTAAAAGCTCCAGTGGAAACTCTTGTGTTAGACTTCTTACCCCTATTTGATGTTGACTTGCCCTTAAACAGAGCCTGGCTCCTTAAGCGTTTTAGTGAGATAGAAAGTCTCCGTCATATTCAAACTAGGGACATTGAGTTAGTTTCCCTGTTTGGTGAAGTCAAGGTAACGAGTATAAGGGTTAAATTTTATTCACCTATTATTGTAAATTTGATACTGCAGCAAGCTGAGAATTTTCAACGTACAGGTATTGATATTCTCCCGATTTTCAACCTTGGTAACATAAACCTGTCTTCTGGGGAGGTATTCAGAGGGGAGGAGCAAAATGGGGTAGCCTCACCTCTTAGAGACCTGAGGATTTGGGTATCTAAGGGAAAACGCTCGGTCTCCCAAGTGAAGCCACTTCCGCTGACTCAGAATCCCTCTTTTTCAGAGGATAATAATCGGTGGAACTGGCTGCATAGTGCCTTATCCACAAAAACAAAAGATAACCCCAGATTGTTTCAACATCTTTAACACCTCATTAAATATTATTTCCTGGAACGCGGCAGGGATTCACAGTAGCCCAGAGAAATTTGATTTTTTATTTTCTCTAGGAGCTAACGTGATCTGTTTACAGGAAACGTGGTGTATCAATACGTTGAAGGTTTCTAAGGATTATTATGCCCTGGAAGTGCCTGCTGTCCCTTCTAAGAAAGGTCACGCCAGGGGGGGTATCGCTTGTTTATTATCAAATAAATTGCAATGGAGATTCTCCCATTATATTGATCCTAGCAAACTTTTCCATGCTATAACCATTGATAACCTGTTTAATAACGGCATAAAGTCCCCTATTGTAATTTTGAATGTTTATATTCCTCCGGAGGAGTGTTTTAATGTGATATTAAAGCAGGTATTTCAATATATTGATCTAATAAAAAATGTCCCATCCCCTCCGGAAATTATGCTTGTGGGAGACCTGAATTGCAAAATCTCCAATGTTAGTTTGGAACTTTTTAGGAATAAACCTAAGGAAGAGGCATATTTTATTCCTCAATCACTCTTCCCTGATAAATTAGTGACAAATAAACGAGGGAAGATTTTGCTAAAAGAACTAGCGGCCGTCGACGGACTTATATTAAATGGGAGATTTCCGTCTGACGTGCCTGCAAAATTTACTCACAAGTCTCCCTTTGGGTCTTCTATCTTAGATTATGTAATCGCAGACTATGGTCTGTTTCCTTCTATTCAGGACCTTAAGGTCATAGCTACTCCTCTGAGTGACCATAGCATATTGTTTGTAACTATTTCTTTAAATCCTTTGACAATCGCACCTTGGTCCATAAACGGCAGTGACGCTGCCTTCCACGCTTCTTCTGGAAGGTGCTTTTGGAATCCTTCAGCCATTAATGGGGTGCAGGATTTTCTATCCGACACCCTATTAGTTTTAAATGAGTGGCGTGGGAATGAAATAGTCTACTTTGCAGAATTTGTGCGAAAGATCACTTCTTATGCTAAAAAAACTCCCAGACCCAGAAATGGAGTAGTGGTCCCTAGCATATTGCGTAGCCTGAACAAGGAAATAAACAAATTAGTCCGTGAACAATATCTAGACAGAGTCATGGAACGTGGAAAAGAAATTTCCAGGCTAAAAAGAAAGAGAAGTAGACTCCAGCTAAAAATAAAAAAGGAACGGGAGGATAATGTATGGATTAGTTTGAGGGAATCTGTTGTTCATGGCAGGATCAGAGAATTTTGGGCAATAATCGGTAAGGGGTGCGGTTCTAGAGTAAGCCCATCTCCTATCCCTATAGCGGAAGAGGTATGGACTACCTATATTCGGGATCTTTATGCAGGGAACGGGAGTTTAAATGATGATATTGCCATCGGTGCTATTATTAGTAATGATACTGACATCGGCGCCACTCCTGTGGGTCTTATTAATTACCCCGCAGAAAAAGAAATTGAGATGGCTATAAAAAACATGCGTGTCTCAGGGGCAATTGGCCCTGATGAACTCCCCATGACGGTCCTGAAATCGGATCCTGCAAGGTGGAGTAAAATCCTGTATCCTCTGTACAAAGCCTGTTTTTTGTCTAAAACGGTACCTGCCTCTTGGAGGGGAAGTATCTTGGTCCCTATCTTTAAGAAGGGAACTAGGGATAGTCCTAGTAACTATCGTCTGATTGCTCTCCTCGACTCCATCGGAAAGGTCT
Source organism: Lissotriton helveticus (assembly GCF_964261635.1). NCBI lineage: Eukaryota > Metazoa > Chordata > Amphibia > Caudata > Salamandridae > Lissotriton > Lissotriton helveticus. The sequence continues at coordinate 1,906,541,616 of NC_136059.1, forward strand.
TTGCGAAATGTCTTCTAAAATCCCTCTCCGTTTGGGTTGAGGAGAATAATATCTTGCCATTAGAACAGACTGGTTTCCGTAGGAACCACGGTACGTTAGATAACCTCACCGCTCTTCATGTGGTCACAGATAAGTATGTCCAGGTGAGAGGAGGGGTTGTGTATGCCGCCTTTATTGATTTCTCCACAGCGTTCGACAAAGTTGATCGTGGAACGCTGTGGAGAAAATTGGCGGCGCTTGGGCTCCCACTCTATCTGTTGGAGCTGGTGAGGGCTTTACATACTGAGACCTGGTGTAGGGTCCTGTTGGGGGGCGAAAGGGGGCTATCTGATACAATTTCAACTTCGAATGGCCTTAAACAAGGCTGTTTATTGGCTCCCCTTTTGTTCTCCCTATACACGGCAGACCTACCCGCCGCCTTGGCTGCCAGAGAGGGCATTGCCCCGGTGGTGGGGGGGTCCCCGATTTCCTGCCTGATGTATGCCGATGATGTCCTCATCCTTGACTTAACTCCTAAAGGACTAGCAAATCGGCTACATGCTCTTCACACTTTTGCGGTAGCTCATTGCATGAAGATCAATATTACTAAAAGTAAAGTCATGTGTATAGCTGGCAAGAAGAGGTGCCGATCCGTAGATTATGGTTGGTTTATTGGGGATCAAAAACTAGAGGTGGTAAAGTCCTATACTTTTTTAGGGAAAATCGTTACGGCTAACCTGAGTGAGAAGCTCCATATAGAGCATTGCTCACGCAAAGCCATTGCCCATGGCAAAGGTTTAAATTCCCTATACCATGCAACGGGGAAACGGCACTTTCCGAGTTTATTGGAAGTGTATAGATCTAAAATCCCCGCAACAATACTGTATGGTATCGAACTTATCGAGGTGAAAAAGTGGGACTTTTGCCATAAGATTGAGGGGAAACTCTTAAGATCTCTCACTTCCCTAAATACTGCGTGCTCTCTGGCAGCCTGTAGGCTCGACTTTGGTCTTAGGAGTAGTTGGGTCCAGGGATTATGTGCCCTTGTAAGATGGGTGGCTTGCCTTGCGAGAGCAGAAGTAGGGACAATGAGAGCTCTCCTCAGAAATGAATTGTTGGGTAATTTTAATGAGTTTTCTCAACTTGTTTGTAATTTTAGAAAAGCTGTAACCCTATTAAAATTAGATGAAACTGCTCTTTTTCTGTGCTCTCCTTTACAGTTAAAATTGGTTTTGAAAGCAGCTTCATGGGACCTATGTTTCCAATCTGATAAAAAATTCATTTGTGAAAAAAGGAATGTAGATCTTCTCCTTGATTCTTATCAGATGAAACTACCACAACCCTATGTTTTATGGACCCTACCGCATGGTATACGTAGATTTTGGTTTCTTCTACGCTACGATTTATTACCTCTTAATCGATTGTTATCTAAATGGTATGGCTCCTCTCCTCTGTGCAATTTATGTAAAGTGAATATCCAGGACTGTATGCATGTGTTACTGATTTGCCCTGCGCTTCGTAAATTGCGCTCTAGATGGGTAAAAGCTATCTGTCTTCGCCTTGGCATTGTCACTCTGAATGGCTTTCTTTCTGCACTTTATTGCCCTCCTAATGGAATGTTCTGCTTTCATATTTTTAACTTTTTTAAAGGTTTCCTAGCTATTTATTAATATGTTCCTGGAGATGTTTTGACGTTCCGACTTTTTGTAGTTTTGTTTCACATGTCAGTATTGTATTTAACCGAGGTTTCTTAAATGGCATATGTTTTGTTTTCTCTTTTGTAATGTATTTGCTTTGTGTTGAACTCTGTACATTTTTATGTGGCCCTCTTCTGAGAGCCAAAACATAATAAATAAAATTAAATAGTGATTCAGAAAAGGGGTGGTGATGAACAGAGTGTCTGAATTAAGCAGACCACTCTTACCCAGTCCAAAGATCAGGGCTTGATCCATCACCGTTATTTAGCTCACTGCCCCATCCCAGTTCAGAACCTGGCTATATGCAAATTAGTCTGTCCCTGGCCCAGTGCATCATGGGAACAGGGCAGACCAAACTACCAAGCCAATTCTTCACCAGAAAGGAGACAAGCTTCCGGGGACCGGTTTCTGCCATTTCAGGCATCGTCGGCCCGGCTTGCTTGAATCCTGATGGAGCAGTGAGCAAGGGACTCATGTCTGAGTATACCCTGCCACACCTATAGTGGCCAAAAACGATTCAGAAAAGGGGTGGTGATGAACAGAGTGTCTGAATTAAGCAGACCACTCTTACCCAGTCCAAAGATCAGGGCTTGATCCATCACCGTTATTTAGCTCACTGCCCCATCCCAGCTCAGAACCTGGCTATATGCAAATTAGTCTGTCCCTGGCCCAGTGCATCATGGGAACAGGGCAGACCAAACTACCAAGCCAATTCTTCACCAGAAAGGAGACAAGCTTCCGGGGACCGGTTTCTGCCATTTCAGGCGTCGTCGGCCCGGCTTGCTTGAATCCTGATGGAGCAGTGAGCAAGGGACTCATGTCTGAGTATACCCTGCCACACCTATAGTGGCCAAAATCGATTCAGAAACAGGGTGGTGATGAACAGAGTGTCTGAATTAAGCAGACCACTCTTACCCAGTCCAAAGATCAGGGCTTGATCCATCACCGTTATTTAGCTCACTGCCCCATCCCAGCTCAGAACCTGGCTATATGCAAATTAGTCTGTCCCTGGCCCAGTGCATCATGGGAACAGGGCAGACCAAACTACCAAGCCAATTCTTTACCAGAAAGGAGACAAGCTTCCGGGGACCGGTTTCTGCCATTTCAGGCGTCGTCGGCCCGGCTTGCTTGAATCCTGATGGAGCAGTGAGCAAGGGACTCATGTCTGAGTATACCCTGCCACACCTATAGTGGCCAAAAACGATTCAGAAAAGGGGTGGTGATGAACAGAGTGTCTGAATTAAGCAGACCACTCTTACCCAGTCCAAAGATCAGAGCTTGATCCATCACCGTTATTTAGCTCACTGCCCCATCCCAGCTCAGAACCTGGCTATATGCAAATTAGTCTGTCCCTGGCCCAGTGCATCATGGGAACAGGGCAGACCAAACTACCAAGCCAATTCTTCACCCTTTTCTGAATCATTTTGTCCACCATAAGCGTGGAAGGGTATACTCAGATGTGAGTCCCTTGCTCATTGCACCATCAGGATTCAAGCAAGCCGGGCCGACGACGCCTGAAATGGCAGAAACCGGTCCCCGGAAGCTTGTTTCCTTCCCAGTATAAGAATTGGCTTGGTAGTTTGGTTTGCCCTGTTCCCATCATGCACTGGGACAGGAACAGACTAATTTGCATATAGCCAAGTTCTGAGCTGGGATGGTGCAGTGAGCTAAAAAACGGTGATGGATCAAGCCCTGATCTTTGGACTGGGTAAGAGTGGTCTGCTTAATTCAGGCACTCTGTTCATCACCACCCCCTTTTCTGAATCATTTTGTCCACCATAAGCATGGAAGGGTATACTCAGATGTGAGTCCCTTGCTCATTGCACCATCAGGATTCAAGCAAGCCGGGCCGACGACGCCTGAAATGGCAGAAACCGGTCCCCGGAAGCTTGTTTCCTTCCCAGTATAAGAATTGGCTTGGTAGTTTAGTTTGCCCTGTTCCCATCATGCACTGGGACAGGAACAGACTAATTTGCATATAGCCAAGTTCTGAGCTGGGATGGTGCAGTGAACTAAAAAAGGGTGATGGATCAAGCCCTGATCTTTGGACTGGGTAAGAGTGGTCTGCTTAATTCAGGCACTCTGTTATTCACCACCCCCTTTTCTGAATCACTATTCTAGTGGGCACCCTGTATCAGTCACCCTTATGGTGATGGTTGTAAAGTCAACCTTATAGACCAGCTACCCTAGTGGTAGCATGGACAAAGCAGTCTTAGGCTAACACTTCAGAGAGCATGAGAAGCCAATTGTTTTACCAATAATAACTACTTGAATACCAGATGAAAGGACACCACACAAGGTATATATAAAATATATATGTATTTATTTCTAACACAACCCCTCTGCACTCTTTATGAGGTCAGAGTTCGAGATACAGTACAAGTAACTTAATAAGCATACGTTAAGTTGCACAATTACACTTCTGCCCTAGGGGCCTCGTAAACCATATACTAAAGAAGTGGTATAAGAACAACTTCAGGACAGGTGAACAGGCCTAGGGCTTTGGAAATCGGTGGGGCTACACAGAGTAACTAAAGGTTAAGAAGCAGGAGTCCCACAGGATGCGTGTGCACGTCTCTACACAAATGCGGGTTCTCATAGACTTTCAATGAGAACGTAAAGTTTAGAAACTAGTTGATTTCAGACCTTCCGGGTGGACTATGGGAAAACCCAGTTAAAGTAGGACACTTGGATAGTTATTACCCACGGGAGCACCGGAGTACTCGAGTTACCTCACCCAGGGAAGCCGGGTGCATAGGTGTCAAGTCGTGTCGGGTTTCGTCGTCGAATCCTATGGAGAGCTGCAAGAAGATGCTGCAGGCGCCCAGGAGGAAGATGTCCGGGTGGATCCAAGGGTGGATCGAAGAAGTGAAGAACCTGAAAGCAGAGGGGACAGTGTCTGGGTCACTAGCCAGTGACCAGGATGGAACCAGGTGATGTTGAGCTGCGATCAGGTGAAGAAGTGAAGCTTGTCTCTACAGCCACGTGGACCAGGAGGCGTCAACGACGACCAGGAGCTGGATACGGACTGTCCCACGAAGGCTCTCGCTGTTGGCGGTGTCGGCTTCCGGATTGGAGTCAACAGGCCTTGGCAAAGGTAACCCACGCAGGATACGAAGATCGGCTTCTGGTACAGACCAGCAAGGTCTGTGGAACTTCCCGTTTGCAGGAAAGCAGGAGCAAGCCCAGAGCAACCAGACAAGCAGCGTTGTTTCAAAATGGAGTCTTCAAGATGGTCACTAGCCAACGGGCCAGCAACCGCGAAGACGCTTCGAGGAGAAATGCAAGAGCAGGACCCAGGCGGCACTCGTGGAGTGTAGAGGGCTGAGCTTCGGTGGACTTACGGCTCGGGGTCGGGGCTTCTCAATCCCCAATGCACAACTTCGAGGATGCCTCAGAAGCTGCACAGTTTAGCAAAGAGCAAAATGGCCAGGTGTCCGGTCCCACGTCTCTCGTGTCCGCCACGGGTCTCAGCTTTGCTGGAGGTGTGGGTCGGGGTCCGAGAAGTCTGGAAGTCCAGTCCTGTGAAGCAGGGTCGTCGGGATCCTTCAGGAGCGGCGACAAAGCAAACCGGCAATTCACCAGTTGGTGCCTGTTTGCACAGGGTGGTCACTCCTTGACCACAAGGGAGATTCTTCAGTCTTCTAGTTGCAGTAGAATCTCGAAGGTCCACAATTTCAGTTCAGGATAATCTAAAGTCTCTAGACTTAGCTCCTAGCGTTATACGAATTAAAGGGGCTGGATTGCCTGCTAGGTCCCTCCTACAGGTGGGACCAGGGAAGGGGTGGTTACACCCCTTTCCCTTTGTCCAGTTTCGTGCCAGAGCTGGGGCTGGAGTGCCCCAGCAACTGGTTTGAACTGGACTATGCATGGAACACCTTGTGTACCCTAGGCAGTGTCTCATTCCTTTCAACCCACCCTGCCCCAATACACTATAGCCTGTCTGGGGAGGTGCTAGCACCTCCCAAGGCAGGAAATCTATTGTCCAGGCCTCCCTAGCTGGAAGGGCTCCCAGCTGCAGAAGGTCAGACGTCTGTCTGTGGCAGCAGCATCCATTTTGTGATGCTGAGGCTCTGTTTAACTTTAACCGGGTAAAGCTACAACTACATGTCTTCTCCCTCTAGAAGGGTGGAATGCTACACCCTAGAACAGCTATAAGGACATGGTTCCGAAAGCTGCAGACAGGCTCAGCTCATGCTAGAGCACCATCTCACATAAAACCAAGCACTCTGCCTCCAGGAATGTTAAGGCCTGCCATAGGAGTGACTTATAGGTATATATGTGTCTATATATAATGGTAGGTATACGAATACTATACCTAAGCAAGGGGTGATTACACGACCTTGCCCCAGCTGAGTGATCAGCCAGTTGTGTCAATTTGGATGGTGTAGCGGGGTGGTGGGGACCGATACTAACAAAGACTGGTGGTCATCTGCCAATGATAACCCCTCTCTTTCATCGCTTCAGGACACCTGGGAAACGGAGTCCGAAGCGTGGTGGAGTCAGTTACAAGCACCCAAGGAGAACTGTACCTTTAAGGGCGCCGAGGAAGAAAGAGAAAGCATCACTCCCCCTTATGACGCACTGCTATGCCGAGCGAGCCCTTTGGAAGAGCCATACACGCCTCCGAGTGACGAGTCGTCCGGAGGAGTGAACAAAAAGCAGGAAGTAAAGAAGGCGGCGTGTCTCGACATCTGGAGGAAGAGAGGAGAGCGAAGGGAGACTGCGGAGGACGGAGAAGGTTCGAGCGAGGACATTGAGGAGGAGCAGAGAGCGGGAGTAGCTGTGCCTGGAGGCCACCGTTCCCAAGCACCGCCCAGCCACACCCACGGAGGAGTGTGGCTCACACAGGTACGTGACCGAGTATCGGGTTGGCTGGGACGGCGTGGCAACGCCGTGTAAATAGTGTAAATACCGACCCACCTTTCCATCCCTGTCTCTCCCACGACCCCCCCTATCCTCCGATCCTCACCAAGTTTTCCTTCACCTACCCTACACCTATTAAGTACCGAGCACCAAAGTCACCGGTGTCCGCACTTCCCGAGGGTCCCTAGGGGAATCGTAGACCACAGAGCAGAGCCCTAAAGCCTTTCTTTCTCTCCCGCATGTGGCGTTGGAACCCGGCCCGAGACGGAAGCCTGGAAACCCCAGAGGAGGAGAGAAGACGGATCAGTCCTCGTAGATTCTGCGCCCTCGCTGACACCTTGGACCCTGTCACGTTAGCACGCGAAAGACAGACTCAAAGAAAGAAAAAAACGTTTATAAAAATAAAACCACACTTACCTAGCTCTGTTGTCCGAGTCCCTCCTTCTGAACCACCACAGATGGCCAGCCAGGGGTTGCATAAGATATGCTGCAGCCCCTGGTAGGCCTTGGATGCACCTATGCCCTGGGTACCTATGGTACACTATACAGGGGCTCACAAAGGTAACCCAATCCCAATTAGGTATGTACCTAAAGTACATGGAGTCCATTTTACAGAGAGAGCAGATAGCCTGGGGCCCTGAATAGCAACATCCCCGGCCGACTAAGTTAAAAACCAGCTAAACACTAGGCAAAAAGTTGGGACAGACACCGGTATTGGTTTGTCATTAGTGACATTACGATCTTGGAAAGATTGGAAATACTCAGAGGTGTTAAACTTCTGGAAATCAGCCATTTCAATTTGAACCGATCTGTTGTTCTTCACCTTGTCATATTTGCTCATACAGGAGTTTGGGGGCAAAGTATCAGAGATGTTTAGTCCTGCCTTACTTATAGGAGTAAACCCATGATGAAAACGTATATATTCAACCACTGGGCGGCAAGGAATCAATCACTAACCAATGTTTGTTACAGATATATCATTACCAAAGGTAAGCAACTTGTTCGTCTGAAAGAAACAAGTAGTGATAGTTTCCTTACCTTAGAATAGATACCCCAGTAATACCAACCCCGGTGGTGGGTGTGTGAAACAAGATCAAAACAGGAAGTTGCAGAGAACAGAACAGCCAAAGAAGCAGTCTCTCCGGACTTGGCAATCCAGGCAATACTGCTTAGTAAAAGTGTGCAACGAGGCCCACATAGCTGCCTGACAGATGTTTTGTAAGGGGACACCACGTCCCAATGCCGTAGTGGCAGCCGTCGCCCTGGTGGAATGGACGCACAGCCCCACCATAGGCTCCTTCTTCACCAGAGAATAACAGGCTTTAATACACAAGATGACCCATCGGGAGATAGTCCGCTACTGTACAGCCCGACCTTTCATGGCGCCTACGTAGCCAACAAAGAGCTGGTCATCCATCCGGAACTGTTGTGTGCGATTCAGATCAAATGAGAGCGCACGTTTTGGGTCCAGACGGTGGAGCCTCTCTTCCTCTCTGGAAGGGTGCGGAGGCGTAAAGAAGGTGGGCAAAGTGATGGTCTGCCTGATGTGAAAGGCCGTGACAAACTTTGGCAGAAAGGATGGAGGTGTTCTGAGCACAACCTTGTCCGGATGGACAGACAGAAAAGGAGGTTTACAAGAAAGGGCCTGGAGCTCACTCACTCTCCTGTTCAGAGGTGAGGGCAACCAGGAAAGCATTCTTAAAAGTTAACAGACAAAGAGGACAGTTGTGAACAGGCTCAAAGGGAGCCCACTTCAAGTATGTAAGAACCAGGTTCAAGTCCCACTGTGGCATTACGAAGGGAATAGGAGGGAAAAGATGAGTAATGCCTTTGAGGAATCTATTTACAACAGGGGACTTGAAAAGAGAGGCCTGTCCAGGAAGACTAAGAAAGGCTGAAATAGCTTAAAGGTAGCCCTTGATAGAGCTCAAAGCAGAGCCCTGCTGGGCCAAATAAAGAAGGAACAGAAGGACTTGTGAAAGAGGGGCAGAAAGGGGATCCACAGCCTTTCCTGTGCACCAAGCCACAAACTTGTTCCACCTGCAGGCGTATACCAACTTAGTGGAGGGACCCCCACTGCCAGAATTACATCATAGACTTCAGGAGGCAAGTCAAAAGGAATCAACTGCTGCCACTCAATCTCCACGCAAAGAGGTGGACACTGGACAGGTTCGGGTGGAGAACATCTCCTGCTGCTGCGACATAAAATCCTCAGAAGAGGCAGATGGATTGGGGGATCGATGGTAATACTGAGTAGCTCGGGATACCAAACTCTTTGAGCCCAGTCCAGAGCCAAAAGAATAACTTGGGCCTGGTCGCGCCTGATCTTCTTCAGCACTCTGGGCATAAGTGGTATAGGTGGAAAAGCGTACAACAGACCGCAACTCTGCTTGCGACAAAAAGCGCCTCAGAGCGAGTGCCGCCTTGAAAATTCCAACGCGCAGAACTGCTGACATTGTGCGTTCTCTTTGGTGGCGAATAGATCTAACCAAGGCTTTCCTCATTGTTGAAAGAGACCTTGCGCCACCTCCGAGTGAAGACGCCATTTGTGATCCATCATGCACCTGCGGCTGAGTTCGTCCGCCCTGGCGTTAAGTGAACCTACCAGGTGTTGAACCACCAGGAAAACCACCTTATGTCCCAGCCATGTCCACAGGCGCAGAGCCTCTGACATACGTTCTATGACCCCACCCGCCCTGTTTGTTGCAGTACCACATGACGGTGGTGTTGTTTGGGAATACTTGCACTACTCTCCCCTTGACAGAGGGAAAGAATGCCTTCAGTTCAAGTCGGATCGCCTGGAGCTCCAGAAGGTTGATATGGAGCTGGGACTCCCCCGTAGACCAGAGGCCTCTGATCTCTGCCTCTCCCATGTGGCCGCACCATCCCGGTTGGGGAAGGGAGAGGGACCTGCCATTGACCCAATGGCGGTTAGTGAGCCACCACTGCAGTTGTTGTGCAGTGCCCTCCAAGATCTGGACGTAGTCGGACAGGTTCCCCTGATGCTGTGCCCACTGGAACTTCAGGTCCCACTGCAGAACCCGCATATGCCACCTGGCATGCTTGATTAGCAGGATGCAGGAGGCTATGAGGCCCAGCAGCCTCAGGGTCATTCTGAACGAAACCCAGGACAAGGGCTGAAAGATTGGAATCATAGCCCGAATGTCCCGGACTCGCTGTTCAGGAGGATAGACCCGAAACTGCGCCATGTCCCAAACCGCTCCGATGAAGAGGAGCTTCTGAGAGGGAATCAGGTGCAACTTTGGCACATTGATGGAGAACCCCAGCAAATGCAGGAGGTCGGCCGTATTCTGGAGGTGGGAGGCGACTGTCTGCGGCGAGCCCGCCATCAACAGCCAGTTGTCGAGATAGGAGAAGACTGGAACCCCTGATGTGCGCAGATGAGTTGCGACCACCGCCGTCACTTTTGTTAACACCCGAGGGGGGCTGGTAAGGCCAAAGGGGAGCACAGTAAACTGAAAGTGCTTGTAGCCTACCGTAAACCGCAGGTAACGCTGGTGGGCCGGTAGGACGGGAATGTGGAAATGTGTGTCCTGCAGGTCCAACGCTACCATCCAGTCTACAGGGTCGAGGGCAGACAAGACCTGAGCCAGAGTTAACATCTTGAACTTCTCCTACCGGAGGAAGCGATTGACGTCCCTGAGGTCCAAGATAGGACGCAGGCCCTTGTCCTTCTTATGCACCAGGAAGTAGTGGGAGTAACAACCACGTCCTACTTCTGGCGCAGGAATACGCTTGATGGCCCCCTTGGCCAAGAGGGACGCAACTTCCTGTTAAAAAAGTGCCAAGTGATCACCCGACCTGCAGTGGTACTGGGGTGGCATGGCTGGAGGGGTAGTCTCGAAGGGGAGGGAGTAGCCCCTCGGACTATCAGTAAAAGCCACCTGTCCGAAGTGATGGTGCACAAGTGGGAGAGGTGATGGTGAATCCTGCCACCCACTGGCGTTTGATGGGCCTGAAAAAACGGACTAGGAAGGTTTGGAGGCAGGGGTGGCCGGGGTGGAGGTGGACTGACCCACCCGCTGGCCCCCTGACCCGGCTCGGCGGGTCCCGCGGCCGAGCAGAGATTGTTGCTGCGCAGGCCTGTGGCTCTGAAGCGAACGTGTCGGGTGCCCCTTCAATGGCCACGAAAGGAGCGAAAAGCAGAAGGCGGAGGAGGGCGCATGGCCGAAAGACACAAGGACTTGGCCGTAGCCCGCGAGTCCTTAAAGTGCTCCAACGCACTATCTGCTTTGTTGCCAAAAAGGCGAATGCCATCTAAGGGCATGTCCATCAGAGCGTTCTGGACATCCCCAGAAAAACCAGTTGCCCTCAGCCAAGCGTGGCGACGGAGCACCACTGTCGTGGAAATTGCTCTGCCCGGCGTGTCGGCGGTGTCAAGACCACAACGTATAGTGAACTTGGCTGCATCCCTCCTTTCAGCAATAGATTGAGAGAGCACTGTCCGGGCCTCCTCCGGACATTGAGGCAGCACGCGCACCACCGTATCCCACACAGAGTGGGAATAATGGCCCAAGATGCATGCAGTGTTCATCGACCGCAACCCTGAACTGGCGGAAGAAAAAAATTTCTTCCCGAACTTCAGTTTCTTGAATTCCCTGTCCAAAGGTACGGCAGGGAATGCGCTCTGGGACAACCAAGCTCTCAGGAGTGGGGTGTTGGGAAAGGAAAAGAGGATCGCCTGGGGCCTGGCAATGGCGTCGGACCACGTTCCTATCCACAGGAGCCCCTGTGTTGGGCCTGGACCAGGTACCCAAAAGAACGCCCAAAAGTGCTTTGTTAAAAGGCAGCAGTGGCTCCGTGGAGGTAGCTGCCGGCTGAAGCACTTCTGTCAGGAGGTTAGTCCTGACTGCCACTGTAGAGAGCTTGAGGCAGAGGGCCTCAGCCGCCCTACGCAACACCACTGCATAACTTGGACCCTCCTCCATAGCCCCGGTAGGAGGAGTTAGCATGCCAAGGACAGGAGAGGTATCAAGCCCACTGGCATACCCAGCTCCTCTGCCCAGTCCAGGTCAAGCTCACACTGTGCTGTGAGAGGGTCCTCAGACGCCTCCCAGTCCTCCCCTTCCCCTGAAGGCTGACAAACAGGCCGAAAATAAGGAGAGTGGACATAAGGATAGAAATCCACCATCGGCATTGGAATCGGCATCGAGCGAGGCCTTTCCGGCGCCGTGTCCACATCGGGGTTGAAACTGGGGACGACGTCATCCGGTGGGCTGGGCGACTTCAGAGGTGGTGCCGGTGGCGTTGACGTCAGTGGAGGTGTCACATGGTCGACCTGCATCAACCGGGCTCCGAGCCCAGATCCATGGGGGTCCTTTGGCGCCTAGGCCAGATCTGACAGCGACATCGGAGCCACCGGCAGTAAAGAGCTAGGACCCCCATTCTGGCCCGCGGGGCCCGAAGGTGCACCTGGGGGGGCCGATGGACCAAAGAGGCGGGCTATGGCTGACAGAAATTCCTGCAGCTGGGCTGCAGTCACCGACAGACCCAGGAAGGGCGGGTAGGCCAGCGGCGACTGCGTAGGCTCTGCCGTTGCGGTGGTACAAATGGCTGTTCCTCCTCATTAATAGGCCGACTAAACGGATGCATTATGAAGCAAAAAGGGAATGCAGAAATAGGTAATAACAAAGGCATTTGTTCCCAGTGTCCATCTGAGCTTCACTGGTACAGGTTCCTATTGTTCATCAACGTTAGCGATCTTGAGCACCGGCGGTGGAGCTGCTCCGTCCTAGCTCTTGAGGAATCCTGAGGTACCGGGTTTTTAAGAGCCCGGTGGTGTCAGGGGATAACACCCGAAGACCTCTGAGTTCCCCCTTGTTTCGGACCACAGAAACACGGAGTCTTCTAGTCGCAGTCAGAGATCAAGTTTTATTGGCAGCTACCAAGTAACAGGTGTCCTAGAAGCACGACAAACACGGGTCATGTGTTCTCAGGAGACTGTTCGTTTTTACAGAACCAGCCTTCTCCTTATATACAAAAATAATAGCTGCAAGCAAGAATTCTTGGGTTTATGATATGGCTATATACATATTTCTACAATAATACAAAAGAGCGAAGTCATGTAGGCAAGCCCGTATTTTAGATGTCCAATTCGTGATAGATTACCTAGCCAGGCCCGGAACTCCCATCAGATATCGGTGAAGCCCCAATAAAAGAAGGCACCTCCTAGTCATAAAACTGGCCATAAACAGGGAGCGTGGACAGGTGTGTATGTGTGTAGAAAACATGATCTGTATGCGGTGAATGGTTTGTGGTATGTTGTGCATTGATGCTATCGTGTTTGGCCACTGGGCGAGGAGCTGCCCAAACAGGTTTGGCTGGAGGCAAGGGAGTCAGTTGGGACAGGTCAGGGGGGAGTCAGGGAAGGTGGACGTGTCCTTTTAGATCAAGCTCGACCTTTAATTGACTTATCATGAGGGCAAGACACAAGATGGATACCGTTTACAAAATGGAGTCTGAGGGGTCGGGACGGAAACTATGATTCAGGGGTGTTAGCATCCCTCGATCATGACGCAAATGCATAGGAATGATGTCCTAATCGTTATCGGTTCGTCGACACCAAATTCGTCATGGTACGATGATGTTTCGGGACACGGGTATTGGACCTCAATACCGGGACAATGGTAGGGTCCAGAATTTCAGAACCACAGACCCTCCTTTTGCCCTCATATAAGGCAATAATTCATGTTAATCCGAGTCTAAATCTGTATGAAGGAATTCGTGGAAATGCTGTTGTAGCATCATTCTGTTGCTCAGTTCGTCCCTTGACACAGGCTTCCGTACACATGAGGTAGCACAGAGGCCACATAGTGCAGGAGCGCACTGTACACACAGGCAGAACATAAACAGAAGTGCTAAGATCATCCCAATGAAGATCAGTGTTTTCCATCCCCAGGTAGCGATCAGTTCCCAGAACCACCCTAGTAAGGAACAGTCCCCTTTTTCTATGTGAAGGGAACCAGATATCTCGTGTAACTTAGAGATGGCCTGGTACACTGTCGGTGCATTATCAGGGATAAAAATGCAACAACTTGATTGGATCACTCTACACACACCACCACGATCGGCGAGTATGATATCTAGGGCAACTCGGTTCTGAAGGGTCATAAGTCGATCCGACTGAAGTTCGGTCGTCAAATTGCCAAGGGCTCCGGCCGTTGTAATCACGGCGGATTCAACTATCCTCGATAACTGGCGAATGTTCCTGCTGTTCACCATAGGCCCCCAAAATGGCAGAAAACCCTTTGCGAAGTCAGCGAATTCCTGACCCGCGGTGTCGTCTTTACTCACGACACCTCTAGCTGTCCTGCTCTGGCCATGTAGGTGGGAGGCAGCAGAAATGCGATAAAGCATGTACCTGAGAAGTCAGGGGGCAACCTGGTGTAGGCTTGGTCATGGCAGACGAAATACGTGCCTTTGGCTGCTAATAGTATAGGGGAAGTTCGGGAAGCGAACACATAGGTTTCCGTGCATATACTCTTTCCTAATTGTGCTTTGGGATCCCTGCCGATACCTTGTAAACATAAGTGACCTCGGTTGGGTACTATCCAAACTGGGCGGGATTTCTTTGCTGTCTGGCTCTTACTCAGGTAAACCCCATATTTAGTTACGTTCCAACGAGTGTACGGAGTGAGTTCGTCTTTGGGATTCGTTAGATATGTGTCGAACTCTCTACTCATATTTCTTATCCCTGCTACTAGTGCCTTGTTACTGGAATCACTCTCAGTAGAACGTGTCGGGTATGGTTCTAGGGCGAATAGGAACATGGTCTGGAAAGCCCACAGAGAACCATAATAACTGAAAGGCAGGATGAAGTATGGGATACCCTTATCCGTTGTGTGTGGCATGAGTCCACATATCCAACAGTTCGATGTGTTCATTATGGACTGGTGTTGGTGTTGGTGTTGGTGACTGGTGTAGGAGTTGAATAAATGAGTTATTTACAAATTCGAGTCTTCGGGCAGACTCGTGTTCAGGTAGAGGGTGAAAGTAGTGTGGAGAGATAGTAGGAGGAGGCGGTGGCCGGGTGTCATTTGAAAACGTAACTTGGAATACGAATAGAGTATAACCAGTCAAAAACATCGTTATGCTACACAACATTAAAATACATGTTATCAAAAACCTTCTTTTGGCCAGTACAGTGCATAGTTGTCTTTCAATGTTCGTGAGTCTGGTAGGTCTCTTTACCCTAGGAAACTCCATCCTCTAGTTGCTGCCCGCGGTGGTAGGTTGGTTCTGCCAGGGAGTGCGCTCTGTTCAGTCCGGGGTAACTCCCTTGGACCAACCAGAACCGTTGACCTAAACGTCCCCAGCTGCACTCCCCAGACTTCAACCGCGACCCTAGCAGCAGAACCGGATGGCGGTTCGAAAATCAAAAATGAGCAAGTTTCCTGAGAGTGAGAGAGCTGAAAAATCAAAAATAGTTCTTGGGGGAAGGGAAATCACATTAGTTTGCCTTTTATTAGTCTCTTTGTCTCGACCTTAAATTATATTGTTGTTTCCCCGGTACGGTGTGGTCTTCAAACAATGTCTCAGGTTCGGTAGTGTCCAACTGCATAGACTGTGGCACAAGTCCTTGTAAAATATGATCACTCTCCTTTTCGGTACCAGTTTCTTTTAAACGTGCATCGCTGAAAGGGATGAAGCGAGGTATGGATTCTGTCTCGGAGTCGGCAATTCCTTCGTTGACCCACCGGTCGTATGGAAGGGGCAGAGGGACCCGTTTACAATGGGTCCCGTGCACCCAGTTCTTTTTGCCTTCCACCCGAACAGCTGATCTCGTGGAAAGAAGTACCAGGTAAGGTCCGGTCCACCTCGGCTGGCCGTTGTTTGTGCGCTGGAAATTCCGCACCAAGACCCACGTGCCGGGTGCGATGGAGTGACCTGGATCGTCAGAGGCTGGCGGAGAGGAACTGTGAACCTGTTGGTGTAAAACACGCAATTTAGTTGTCAATTCGCACAAATAGTCAAGCAGTACGGGGTGCTCTATTTCGTTGAGTTTGTTTGGTCTTGGCACGCCCCAGACGTTGGCTGGGCGGCCAAACACTATCTCATGGGGGCTAAGTCCTAACCTGGAATGGACTGTCATTCTGGTTGACAAGAGTGCTAGGGGCAAGGCGTCAGGCCATTTAAGACCTGTACAGGCTTGGATCTTGGCTAATTTGAGCTTTAAAGTGCCATTGTAGCACTCTACTAATCCAGCTGATTGGGGGTGATTCGCAGAGTGAAACTTTTGTTGTATGCCTAAACACTCACACACTCTCTTCATCACGCGTCCTACGAATTCACTTCCATTATCACTCCAGACGATTCTAGGCATGCCAAATCTCGGGAAGAACTCTTTGACAAGGGCTTTAGCAGTTGACAAGGCAGTATTGTCCTTAAGGGGGTACGCTTCCTCCCACCTGGAGAAAGCGCAAACAACAACGAGCACATACTTCAGATTGTTGCATCTCTCCATGTGAATGAAATCGAGCTGCAAAACCTCGAACGGATACGTTGGAGGCGCAAAATGACCAGCTGGGGTTGGGGTTCCCCTACCGGGATTGTACTTCAAACACACCATACAATTTCTGACCACATTCTCTGCATATTTTGGGATATTGCTGTTTTGCCATACTGGGGCCAATATTTTACAGATTCCTTTCGAACTGATGTGTGCAAATTCATGAGCCATTGTTACTACTGCAAGTACATAGGCGTTAGGTAATAGCCATCGCTGGTGTTCTGACAATTCGACCCAACAACCATTCGCGTCTAATCTACCTTTACTTTCTCTCCATTCATTTACCTCTTTCTCAGTTGCCTCGGCTTGTATAGATTTCACGCTTTCGATGGTGTCCTCACACATTCCCACATCAGTAATCCATCTAGCGGGACCTACAACATACATCCGACTCATTGTGTTCCTTGCAGTCTCTTTCGCAACCTCATCTGCAAATGCATTCCCGCGGCCAACATCATCCTGAATCTTTTTGTGTGCACTGCATTTTACAATGGCAACTTGTAGTGGCAAGGTCAGTGACTCGAGGAGTTCATTAACTAACTGACCATGTTGTATCTTTGCACCATGTGACGTACGAAACCCACGTTCACGCCACAATCTCCCAAAACTGTGAGCCACACCAAAGGCGTATTGGCCATCAGTGTACACATTCACTCGCTTTCCTTTCGCTAACACACATGCTCTGGTAAGCGCAATTAGCTCTGCAGCTTGTGCAGAATTATGGGAAATGCGCGCGGTCTCTATAATGGTGTGTAATGTCGTTACGGCATATGCTGCAGTCGTATCACCATTCGGCAGCTTGAAACATGAACCATCAACCCATAAAGTATCGTTGCATTGAGGAAGGGGAGTGTCCTGTAAGTCTACTCTCCCTTTTGTCTCTTCTTCTGTCCTAAAACAGCAGCCATGGTTATCAATCTTGTCTGTTTCTGTCGGAATGGGTAATAACGTTGCGGGGTTCAGTGTATCACACCTCTTTATGTGGATGTGACTTGCTAGCAGTGTAAGTTCGTAACTGGATAGTCGAGCGCTAGTAAGATGTTGTGTCTTCGTCCTGTTTAGTAAAATGTCTACTGCATGCGGAACCATAACGATCAGAGTATTATTCATGACTAATCCAGCGGATTGTCGAATGCAGACAGCTGCTGCGGCGGTAGCCCTCAGACAACTTGGTAGGGCTTTAGCCACAGGGTCTAGAGTTGCCGAAAAATACGCGCATGGGCGC
Source organism: Lissotriton helveticus (assembly GCF_964261635.1). Classification (NCBI taxonomy): domain Eukaryota; kingdom Metazoa; phylum Chordata; class Amphibia; order Caudata; family Salamandridae; genus Lissotriton; species Lissotriton helveticus. The sequence continues at coordinate 1,906,558,912 of NC_136059.1, forward strand.
TGTCTGTCCCCAAAATGTTGTGTTAAAACTGATAATGCACAACCTTCCTTCTCATGGACATATAATGTAAAAGGCTTACTGTAGTTGGGGTTTCCCAACACAGGAGCCGAACATAATGCATCACGCAACTCGTGGAAACTCGTCTGGCAATCTTCAGACCAAGGCATAGGATTTGGCGTGTCTTTGCAGAGTAGTGCCAGCAAGGGTTTAGCTAGTAGTGAGAAATTCGGTATCCATTGTCTACAGTACGATGTAATGCCCAAGAAGGCTCGAACCTCTCTCTGTGTTCTTGGGGCACTCAGTTCTGCAATTGCCTGTATTCTTTCTGGTGTCAGTCTCCTTCCCTCCTTCGACAAGATGTGACCTAGGTAGGTTACTTCTTGTCGGCAAAATTGTAGTTTGGAGAGAGAGACTTTGTGCTTCATGTCACATAAGTTACGTAATAATGATAACGTAGCTTTCTTGCAAATCTCTTCAGTGTCTGCAGCGATCAGCAGATCGTCTACGTACTGAATCAGAGGTGAACCATTCGGTAGAACAATCGTGTCTAGTTGTGTTTTCAGGGCCTGACTGAATATTGATGGGCTTTCGCAGTAGCCTTGAGGAGCGCACTTGAAGCTGTGGTAAATAAATAAATAATACCCTATTTTTGGATGAATGAATAACAGATAGCTCAATAAATAAGAGTCAAGATTCGAGGTAGTAGGAGTTTCTGCAGGTTTATTACAGCATAAGGACAGGATCAGGACAACCTGCATAGGAATAGGACAATAAGGCCTGGCAGGACAACTGGGGCCCAGCAGGGGAAAAGAGGCCCGGCAGCTGCCGGGGCTAGGTCTGGGATGAGCGCGCTAACATTCAATAATAAAACACAGGCATATATACATAGCGCAAACACATAGCATTACATTGCAGTAGGCGTAACAGTGGGTGGAGCAGAAGGCGTGACGTGTAACAGTCGCGAGAGATAACAGTGAAAAGAGGTGTAACTGGGAGTTTACTTAGACATGTGATGTAAAACGTAACAGAATATGTCATGAATGGGCGGAAACATAGGAGGGGGCTACCTAAGGAGCCGGGACCTCTAACCTAATGGTGCGCGAAAACTAGCAATGACGTGTTACTAGGAGAAGCTGGGGGCTACGAACTCTGTGCTAGGAGCAGAGACTAGAGTCTGGAGGGTCGGAGCGACATGTACCTAAACCCTATCTGGTATCTAATGTTTAGGGAACATGTTGATATGAACTAGAAGTCATGAGGGGAAAGGCTAACTTGACTCTAAGACTGGACCATGCATTATTCTACATGTAGTGCGTGATGAAGAATACTAAATGACCATTAAATACAGTATTTCTCTAACGTGGAGCCGAGAAGGCTAGACAATGACGGAAACTATTGATGCAGTTCAGTAGCTTAGGAATGCAGAGGAGGAGGACTGAACTGATAGCTGGAACTATAACATACTTTTGGCAGACTCAGAGGCAGAGCCGGGGTGCACCGGGCACTGCGAGGCAGGAAGTAAGTGAAGGGTCGAGGATACAGGTGGGGGCTGTATCGCTCCTCAGCGATGCTTTCAGGAGACAGGAGCTGAATCTGTGGTCCGGGCCCTTTTGAGGCCTGGAAACGGGGACTTTTATAATTGAATAACGTGCACACTGAGAAACGTGGCAACATTACTTACATAGGCCTGATATTCGTAGTATTCACGAGGACTGGAAACTAACATACTAGAGGTGGACACAACTGTAATTGCGTCTTTAATCAGAAATGGGGAATAACATATGCATATTGGTCATGCACACATAACATATGACGGATGAGGCGTAGGGACACAGAACATGGCAAAATTTACTTTTCCACATTCCCTCCTTGTCACTACGTTTCCATCAGGAAACATCAATATTCATGATACCGTCTATCATTTCATACAGTACCATTTGCTCGTCTCGAATTGTCTTGGAACGGGAGTTAGAACGGGGCTTGGGACTAGGAATACAAGAGGTAGCACACATGCTGCAAATCGCAGGGCCACAATGTACACAGAGGCAGCAGCTAAATATGATCGCTACTGCAATACCTAGAAAGGACAGAACTTTCCATCCCCATGCGGAAATTATATTCCAGAACCAACCGGACCATGTCCAGGTGCCTGGATCTTGATGTAACAGGTGGGCAATTTTATGGAGTCTGGTTATAGCTGAATAAACAGACGGCGCGTTATTTGGAATGAAAATGCAACAACTGGATCCGAGAATTCTACAGGCCCCGCCCCTATCGGCCAGTATGACGTCAAGGACGAGACGATTCTGTAAAACGACAATTCTCATAAAGGATTGTTCTTCAGTTAAGTTACCTAGAGCGGAGGCAGTCTCATCTACTACTGCTTCAAGGGTTCTTGTTAACCTACGAATTAGCTTACTATTTACAACTGTACCTAAATAAGGGAAAACACCTTTATCTATATCAATGAATTGCTCTGCAGCGGTTTCAGTATAATCGACAATCGGGAGATTTCTCTTGTGTCTAGTGTGTACTAAGAAAGAATTCCTATGATAGTCAGGTGGGGCTAGGAAAACAGGTGGCAGTAGGAAGGCAATGTAACAGGTTCCCTCCCAATCGAGGGGCAGACGGACATATGCAGTTTGACCACAAACAAAATAAGAATGACGTGAAGCTATAAAAATAGATTTCCTACTGTCACTATACTGGATAACAGTAGTACATTCACTATGACCTATATGTACAGAACCATAACTACGGACACATAATTCGCCTTTGACTGGTAGTACTGAAATAGCGGGTGAGTCTGGAGTAGTATCAGACTGAACATTCAGGACCATGAAATTCGACGAATAATTTCCTATATTATATACTTCGTTTTCTAGATCTAAACCTGTTCTGTGGGGGAAACCTTGCTTGTCTGGGAAACATGTACTGTTAAGAAAAGACATATCTGTTGAGGATGACATTAACGTGGACCATGCTCCACACGAACCATTGTGTGAGAATGGATAAGGAAAGAGTGGCAGAACTCCCTTCGGTGTCTGGAAAGGGGGGAGTCGACCACACACCCAACAATTAGTGGCATTGTTGGTCTGGTGTGAATAATGTAACATACGGATGAATGTGTTATTACGCATAGCGAGGCGGTATGAATATTCGTGAGGAGGCAGATCACTAAACGTGTGCTCTACTGTAGCATGAGCAGACATATTTACATGAGGAACTGGTAAACACAGATAGAAAGCATAGCTGGTGCAAGAAATCATTATGCTGAGAAATAATATGAAACTCAGAAAAACGATACATTGTAGTGAACTTCGACTGACTCTCTCACTATGGGGGTCTATTTTATACATGTCAGAAACAATTTAACCGTTTCACCTAGGGGAGGACTTATACAATCAAACTGGCTGACTTATTAGACCTGAGCTTTAACTTATACTCCTGTTGCGGAGTTTTCTCTAACAAGGGAGGGGTTGTAATAAAGTCTGGTGCGGGACAGTCCTTTAAAACAATGTTCTGGCAATCCTTGGAATCCTGGGAAATGTTCTTGGCAATGTCTTTAAAGACTGGCTTTGGTCCTTTGAAAAGTTTTACATGAGAAAGGTGAACCCACCCCTTCCTGCCTTCTAACTTGACGGCAGTTCGGGTGGTCAAGAGGACCTGACGTGGCTCCTTCCAACGTGGTTCCAGCGGACTTGATCTGTCAAAATTTCGGACCATCACCAAGGATCCTGGAACGATCTCGTGCGGTGCCACCTCGGTATTGTCTGGAAATGTGGCGGCAACCTGTGAACGACATGAGTTGAGGGCAGACATCAAGGAAGCTAGGTAATCTGTCAGCATATTACATGAAACATCGGTAATACTTCGGGGTCTAGGAGTACCCCACATGTTAGGGGGGCGGCCGAATACGACCTCATACGGGGACAGACCTGATCTGGAATGTGCGACCATACGCATGTAAAACAGAGCGACTGGCAAAGCTACTAACCAGTCCACACCCTTGTCCTTACAGATTTTTGCTATACGGATTTTCAGAGTCTGATTATGTCTTTCGACTAGTCCAGCTGCTTCTGGATGGCGTACACAATGGAACTTCCACTGGTACCCTAACAACAGGGAAACGTGTTTCATGAGTTCGGATGAGAATGGCTGACCGTTATCAGAATATACGACTCTAGGGAGTCCATATCTAGGGAAGAATTCACGAACCAACTGCTTGGCAGTGGTCGCGGCTGTGTAATCTGGGACTGGATATGCTTCTGTCCACCTGGACAAAGCGCATACAACTACAAGGACATACTTGAAACCTCGACATCGCTCCATCTGAATATAATCCATCTGGAGGACCTCAAAAGGGTGGTCAGGGGGCTGGAAACCACCTTGTTCCACCGGGACACTTTTACCTGGATTAAACTGACAACATATCATACAGGTACGGACTTTCTGCTTGGCTGCAGCTCGTAAATGCTTGTTGAACCAAATGTTCTGGATACTGTCTAACATAGCTTTTTCTCCTAAATGTGCTGGACTATGTGCGGTATTGATAATGACTTGAACCATAGAATCGGGGAGAAACCATGTGGCTCTACCCTTCGTTAACCATCCTTGATCTGTCTGGACCCCTCCTTGTACAGACCATTTCTTGATTTCATCGGGAGTAGCATGTAACTGGATATCTATGACATCTTGAGTAGGGTCCTTAACTGTCATGCATGTAATCGGATCTGGAATATGTGTCTGATTAACTGGAATGTCTGGAGTCTGTGCTGTAAGCTTGGCTGTGCGGTCTGCTAAATCATTACCTTGGGAAATAATGTCAGTAACTTTCGTATGTGCTTTGCACTTCATGATAGCAATAGATGTCGGTAAATGTATGGCATCTAACAGGGCTTGAATAAGGAGACCATGCTGAATCTTGGTTCCATGAGAAGTCATAAAACCTCTCTCCTGCCAGAGCACTCCGAAGTCGTGTACAACTCCGAATGCGTAACGTGAATCTGTGTAAACATTAACCTTCAGGTTCTTGGCATGTATACAGGCTTGTGTCAGAGCAACTAGCTCTGCTGCTTGAGCGGACAGGGTATCAATACGGTGTGTTTCAATAACTTCAGTGTCAGTAGTCACTGCATACGCGGCGACTAGTTCTCCTGTACTAGTTCTCATACATGAACCATCCACATAAAGTGTCAGGTCAGGATCCGGTAACGGAATGTCTGTCAGGTCTTGTCTTGGCTTTGTCGTAATGTTAACTACTTCCATACAATCATGTGTGTCTGGGTTTGAATTAACTGATGGTAACAGTGTAGCAGGATTCAGGACGTTGCAGCGTCTAATTTCTATGTGTGGCTGGAACAGTGTCAATTCATAACCTGTTAAACGTGCAATTGTCAAGTGTTGAGTTTGTGTTCGGTTTAAAAGAACTTCTACTGAATGTGGAACTTGTACTGTCAGGGAATGTCCTAAAACTATGGAATCACTTTGTCTGATAGCTAGTGCTGTGGCTGCAACTGACTTGAGGCATGAAGGTAACGCCTGGGCGACTGGATCTAATGTGCTCGAAAAATAAGCACAGGGCTTGTATTGACCTGCTTGATCTTGTGTGAGAACAGATAATGCTGTACCTTCGCGTTCTGTAACGAAAAGTGTAAAAGGCTTACTGTAGTTCGGTGTAGCTAGAACTGGAGCTTGACATAGGGCTTTCTTTAACTCGTTGAAACTAAGTGTATGTTCGGATGTCCAAGGGAGGACAGTCGATACGGCTGCCTCCTGTGTCGTTAACTGTATCAGTGGCTTGGCTAGAAATGCATACTGGGGAATCCATTGTCTACAATAAGAAGTAAGGCCGATAAAAGCACGTACCTCCTTCTGGGTTCTGGGCTGGGGAAGACTCGCTATTAACTGGATACGGTCGGGTGTCAACTGCCTACCCCTCTTGGACAGCAAGTGTCCTAAGTATACCACTTGCTGGACACAGAATTGAAGCTTTGAAGGTGACACCTTGTGTCCCATCTCGGCTAGAAAATACAGAACTGTAAGTGATGCTCGCTCGCAGTCACGTTCAGAACGGGCTGTGATCAGTAGATCATCGACATACTGGAGCAGGGCAGTGTCAGTTGGCATGTGAATGTTGTCTAGTTGTCTCTTGAGTGCTTGACTGTAAATACTAGGGCTTTCTGTGAAACCTTGAGGAGCGCGTGTAAACATATAGCTCCTTCCATTTAAACAGAATCCGAAAAGAAACTGGCTGTCTGGATGAATTGGAACACTAAAAAATGCATTCTTGAGGTCAATAACAGTGAAAAACATGGCTTCGGAATCAATGGCTGTTAACAGGGAAGAAATATCTGGGACAACTGGATACTGAGGAATAATACATTTATTAAGCTCTCGTAAATCAATCACTAATCGATATACTGGGGGTGCATTTGGATCAGTACGTTTCATGACTGGAATGATTGGAGAATTGCATACATTGGAGTCAGTTTCTACAACTACTCCTTGAGCCATGAGCTCGTCAATAATTTTGGATAAGGCTGCTACAGCCTCAGGTGGCAATCTGTACTGTCTGATTCGGGGTAACACTACACCTGGTTTGAGAGTCACACGATGGGGTGTGATTTGCATGTAACCTACATCAGTTGGACCTTGCGCCCATAAATGCTGCGGAACATTAGACAATCTTGAATCAAAATCTCGTAATACATAGTGACCCTTAAAGTCACGTAGGAACAGACGTATTCCCTCTGGGGAACAGCAAATAACTGCACCTAATTCTTTCAGTGTCTTAATACCTAATAGATTTTCTGGACATGACTTAGTAAGTAACAGATCAGTAGTACGGGACAATGGACCTACTTCTAGAGTAACTGGCTCTGATATTTCATTAACTATGGGTTTTCCTGAAAATCCAAGGGAAACATTTCTTGAGCCTGAGAGCGGAGCCCCTGGAACTTCGGCATGACTAATTGTGGTCCTACTTGCCCCTGTATCGATCAAAAATTTTCTGTCTTTCCCTAATACTTGGCTGTGAACATAGGGACCTTCTTGGTCTACAGGTATCTCGATGAGAGGCAAGCCTACCTCCCTCTCTAGGCTGTTTCATGAATATGACTGGTACTCTGGATACTCGGACTGTGCATACTGGTACATCTGCGATGTAACATGCTGTGTTGCAGCAATAGGCTGCGGTACTGTAACTGTCTGTGGTGCATTCTGTGACTGAGGAGTCTGTGAAACTTGTTCTTGTCTCGGCGGACGTGGTCTTTCTTTAGTCTTACCAGTAGCTATATTATGTTTCAGAACTGCACACTCGTTTATAAAATGACCTGGCTGTTTACAATAATTGCAGTTCCCTCTAACGGGAGCTGCAGGATGACTGGCTTGATTCGGACCCCTCTTCTGACTGTCTTGAGGGATAGATTGTGCAACTAGCACTTTCATTTTCGTGTCTTTCATACGTTTTCTTTCGTGTTCTTGCTCTTCTCTGATTCTATTCTGGTGATACTGGAGCATCTGGAGCATCTGGGACGGAGTATTTGCTTGCCAGGTGCTTTCGACTTTCAAAACTCGGTTTTTAATTTGTGGGCTTGAATTCTCGACTAATTTGGTAACGAAAAGATGAGGGTATGACTCACTACTTGTCTTGAGACCACTATTAATACTGAAACATTTCTCGAATCTAGAATAAAAATCACTAATGTCTTCATCTTGTTTCTGTTTACAGGCTGAGATTGCATCCCAGTCTTCTTTTCTAGTTGTCAATAATCTGGGTAAAACTTGAATCAATAATTCTGGTAATTCTTTACATTTATCTCCAAGACCGGTACCTGGTACTCGTGCCTTGTCTTCAGCTTCTAGAGCTGTCCAATCGATCTTTTTCTCTCCCACCTCCCATTCTTTTTCTTTTAACTTTTCATACACCCCTGCGGGTAGCAGAACCTTTAACATTTTAATGATATCTGGGTACGTGTATTCTCCCATACGGAGCATGTCTTTTAATTCTCTATGGAACCCTGCTGGATCTTTGTCATGACAGGGAATTAATTTCTTCATCTCTAGGAGTTCCATCTTTGAAATCGGAGTGTATACAAACACTCGTTGCATTTCGCCACCCGCCCCTTGGACTGGGTGGACTTCTCGTAACGGATTCTGTCTGTCTATGTAAAACGATTTACTTTCTGGGGGTGAGACATGAACAAAATGCGGGTTCAGGAACGTTCTATACTTGTGGCGCTGTTCTAGAATGACATTAATTAAATCGGTACCTAGACCTCTCCATCTATACTGGAGTAACTCGTTCAGGACATCGTGTAACGGGCCTGGATCAGAATGTTGACCCTCATACAGAGTAATGAGGTGCTGGATCATATACATACCCACCAGTCGTTGCTCGGCTGGGGGCAGTTTCAGAAACATTTGTGCCACTATTTCGTCTGGAAAAGTGGTAGAATCAGTAATCCATCGGACTGCTGATCGGGCTAATTCTTGTTCATGCATGGTACTTAACTCGCTATAACCGACTCGTGATTTCAGAATGTGATCGGTAGCTTGAAATACTTGTTCTAGAGAACAAGGTTCTCGTTCTGGTGCTGGATGATGAAAAATAGACTTGGGTTCTAGACGTAAATGGCGATCTGGAAATCTGGATTTTCCTACATACGCTATTCTGACGGGATTCTCGTCTTCCTCTTCAGGATCAGAGATACTTTCTTTCTCGCTTACTTGTGCTGCTTTACGCTGTTCGTGTAACCTTATTATTTCTTTACGAATTTTCTTGTACATACTTTCCATGGCACTAATGGTCTTGTGCTTACCCTCGGCTATATTATCACTCCACCTTGTTAGGATTCTCATTTCGGCGGGATCTTTAGACGGGTAATCTTGTTCTCTTATTAGACAATTGATCAGGAACTTTAATATCATGAGCTGAATCTCAGCTTTCCTTTGAGACATAATCTCGCCAATACTTTCTGGATCATCCCCTGTACGGATGAAACGATATATTCTGTCTAGATCTTCTTTCATATTCGGCAAGGTGACTAGATACTCGGTCACCCTTCTTACGCGTACGGAATATAAAACCATATTATATTCGCCTGGAACTGGATCATAAACACATTCGGCAAGGGCTTGCCTGATTTCTGTAACAGACTTATTACTTTTAGGAGTACGCTGTGATGCTTGAGCATGTAATTCGAGTGCTGATAAACGCTTGTGTGGCGGCGGGGTTTGAGGAGGACCTCCTCCTGCGGCCCCTAGACTAGAATCGTCGACTGACATTCTTCGTGCTTGCAGGGTCGGTAATTGTAACGTGGGCTGAACTTGTATGACAGGCTGACCCGGGGGTACCGTAACAGGTACTCCGGTGTCTGGAGGAACGGGAAGTGCCTGATTTACAGGGACTGGTGGAGCGCGAACTGGATTTGCATATTCTGGAACTGTGTCGTCCAAATAGGACGAAATAAAAATATCAGCTGCGGTCGGTTTGTGACGTAGCTTGGTCGGAACTAATGGTGGCGGGAAATTACTGGGTGCCTCTGGGGTCGCTTTTGGCAAGCCCTCGGCAAGGAGAGGATACATACCCTTAATAAGGGCATGCCTCTGTCTGTCTGACTGTTCGACTTTGACTTGTTCACCTATCTCGATTAATTCTCTTTCTTGGGCTCGTTCTTGGGATTCTCTACTTAACTCTGACTTTCTGACTTCCTTTTCCGTTCTTCTATGCGCTTCCTTACGCCATAACTCGATGGCATCTTTCTGTGACTGTCTGGCTTTCTTTTTCCATAATGCTTCTTCTACTCGCATGATACATTCGGCATCCCATGTACCCGATACGGGCCATCTATACTTTTCTTCTAACTGTTTGGTATACTCTACCCATAAATCTAGATACAATATGGCGCTTATGCCATGTTTCTGATACATAAAGTGACCTGGACTGTCCCTAGGCGGAACAGGAACTGCTGCTTCCAGCAGACCCTTTCTAGTTCTTAACTGACGTAACTTGGAAAAGAGCGGCATTCTAAACTTGAATCGGAACACAATACAATACACGAAAAACAATAACAATTGGGAAAACAATTCAGGCATACCACGACATTGGAAATACATTGAACAACATTATAAGTAACAGTTCGAACAGAATACTACCTGAAAAATACTGAAAACAGAAACAGAACAGAATTCTCGAGAACGGAACAGACTAGAGTTACTGGATGCACTGCTATAACAGTACGGAACATACCGGTCCCATAAAGGAACACATCAAGACCCGTATCCACCTAGGTGAATACTTCGTTTGTGAGCTTGGGTACCACCAACCCACGGACCAGGAGTCAATTTAGACTGACCCTGTCTAGACACTACCCCAGCAATGGTACTCACCGGGCAGCACGGAACGGAAGGCCTCGGACGGGACTGGACTACGACGACGAACTTCGGGCTTCGGATTTCAGTTACGGGTGGACCTCCGGATACCTCGGACCTTGGACTCTCGGCTTGGGCTCTGGTCGGGACTCGCCGCGTTCCTCCACCGTCTCGTTTGGATGCTGGACCGCCTCCTCCGTCTCCTCCGTGGGCCTGAGGGATACTTGGAGCAGAAATATCTGCCAGTGCACGGTATGGTTCCGTCACGACTGCAGAGGGTCAGGGGGTCGGCGTGGCTTCACCGACGCGTGGGGAAAGGGCAAGTCCCTATTCGGGCGCCATTATGTGGTAAATAAATAAATAATACCCTATTTTTGGATGAATGAATAACAGATAGCTCAATAAATAAGAGTCAAGATTCGAGGTAGTAGGAGTTTCTGCAGGTTTATTACAGCATAAGGACAGGATCAGGACAACCTGCATAGGAATAGGACAATAAGGCCTGGCAGGACAACTGGGGCCCAGCAGGGGAAAAGAGGCCCGGCAGCTGCCGGGGCTAGGTCTGGGATGAGCGCGCTAACATTCAATAATAAAACACAGGCATATATACATAGCGCAAACACATAGCATTACATTGCAGTAGGCGTAACAGTGGGTGGAGCAGAAGGCGTGACGTGTAACAGTCGCGAGAGATAACAGTGAAAAGAGGTGTAACTGGGAGTTTACTTAGACATGTGATGTAAAACGTAACAGAATATGTCATGAATGGGCGGAAACATAGGAGGGGGCTACCTAAGGAGCCGGGACCTCTAACCTAATGGTGCGCGAAAACTAGCAATGACGTGTTACTAGGAGAAGCTGGGGGCTACGAACTCTGTGCTAGGAGCAGAGACTAGAGTCTGGAGGGTCGGAGCGACATGTACCTAAACCCTATCTGGTATCTAATGTTTAGGGAACATGTTGATATGAACTAGAAGTCATGAGGGGAAAGGCTAACTTGACTCTAAGACTGGACCATGCATTATTCTACATGTAGTGCGTGATGAAGAATACTAAATGACCATTAAATACAGTATTTCTCTAACGTGGAGCCGAGAAGGCTAGACAATGACGGAAACTATTGATGCAGTTCAGTAGCTTAGGAATGCAGAGGAGGAGGACTGAACTGATAGCTGGAACTATAACATACTTTTGGCAGACTCAGAGGCAGAGCCGGGGTGCACCGGGCACTGCGAGGCAGGAAGTAAGTGAAGGGTCGAGGATACAGGTGGGGGCTGTATCGCTCCTCAGCGATGCTTTCAGGAGACAGGAGCTGAATCTGTGGTCCGGGCCCTTTTGAGGCCTGGAAACGGGGACTTTTATAATTGAATAACGTGCACACTGAGAAACGTGGCAACATTACTTACATAGGCCTGATATTCGTAGTATTCACGAGGACTGGAAACTAACATACTAGAGGTGGACACAACTGTAATTGCGTCTTTAATCAGAAATGGGGAATAACATATGCATATTGGTCATGCACACATAACATATGACGGATGAGGCGTAGGGACACAGAACATGGCAAAATTTACTTTTCCACAAAGCGGAAACTTCGTTCTCCTAAATTGAATCCGAAAATATCTCTACTCTCCTCAGCAATCGGGATGCTGAAGAAGGCGTTCTTCAGGTCAATCACCAAGAACCAATTTGCTGAAGCTGGAACCATCGTCAATAAAGCAGTAATGTCAGGGACAACTGGAAACTGTGGGATAACTATCTTGTTCACTTCTCTGAGGTCGATGACGAACCTATACACAGGCGGTTGTAAAGGATCAGTACGCTTTAAGACGGGCAGAACTGGACTGTTACAAACATTTCCTGTCGTTTCTTCGATGACGTCCTTATCAATCAGGTCATAAACAATCGTCAATAACGCCTTTTCACATTCGCTAGATATTTTGTATTGGGGAATACGTGGCAACCTAACGTTGGCTTTCAATGTTATGACATACGGTGCTATCTCCAAACGACCTACATCATTAGAACCTTTTGCCCAGAGTACATCAGGAAGACACGAAAATTCAGTTGCAATATTTTCTTTTGACACATACATTGGAGAAACGACTTTCTTACCTAAAGTAAGTTGTACTCCCAACGGTGAACAGTACAGAGTCGCATACAACCTTTTTAGCTAATCCAAACCTAACAAATTTTCACCGCAACCTGTTGTCAAAATGAGGGGTGCTTCTAATTCGCACGGGCCAATAGAAAGAGATATAGGACTAGAGATCGGGTTTCTAACAGGAGTGCCAGAGAAACCTACTGAAACATTCATTTCGCCAGACAAAGGTGCGCCAGGAAGTTTCGAGTGCATGATAGAACTTTTTGTAGCACCAGTATCCAGCAGAAATGGCTCTGACACTCCTGAGGTAATTACCTCGACATAAGGTCCATTCTGAACTACTGGAACTGAAACAACTCCCTCTCTTTGTCCATGGCTGTCCTAGCAATCGTTACCCTCATTTTCGTGTTCGGTGTAATAGTCGTCAGCATAGTACTGAGCTGACCTGGACGACGCATTATTCTGTTGGTCAAAGCTGTTCATCGAATTCTGAGGCGGAAAAGAAGTTGTATTTTGCGTGAAATTTCCACGGCCCCTACCTCTAGGGGCATGTTGAACACCTCTTCCCCTTGTAGTGTAGTTCCTATTATCCCAATAGGCTCTGCGCATTGGAATAATACCTTCAATAGTATAGGCCTAGACCAGACGTTAACTAGGTCTACTACTGTCGATATTAGACTTAAAGTTTTGGGTTTTGCCAGCTAGCTCAGAGTTCACTAGAAACTTTCTCGAATAGGCAAGGAGGAGTTGAACCTCCCTGGATAGACAAGAAGGGATTTAGTTTCTGACAACCATAGAACATGACAACTTTGCTCTCCCCTAATCAAGAGTGTATCTCTAGAGTCGTGTGAAAACAAAAGACGACTTATTTTACTCAGTCAGTACGTGCATTCTTAGTCTCACCAGATTGTAGAGAAAAGGAAGAGACGGGCGTGTTCAATAAAAGATGTTATTTATTGATCAGTCTCTTTTCTCATACAAGAGAAATGGATCGATATTATTGCAATACTTATGGTTAAGTAAAGTGCATACAATAAAAGCAGAAGTATAAAATAATACTGTAAAAACATTGATATGGTTTCTAAGCCATATGAAGGTTTAAAATGAATAAAATGAATACATACACATTTACATTTGACTAATCGTACTCAACTGGTGTTTCTAACTACGCCTACCCCGTGTACCTGACCTAAGCCTAATACGTGGGCGGGAATAGAAAGTAGCAGTTTAAGTTAAGTTTGTTTTGCCAAGTGACTGACTAAAGAATTCTCTGTGAGGGGTTATTCAGTTCTGTACCTGGAATCTAGGATGAATGAGGGATGGTATCTCTCGTCTCTGGTCTCGATATTCCAGGCTGCCTGCGAGGGCTACCCGGAAGCGCCGGAGCTGGATTTCTCGGCAGGAGAAAGCAGCGTCTCGTCCTCAACGCGTCAGGAAGGCGGGGCTGCGCCAGCGGGGTCTGCTATGCTCTGGGCTTCGGCAAGTCTGGCTGCTCCGATCTCGTCACCACCGCGTGTGTTTGCATAGGGCAATATCGGTAATATTTATACCTTTAAGGTGCCGAGATTGACATAAGGATGGACATAGATACGTCAATAAGGATGTCATACGACCTGGTCGTTAGCACATTCTTTTGCTGAAGTTCTCGGTGAAATCAAAACAATGGCCGCAGGGTTTTTCCCAGGTCTGTCATAGGTTTGATTTGTTTTGAGAACTCCGTATGCCTTATCAGGGGCTGGAGGAATATTGCTTGTCTAATTAGATGGCAAGCGTTATGACTTAATCAGATAACACGTTCCTGTGCCGTAGTGTGGCTTTATCAGATAACGGTTCCTGCATCATGGGGGTTTTCTGCCTCATGGGATGGCTGCTAGTTAACTTGTTAACCAGAATAGGGTCAGGAATAGGGGGATCGATACAGAACCTATAGGAATACATCACACCCACTCCACGCTAACTATGGACATATTTACGAATCTATGCATAGTAAAACATACTGTAGAGTATCGTGTATACCTTACCACCCCAAAATACATAAATGCATTTTGAAATTATCCAATATACGGAAAAAACAGTCACATGTAATATATGCACTCAAGCTGTACAATAATGCTAAAGTAATCACGCATATCTATACATTATCACTAATTTGTATATGAGAATTTACACATGAAATGGCTCTTAATACAGAAAAATGTTTCGAGACCATTCCATCACAGAAGAAAATAATTATGAACATACCAGCGGGCAGCTAATGTCTATAAAGTATCTAAAAATAGAAATCTTAGCTCTCTAAGAATAGTTCTTACTTTAAGCAGAAAATAAGTGTCCCGAAAAATTCGTAAAAATATTTTGGGGCTGCTGAGAAAAAAAAATTGCTGTCCGTGAACTGGAGGGAAAATTGTTCATGGTATTTTGCTATTCTAGTTGAAGGCCAAATTCAGGGAATGCCGTGTGCGAGCTTGCTCAAAAGTCTCTATTTCTGTTCTGGTGAGAACATCATATCATTTAGACTCTCGAAAAAGTTGTCAACAGCTTCCTGGGAGAGTTCCACTAACTCGGAAAAAGGTGTAACCATGCATTCGTGCGCATGATTGTCTCCATTGACGTTTTGATTAGTATTGCTGACAGAAGGTCGTACCTGATCAATGCTGCTTTCATCTTGAACTTCACTACCCCTTAATCGTAGTGGTGAAGTTTCCACGAATGCCGTCATCAGGATTGGTAGCCGTTGAGGGCAGCACAAAGCATGAGCCTTTATTGGACTCAACAATGTTTCTGCATCCATTGGCGCATCTGATTGTAGAGTCAGACAGGTGTCTAACACGCATTCTTCTCCGCATAGCAAGCACCTTAATACAGGTAAAACACATCGATGCCACATTGGTCGAAATGAAAGAAACCAAGTCATGTTCAGGTCTCTAAGCCGGGATAGTCCCAGGATTTTTGATATCCGGTCCCGGTATCCAATGGCTAGGATTGTTTCTTCCCTTGTCGCAGGTGTTTTGTCTGTGACATGGTTTGCCATAACGAAATATAAGGACTAAGAATAGGATTCCTGCAATTAGTCCCAAAATGAGGGGAAGTCCGCCAAAAATCGAATGGACGAAATCTGGAAAAATACCCAGTATGGCTTTGAATGGTGTTAATGCCATCGAAAATACTGTCTTAAATACTTTTGAGACTCCACTGGTATCAGAAATATTTAAGATTTCATTCAGGATTCCTGCGAAATGTATAGGGGAATTAGTTGATAATAAGGAGTGAATCTCTGCAGTCGTCCTTGCGACTAGGAGATCATACGTTTCTTTTGATGACGTGAGTCTGGTCGGCGTCTGAAGAAGCACTGTTTTCATTCTGCTTAAAGTATCTATTCGAATAGAAGTAATTTTCAAGTTGGGCCATGCCCTTGCCTCCCTGTCTGGAAGGGAGCTGGGGAACAATAAGCGTCCACAGCACTTGACCTTCGCAGTCGTAGTTACGAGATAAGGAGTCCCGGGCATAAGACTACAGCATCTGCGATCTACAATTAGAATGTAACTCCCATTATAGAGTCTTTGAAAGAATGGTTCTATCTCTGTTGCAGGTGCGCCTAGCTGGTGACATGAAAGGTTATTTGAGTTCCCTTCACAGGCTCCATGCAAACTAATTCCATTACACAGAAGTGTACCGCTCAGTGACATTGCACAATTATTGCCACTAAGAAACACTTTCTGGCCTTTATTACTGACACATGCATGTGAATAGGGCAAGTTCCATGTTGTTTTAATGTACCCCTTTCCCAATTTTTCGTACATGCCAGCCTGTATATATTTTTGGCAGTATTGAAACCTGAAGGTTGATATTGGAATATTAATTATCCCATGTATTATCCATTCACTGACAGGTCGTTCTGACATTGTCACTGGTAATCTCTCGAGTTTCTCAATGCTCAGGATTGTATAATTAGCACCCTTCTGGGCCATACTGATTTGTTTATCAGTAAGGTTAAAGAACAGTAAGTCTTGCGATATTATGTCGATTGCTGAAGACACAATGCTGTCCAGAGAAAAAATTCTGGAGGACAGAGTCATTAACCCATTGTCCACTACAGAAAGTGATTTTTCCAAATTAATACGGTCAATTTCCCGTATTCTTTCTGCTGTCTCAATTTGAGTCACCTTCCGAGCCTCGTTGTATGCTGCATATACAGAGGCTGCTATGAAACGTTTCTGACGCTGTTTGCGCGGTCCCATAATGAAATCACGCAAGTCAGCACCATCAGTAAGTAAAGTTAGGTGTTGCTTAATTTCTGCCAGTGTGGAAGTCTGTAGCCATTGAAGGCATAATTTGCCCACACTGTAGGTGGGTATTATTCCTGGGTGTTGTCTTTGGGAATATCTAGGGTCTGGCCTGGTCATTTTGAACCCCTGTGTTTTGTTCAGGAACCTGTCTTGACAGTTATTAGTATCTGTGGGCCAGATCAACCACTGTTTCCAATCAGGATGTGTTCTGTTTTGGTTTAATACATAATTTACGTCTATCTCTTCATCTGTGGAGCTATTGCTGTACATTGTTGGTTTTGGAATAGACGGTTTATTTAAGTCTTTGATTTTGGCTAAGCCAAGACAGGTTTGTTGAACAGTGTCATTCAAAAATATAATTTGTTCTGGGATCATGCAGGCTCTAAACAAAGATTCTATACCCTGTACTTGCCATTCTTTTGTACCCCAAACACTTTTTACTTCAACATTTTTTCCCAATAATCAAAACCAAAAGTATTCATTTGTTCAAAGAATGAGTCTGAATATATCAATTTTGTGTTTGTTATCATGGTCTTTGTCCCTGTCTTATTTGACAATTTGAAATAAAATGTTTCAGCATTACTTGTGTTAAAACCTGAAAAGTATGAATATTTGTCATAAATGGTTCTTGAGCTTCCTTTTGGAGGGGTTGCACAATGTTCCCATTGATTATAATTTAAAACATTTCTAGGTTGTGCAGATCTATGTAGAAAATGGTTACCATAGTGGTTATAACAGTACATACTATCATAATTTGTCGAACCCTGCAAATAATCATGTTTGGTAAATTTAGCAGACATCACTAAGTCAGACATCATATTATTTATACTTTCAAAGTCCCAATCATCAGCAAATGAGCTTGGTTTTACAAAGTCACTCAATGAGATCTTAATTTGGTGTGGATATTTCAGGATTTCAACCGGACCATAAATTTCGTAGTCAGTTTTGTCCCATGCTACCCCACCCGGTATAGGATTGGCTGTGAAGTTGACTGAAGAAAGTTCTCTTTTCTCAATGTGTGAAGATGTGTGTGGTTTGAGGATCAAATTGATTTTCTGACTTGCTGTGTCCATTTTAGCATATTTTCCCTCAATGAAGCGTCCCAAAGTTAGTACCATGATGAGCCAAAGTATGAGGATAAATGCACCAAAACCCACCCAAAATTCAATCCATGGAGAAATCAGATATGTTTCTTTCAGTTGTTTCAAAAGTACTTTAACTTTATCTTTAAAGGTTTTTGTTGATGGCTGTGTTTTTGATTCAGTGAAGCCTTCAGAGGAATCATCGAAGTTTATGAAGTAGCCGGATGCAGTTCTGTCAGTTGTTCCAATTGCTTCAGGATTAATGTTTCTTGCATAGTCGTTTGTTACTTCATTATAGATTGGTGTGTCTCTGCTAAATGTTTTTATTTGGGTTTTCAGAGGTCTAAGTTCCATTGCATTGTTGCATAGTCCTTGTTGTAGTTCTGTAGGCGTTTCGAATGTGATTAGCCTCTTAGATTGAACCTCTGTGTTAGTAGCAAATCTTGGTGTTCTACTACTTCTCGGGAGTCCACTTGGCCTACTATTTGTTATCGGCCACATGTTGTGGTTTTACCAGGTCGATGGATACAACTCGGTTCTCCTTTTTACCAGCAAGCGGCGGTAGTACAACTGATCTTGTCCCGTTGACAGACAAGACAGGAACTGCTTTTCTGTAAGAAGGCCCAAATTCCTTCTTTACCGCGATCTTTTCTCTGACTAGATCCCCGACTTTTGGAATCCAGACAGGTCTTGCTGGGACAGGTGGTGGTTCTTCAGTGGTTGTTGGCTGCTGTTTCAACTTTATGTTGCTCAGGTCTTTTCTTGTTTCGTTTAAGTCCTGCAAAATAGCCAAACGATCTTTGATATCAAAGCTTTTTTCCTTCACCACTGAAGTCTGACTGTCGAGATCTAAGACTAACATCCTAGTTCCAAATAATAATTCGTACGGACTGAATCCCCTCAGAGAATTTCTTGGCAAGTTATTTAGACTTCGTTGGACACTTATTAGATGTTTGACCCATCCAGCTCCCGAACCTAATACCTTTGCCGTTATAGATTGCTTTATGTCACGGTTTTTTCTTTACACCATCCCGTATCCCTCAGGAAGGAAGTGAGAAGAGTCCCGCTGTGCTATGCTCACTTGGCCATG
Organism: Lissotriton helveticus; assembly: GCF_964261635.1. Lineage (NCBI taxonomy): Eukaryota > Metazoa > Chordata > Amphibia > Caudata > Salamandridae > Lissotriton > Lissotriton helveticus. Next base: position 1,906,577,848 of record NC_136059.1, read on the forward strand.
TTTCCCCTCAGGCTGGAGGGCCAGATTGAAAACAATGGTCAAACGTAGCATGCTTCTAGCGTATATGCCATTTAGACTCGCAAATCTTTGTATAACAGTCCAGACGTCAGCCGAGTGCTGATGATCTACATTATAAGTGGAAACTAGCCTGTATATGTTAATCGGACGCTTTGCTTTTTACTGTTGATCTTTTCTGGAGTGAAACGACGCGGTATTACACCGTTTCTCTCACCACTGCGATTTCTGTTACAGTTTGGGCAGTTCTTTACAAAAATGGTATGATGCAGGCTCATGCCTGGCCACCAGTACCTTGATTGTAATTCTTCCAGAGAATCTTTTAGTTTGAGGTGTCTGAGACCCTCGCCCATATGTGCGTCTGCTATTAACAAGTTTCTCCTGTCCATGTTTGGAATCACTCTATCCCCCACTCCAGGGATTCGAGCAAAAGGGACGGAGTTTGCATCGATTATTTATGTATAATTGAGTGGATAGTTGATCGGTAGCGCTGAGCAGTCGCCTTTTGATGACGTTTTCACCGCCAGCACTGTTTTTGACCGTGTGATGGCAGCTACGGAAGCCGTTTGCACAGCTGCCTTCGCGGCCTCATCAGCCAATGAATTCCCTGCAACGTGAACGCCATCACGTTGATGACTCAGCGTATGTATCACGTGAGTCTTTGGTAGTTCTTTTTGTAAAAGAACTACTTGTTCCCAGAGCATCTTATGCTTGATTGTGCCTCCTTTTGCATCCTTAAAGCCATTCTGAAGCCATATCTGCAAGTATTCATTGTAAGACTGAACGCAGTAATACGAATCGCATACTATGAGTGTGGGGAATTCTCGATCGGTATTTTCAAGCGCCATCTTAAACGCCAGTAGTTCAGCTCGCTGAGCTGTACAATCTCCTAGAGATTGTGTCTTAGTGATAGCCGGTTTGAATTTTCCTTCGTGCCAGCGACCTTTAACAATCGCGCACGCAGCACTGTAAGCTTGTTTACCCCCTACTGCGGGTTGTGCTGATCCGTCTGTATATATTATACAGCCGTAATGTTCTAGAGGCAGAATTTCGGTCGGCGGAGGACATTCAAATTCATATTGGAGAAATTCTTGTGTTTTTAAGTTAGGATCAAATTTGTATGCCACGTCTGTTGCAGCAAGAGAATTAGCTCATTGTATCCATCTCGGATGGAGCGCTTTAGCATTTGGAATGCTTGCTTTTGTTACAGCCTCTAGGGCTGGTATTGGTGTCACGATTATTATTCGTTTACCTTGTGCCAGGGCTCGTTCTTTTGCTATAGCTGTCTGTGTTGCAGTAAGAATGTTTTCCGTTGGGCTAAATTTAATTTCAGCCTTAGTGTACAAATGTGATTTGAATGCAATTGGTACCTTTTCTCCCTCATTAGAGGTCAGGTATGTGAATCCGCATCTTCCTGGGATGACTCGAATCACAAGATTGCGTGTGTTATCACGTGTTTCTAATTTTGTTTTAATTAACATGTCTGTTTGTAAGGATCTCAAAATTTCTGTGTGTATTTGAGTCCAATTGGTTCTTTTAAAATCTGGTTTTATTAGATCATAAAGGGGTTTGACCCTTTCTGCGTAATTTGCGATGTATGTTCTTCCGAAATTTAGGAAGCCTAGAATTGACTGTAGGTTTTTTAGTGTTCTAGGTGCTTGGAGTACGGCACATTTCTCTAGGAAATTGTCAGCCAGGCTTTTGCCTTCACTTGATAATTCGTATCCTAAGAACAGGACTGTTACATGGGCAATTCTGGATTTTTTAAAGTTGAATTTGTAACCCTCTGCTGCGAACCCAAGTATTATGGTGTTCACTCTCTTCAAGTGAGTATCCAAGTCATCATCTGTTAAGTATATGTCGTCGACATAAGATAATGCTTCGTCATCATATGTTTGTAGTAATTCTGTTACTCTCGCTGAGAATACCCCTGGGCTATTCTTGTACCCCTGGGCTAACCGACGGAATTGTTTTTGAGTGCCATTTATTGAGAATGCAGACAAATATCTGCTCTCTGGTGCTATGTTTTGACATAAGAATCCATTAGAGATGTCTAATGTTGTTTTGTATTTTTTGCGCACTATGTTATTCATTAGTGCAGCACTATGCGAGTTTTGCACTGCAAAAGTTTTGCAAGATGAGTTAAGGTGTCGGTAATCCAAAACTAGACGATATGAATTGTCTGGTTTGGAGACCGGAAACAAAGGGTTGTTCATTTGTGAGGTGCAAGTTTCAATCACCCCTGGTATTCTAATTGATCTAGGATTTCTTTTACCTGTTTTTTAGCTTCTTGCTTAATTGGGTACTGCCTTTGTGCAGTAGGTTGTGATTTTAACTGGATTTTGTGAGGAGGAGAGTCCTCATCCCATCCTACATGATTTTTATATAAAGCAGGAGCTTGAGCTACTGCCCACTTTCTGGCAAGTGTGTATTTTTTATGAATTGGGATATGATTTGAGAAGGCAGGCATAATTATTTCTTCGCCATGAGGGCACTCCCTGACAAACTCTGGTGGCCAGTCTTTTTCAGCTAGAAGGATGTCATAGCCCTTGGAGAGATTATCCCAAAATAGTCCCCTTATTTTTCTAGTCTTATCCCCTTCTATACGTAAAGTTATTTCATATATTTTGTGAGGTTTGCTAACTCTGGTGTCTGCAGTTTCCACTTGAAGATATTCATTCGTGTCCACTGTCTCCAGATGATTCATAAGGACTTTGCGAGCTATGCTCACTTCTGCTGCGCTGTCTAGCATTGTCTGAGCCCATTCTCCGTTTTTCAGTTGTGTCCTCAGTATTCTCGGCATTGTTAACTACCTTGATACTGGCTACCTTCTTTTTTGGAAATTTCTTTTTTAGATGAGCAGGTTCCTTGTCTTTGGACTTGGCGTGCTCTTCTCTTTGTTCTGATCGTCCTCTTCTTTCCGATTTCTGCGAGGAAGTCTGAAAAGATTGAGAGGGACGTGTATCAATGTCTTGATATCTATCAGGCTTCTTTGTATTATCCCTATTTCTAAGGTTATATCTTTTCCCAGAGGGGTCACTTTGGGGTGACCTGTGTCTCTGGTTCGGAGATTTTTCTCTCCGCCGAGGAGACCTTCCTCTGGACTGGAATTTCTTTTCTTTAGGATTGGATTGTTTGTTTCCATCCCAGCTCTTTCTTTGTGATGTTGAATTATTATTAAAAAATATTTTTTCAGGACTTTCAATCAGTTGTGGTTTTACTGGTATTCCACCTAAACTATCTCTACCTAGTTCCTCATAGAATTTTTCTATAATTCTGGCAATTTCAGCTGGTTGGTCTGCTATATCTGTCTCCTTTAACCTCTGGCGGATCGCCACGTTTGCTGCTTCTCCCTTTATGTTGGCTAATAATATAGCCGAGACCTGCTTGAAGTCTTTTAGTAATTTCATACCAAGAGTTAAAGCGGGTTCTGGACCGTATTCGTCTTGAATTTGTTTTAGCACATCTGGTATTACCGAAATGGATGGAACACCGTGCGTTTTTGTGTAGATGGAAGCAAAGACTGTACCCCAAGTGTCACAGTCCTCCACGTGTGGTGCGATTCCCATTGGAAGACAGATAGTCAGAATCCTGTGTTCTTCTAACGGGGTGGTGTCTGGAAACACCGCCTCTATTTGGGTGATTTTTTGTGCTAATCAGAATGGTATTTGTTCCCGTTTAGCTGGTACTTTACCTAGGCAGGAATGTATGTTCTGTGGTGTAATTTTATTTGTGTTCCCCTGGTGAGGGGTCAGCTGTGGAATTTTAATTGCTGGTTGAATTGTTGAAGTCCGCATCACATATTGGACTAATTGTCTATGTAATTTTATTAATTGTTTTAGCTGTGTTAAAAGCTCTGCTTGAGACATCCCATTGATGTCTGGATGTGGTGTGTATCCGGCTAGGACCGGCCACGTTGCTCCTGGTCTACCTAATGGACCGAGCCTGGTGATGTGATTATTATGTTTTAGGGCGCCATTAAATAAGAGCAGATGCTCTTGAAATTTAAGTGGTACTTCCACCTCCTCGAAAGGAGTGTACTCATTAGGAGGGTCCTCTGTTTTGTAATAGTGGAAGTACTTTGTTACAGCATTTGCTGCTGGAAAATGTATCCATGAATAATATACCTCTGTCTGCCGATATTCGTGTGCCTCAATTACGAATATGACTGTGCCACCTCTAGGTGTCAGTCCATTTTCTATAAGTTTTAAAGTTATAGATTTCCTCTTGATGACCGGGATGAGTATTATATCCGGGTCAGCATCTTGCAGTGCATTATCAGCTGCTGCAAGTTCAGTTGCTATCCTAACTGTCTCTCTTTCTTCATCACTGTCTATCATTTTACCGACAGGAAGGTTATTTAGTTTGTTTGCAGATCAGGTTTCTTATGGAAACAAAGATTAGATGCACAATATTTTGGAACAGTGTATCCTTCAACGTTGACTAAACCAAGGACCATACATAGGAGTTTCCTCCTGCGAGGTCTGGCGGATATTACCTTTTACCCACTCCAGACGTCTTTGGAGTATTAAGGGAAAAGGGGTCTGAGTGAAAAAGCACGACTGAGTTACTCTAAATGTCTTACGTTAGTTTTATCGCCCTTCCAAACGCGTTGGGCGCCATGTAGTGTAGTTCCTATTATCCCAATAGGCTCTGCGCATTGGAATAATACCTTCAATAGTATAGGCCTAGACCAGACGTTAACTAGGTCTACTACTGTCGATATTAGACTTAAAGTTTTGGGTTTTGCCAGCTAGCTCAGAGTTCACTAGAAACTTTCTCGAATAGGCAAGGAGGAGTTGAACCTCCCTGGATAGACAAGAAGGGATTTAGTTTCTGACAACCATAGAACATGACAACTTTGCTCTCCCCTAATCAAGAGTGTATCTCTAGAGTCGTGTGAAAACAAAAGACGACTTATTTTACTGAGTCAGTACGTGCATTCTTAGTCTCACCAGATTGTAGAGAAAAGGAAGAGACGGGCGTGTTCAATAAAAGATGTTATTTATTGATCAGTCTCTTTTCTCATACAAGAGAAATGGATCGATATTATTGCAATACTTATGGTTAAGTAAAGTGCATACAATAAAAGCAGAAGTATAAAATAATACAGTAAAAACATTGATATGGTTTCTAAGCCATATGAAGGTTTAAAATTAATAAAATGAATACATACACATTTACATTTGACTAATCGTACTCAACTGGTGTTTCTAACTACGCCTACCCCGTGTACCTGACCTAAGCCTAATACGTGGGCGGGAATAGAAAGTAGCAGTTTAAGTTAAGTTTGTTTTGCCAAGTGACTGACTAAAGAATTCTCTGTGAGGGGTTATTCAGTTCTGTACCTGGAATCTAGGATGAATGAGGGATGGTATCTCTCGATATTCCAGGCTGCCTGCGAGGGCTACCCGGAAGCGCCGGAGCTGGATTTCTCGGCAGGAGAAAGCAGCGTCTCGTTCTCAGTGAGTCAGGAAGGCGGGGCTGCGCCAGCGGGGTCTGCTCTGCTCTGGGCTTCGGCAAGTCTGGCTGCTCCGATCTCGTCACCACCGCGTGTGTTTGCATAGGGCAATATCGGTAATATTTATACCTTTAAGGTGCCGAGATTGATGTAAGGATGGACATAGATACGTCAATAAGGATGTCATACGACCTGGTCGTTAGCACATTCTTTTGCTGAAGTTCTCGGTGAAATCAAAACAATGGCCGCAGGGTTTTTCCCAGGTCTGTCATAGGTTTGATTTGTTTTGAGAACTCCGTATGCCTTATCAGGGGCTGGAGGAATATCGCTTGTCTAATTAGATGGCAAGCGTTATGACTTAATCAGATAACACGTTCCTGTGCCGTAGTGTGGCTTTATCAGATAACGGTTCCTGCATCATGGGGGTTTTCTGCCTCATGGGATGGCTGCTAGTTAACTTGTTAACCAGAATAGGGTCAGGAATAGGGGGATCGATACAGAACCTATAGGAATACATCACACCCTTACACCTGAAGCACCGCTCAAACGTCGCGCAAGAGCCGGACAATTACCTTTAAAGTGACCCTCTTCCTTGCAATACGCACATTGATTCGGGCCATAAGCAATACGCTGATGGGAAAACTCGTTTCCTTGCGCGTTTCTCGAATACTGCTGTTGTGGTTGATAATTGGGCTGACTAGCCGTGCAAGGCGGATAGGCTTGCTGGAGAAGAACTTTAGTTTTTAAATCTTTTGTCTTTTTGTCGACTTTATCTAGCTCGTCTTTGCGCCTATTTTATAGTACTGGGCTGTAGCTAAAATTTGCGCTGACGTAGAGACAGCCCAAGCACTCTCTGAATCTTTCAGTTTATTACACAGTTCAGGGATTAAATTATGTACGAATTGGTCTACAAACAATCTTTGGCCACCCTCGGTAGCCATATCCTGACCACTATGATCGGTGAAAGTCTCCTCAAATCTTGTGAAAAAGTCAGACACATTCTCATCTTTCTTCTGCTTGCACGCAGATAGCTTGTCCCAGTTTACGCGTACTTCAGGCATTATCGTTTTCATGTACGCGATAATTCTACCGGGAAGTTCAGCTATTAACGGCTCAGGTTTAGAACCACCAATTTGTCTAGCATCTATAGCGGCAATGTTCGCCCATGAGTCACCTAATTCTTGGTCATGGTTTGTATGACGTATTTTGCTCCATAGAGGTTGTGGAACAACGTTCCCAAACAACATGTCTATATCCGCTAAATTCATTATACATGAGCTTGCAGTTTGCGATAACTCCTTATAATACCCAGTTGGGTTTTTACGAGGATCAGGCAGTGTCTGTTTGAATGCTAAGACATCGGATCTTTTCCAGGGGGACATGTACCCATACACGCTGGAAATGAGGCAGAATTGGTGGATTCGCATTCGCATCACCTTCCCTCCAAACCGGAGGAACCTCTCTCATGGGGTACTGTCTCGCTCTTTTCCCGCCTGGTGCATCGTCTTCGTGACATGATCTAGAGACGTTTCCCTTACTCCTATAAGAGAGCAATAACTCTATCGCTTTCTCAACATCTGCACCTATAATCATACCTTCATAGAACTTAAAGCGTGTACGCCATAGTTCGTTCATTGTGCATTTGGAATCATTCGTCTCCAAATCTTCGCCCAGATATACACACATCTCTTCGAATACGTATCTCTGAGTGGGTGCATTCCATTGACGGAAAACTTCCATAACAGACTGAACATCATATCTAACAGTATCCGTAATCCATTGGCGTGCTAGTTCATTCAGCACTTTTCTTTCCTCGTAATCAGGCAGTTGACTACGTAACTGTCTATGTTCTGTTTTAGGGGTCGTTTTAGGCGACCCGAAGAAAGGTGAAAGCAGACCAGTGACGGTACCTGTCACTCTTTGTCTAATAGAAGGAGAAGCTTGCGGAGGGGCAAATGTATCAGAAAAAACAGGCTGAGGCAAAGAAGAAGTAGAGGCAATAGCAGAGGAAGTTGAAGTAGTAGCAGACGTAGTATCATAGACAATAGCTGGAGCTGTAGGCAAAGTCGTAGAAGTAGATGGAGTAGGTAGCAAAGATGGCGGCCTTTGAGAAGGCTGCGCCGGAGAAGTAGGAACCAGCTGAAGAGTAGCTGGCGTGTGTGCAAGAGCTGTGTTTCGTGCGCCGGGCGCGGTATAGTAAAACGCTTTGGTGTTGTAGTAGCGTCTAACGCATACGGTGGAGGTGAGCTTAATAAGTGGGACATTAATGGATCTTTCTCGGATCTCTCCTCTTGACCTTGTCCCTTATTTGGTAACATCGGGTAGCATTTATCTACTGCTAGTTTCTTGCTCCTAAACATTTGTTCGTTTTCTTGCTCTTCCTCGTTATCCCTGTATGCAACGGCAGCTTGCACCATTGACATACCTCTCTTATTCCTTTTTGCTAATTTTATTTCTTTTTGTTTGGCTTCTTTGCGCCATAAGCGGAAAGAGTCAAACATCGCCGGCCGGGCTTTTCTCTTGAATAATTTGACCTCTAAGTTATCTAATATTTCTGAGTCGAAACTACCATATTGGGGCCATTTTAAAACACCATCCTTGCGGGTGTATTTTATCCACACTTCATTATATGTGATAGGACCTACGCCGTGCTTTACATAGAGCTCGTATGTTGGAGTTCCAATCGGAGGAACCGGACAGGAATCCTCTAATCGGGAGTCCTTACTATAACCGAGCCAAAACAAGTTTCCAAGTCTGCTAAAACCAGGCATCTTTGCTCACTAGTCTAGCTTCAAACTTCAAAGGATTATCTGTTACGATATTTCTCGTGAATACACAAGTCCTTCGGCTTTGGGGCTTGCAAGTACCAAATCAAAGCGTATCTCAAGGATACCAAAAAACTAAGGACAAACTAAGGACTGGGAGACGCTCCACTTATACTTAACTGAAGTATTTGAAGATCGGTGACGTCGCTAGAAGACTCGTCTATCGTTTCGCTCTACCAAGGATCACTGGGTCCAAAACAAGGCGATAGTCAGGGCAGCAGTCCTTCGTAGCCGTCGGGACGCGGGGAACCTCGCAGCAAAGACCTTCGGAACCACGTCGACATACAGGGGTCGCTGAAGTGGCTGGCCGTCCTCTGGAATTTTCACACGAAGCTCCTCACGAACATCTGGCTTGGACCGTCGCCGCTTGATACCGCCCCGAGTTGGGCGCCAACTGAGGTACCGGGTTTTTAGGAGCCCGGTGGTGTCAGGGGATAACACCCGAAGACCTCTGAGTTCCCCCTTGTTTCGGACCACAGAAACACGGAGTCTTCTAGTCGCAGTCAGAGATCAAGTTTTATTGGCAGCTACCAAGTAACAGGTGTCCTAGAAGCACGACAAACACGGGTCATGTGTTCTCAGGAGACTGTTCGTTTTTACAGAACCAGCCTTCTCCTTATATACAAAAATAATAGCTGCAAGCAAGAATTCTTGGGTTTATGATATGGCTATATACATATTTCTACAATAATACAAAAGAGCGAAGTCATGTAGGCAAGCCCGTATTTTAGATGTCCAATTCGTGATAGATTACCTAGCCAGGCCCGGAACTCCCATCAGATATCGGTGAAGCCCCAATAAAAGAAGGCACCTCCTAGTCATAAAACTGGCCATAAACAGGGAGCGTGGACAGGTGTGTATGTGTGTAGAAAACATGATCTGTATGCGGTGAATGGTTTGTGGTATGTTGTGCATTGATGCTATCGTGTTTGGCCACTGGGCGAGGAGCTGCCCAAACAGGTTTGGCTGGAGGCAAGGGAGTCAGTTGGGACAGGTCAGGAGGGAGTCAGGGAAGGTGGACGTGTCCTTTTAGATCAAGCTCGACCTTTAATTGACTTATCATGAGGGCAAGACACAAGATGGATACCGTTTACAAAATGGAGTCTGAGGGGTCGGGACGGAAACTATGATTCAGGGGTGTTAGCATCCCTCGATCATGACGCAAATGCATAGGAATGATGTCCTAATCGTTATCGGTTCGTCGACACCAAATTCGTCATGGTACGTTGATGTTTCGGGACACGGGTATTGGACCTCAATACCGGGAGAACGGTAGGGTCCAGAATTTCAGAACCACAATCCCACGTCGCATAGAATAATTTACCCCCTCCAAGGGAGCACGTGTGATCTATCCAGTTCAATGTCAGAACAATGCACCAATCTCGCCTCACCCTAAACTAGCACCGTTTATACTTCGACAAAGTACACCCTGACTTGCACAGTCCATCCCTAAATAATCTGACTTCTCCTTTGGTGCACCGTTCTTGCAACTCGTGCGGACTGCGGAAGCCGTTTTTTGCAAGTCATAAGCTTCACCATTTACTGCCTTGAAACCGAGCAAGTGTGCTTCGATTCATTAACGGATGAGTACGCCTACCGTGTTTAACTAGACTGTGAGGAATCCGTGGTGCCCCGCAAGACCCTGCGGGTGTGCAATACAGACATCACACCTACTCAGGTTGCCCCACACAGTCCTGAGGAAGACCCACAGGCCGAGGCCCCAAATCGCCCTCTGAGCCCCAAGTCGGGTCAAAACGTCGACACCCTCATAATCAGCCTGGATCACAAGCCCCAAATCTAACGTGCCACACAAGGATACATCTGTGTATTTGAAATTGAATGTAAAGGAACCTTGATTGTCTAAATGTGGCCAGGCTACCGAAGACTGAGATTTGTCTATCAGTCCAGCACATGAATGTCTTTAAGTTTCTCCTATTACACTACCTGAAATTATTTTTCACTGCTTTTACACCAGAGCACTCTCTCTTTCCGCACATTCCATTGGAGCAACCTTCCCACTTCCTTTCCTCTTTGTTTAAGTAAGTAATCTACTGTTCAACTGATTATGATTTGGAATAAATCCTTGGTAAAATACTCTTTAGTTGTTGCACTTTAGTCCATTTACTGTATTAACTACAGCAAGCTAACATTGTGCATGCTCAAAAAATTGTTTTTTAACAATAATTATAGGTTTGATACATATCATTTAAAAGAAAAGGTCTAGGACCATTGTCTTTTGTACCGCATTGAACCAAGGTCCACCACCATTATTGGGTAACCCCATTTTTGTAATGGTTCTTCAACCAAGGGCGCAAATTGTACCTGGTGACTCCAGGCACAGAGGGGTCAACCAAGAGGGGCTCTTTTATTGCTCAGATTTCCGAAGGGACTGCTGCATTTAGTACATCCTTGTTCTAAGCATCCGTTTGGGTCCATATAAGCTGCGCGTCACTGAAGGGGACAAACTGAGGTATCTTTACTCCCTCAGCATCCTCAATACCATCCCTCACCCACTGGTCATAGGGTAAGGGCAAGGGTACTCTGCCACAGTGACTGGAATGAATCCAATTCTTTCGGCCAGCGACTTTCACAGCGGTCCTGGTAGCGCGCAGGACTAGCTCGGGCCCCTTCCAACGCGGCTCCAAGCTCTTCTTCTGCTGAAAATTTTGAAGCAACATCCAGTCCCCTGGCTGGATGTTATGACCAGGCCCCTCTGGTATGGGCGGAAGCGATTCTCGAATCTGTTGGTGAATAGAATGCAAATTTTCAGTTAACTGACAGGTAATCGGTCAACAAAGGGTACGCGGGCATGGGACACCCCAGACATTTGCCGGGCGTCCGAACACGACCTCGTAGGGTGACAATCCTGCCCTAGAATGTGCTGCTGTTCTTGTGGACAAAAGAGTTAGTGGTAAAGCATCTGCCACTGCAACCGGTTGGTCTCCTGAATCTTTGCCAATTTCAGTTTGAGTACCATTGTACTTCTCAACCAAACCTGCTGACTGGGGGTGATTCGCAGCATGAAACTTCTGTCTGATGTATAGTCCCTCACAAACGAACTGAATAACCTTGGCATTGAAATGACTTCCGTTATTACTCCAGATCAAACAGGGCAAGCCGAAGCGAGGAAAGAACTCCTTCAGGAGTATCTTTGCAGTCGCAATGGCTGTACTTCCTTTAGTAGGGTAGGCCTCAACCCATTTACTGAGGATCAGACAACCACCAAGATATACTTCAAATTGTTGACCCTGTCCATCTCTGTGAAGTCCATTTGCAGGACCTCAAATGGGAAAGTGGGAAGTGCAAAATTACCGGGCGGTGTAAGGTTACCCTTGCCAGGATTGTGCATCATGCACACCATACAGTATTTCACTAAATGTGTAGCTGTCTTCGAGATGTTGTCATTTTGCCATACGGGATCTAACAACTTGCAAATACCCTTAGCACTGATATGAGCCGGGCCATGGGCCTTTTTCACCACAGGAAGAACATATGCGTCTGGCAACATCCATCTTTTCTTCCCTGACTTATCAATCCAACATCCCTCATTGTTCAAGTTTGCTGTACTTTCTTGCCACATTGCTAATTCCTCTACCGTGGCCTCACTCTGTATCACCTTCATATTGTCAAGTGTATCCTCAAACATGGAGAATTCGGGCACCCACCCAGCGGGACCTGCTATAAACATTCTTTTCTTCTTAGTTTGGGCTGTATCCTTAGCTACCTGATCTGCAAAAGCGTTCCCCTTACCCACATCGTCAGTAACTTTCTTATGGGTGCTGCACTTTACTAGTGCCAAAGCAGACAAAAGCCTATATATGAGAGGACCGTGCTGTATTCTCATCCCATGGGACGTAAGGAACCCTCTCTCTGCCCAGAGTTGCCCAAAATTATGCGGGAACTAGAAAGCATACTGGCTGTTAGTATAAATATTGACAACCAGTCCCTCACTCATTTCACAGGCTCGTGTTAGGGCCACTAACTCTGTAGCTTGGGCCGACTGATAGGGAACTTGTGATATGTCAGCCACCGTGTGCAGCGTAGTTTTCGCAACGCAGCTGTTGAGGTGCCATCTGGTAATTTAAAACAAGAGCCATTGACATATAGTTCCCCTAGGGGGTCAGATAAGGGAACATCTGTCAGGTCTACCCATCCTTTTGTCTCTTCTTCTGCCCGGAAGATACAGTAATTGATGTTGATTTCCTCATTCTCAGAAGGGAGGGGTAGTAGCATGGCTGGATTCAGAGTGGCACATCGTTTGATCGTAATGTCCTTTCGAAAGAGCGTTAGCTCATAACCTGTTAGAGGTGCACTGGTGAAGTGAGGTATCCTCGTCTTATTCAAAAGTGTATCCACAGCATGGGGTACCATAACTGGGAGGTCAGTATCGAGTACAAGTCCAGCCGATTGTCTTTTTGAGATGGCCACAACCACGACGGCTCTTAGATGGCTCGGGCGACAAAGTCAACCACAGCATAGAAATAAGCACACGGTTGTTGCTTATCTCCAAATGTTTGTGTTAAAATAGAAAGCGCACAACCATGCATCTCATGGACATACAATACAAAGCATTTAGCATAGTTAGGGGTACCAAGCACTGGATCTGAGCAAAGCGCAGTTTTTAATTTCTCAAAAGACTGCTGATACTGGCATCCAAGGCAAGGGTTCATGCACATCCTTTAGTGTTAGTGCAAGCAGGGGCTTAATAAGCAACGAATAGTCAGGTATTCACTGCCTGCAATAGGAAGTGATACCTATGAAAGCACGCACGTCTTTCTGAGCTTGCGGGACAGACATTTTAACAATGGTATTGATGCACTCATGGGTCAATCTCCTACCCTCCTTCGACAGTAGGTGACCTGTCGACAATACTGAAACTTTGAAAGGGGGAACATCCTTTACAACGCAACTTTTACAACGCACTACCATTATGACGCAACTTTTACAACGCAAGTTATTACAACGCATTGCGCTGGGGGCGCTCTAGGATAGGGAATAGTTTAATTTACTATCCAACACCTTCCCTACTATCCACGGGGACTGGAGTTGGAATAGTAAATTAAACTATTCACTATCCAGCAACCCCCAACTTGGGATGTAAAACCTGCGTCGTAATGGCATGCGTTGAAACGTCATACATCCCTTTGAAAGGGATACTTTATGGCCATGTTGAGCTAAATGTAGCTGAAATGTAACTGTACTTTCTCTGCAACCTTGTTCTTTATCCGATGCGATAAGCAAGTCATCAACATACTGAAGCAATACATTACCTGTAGAGAGTGACAAGGAATCCAGCTGACCTTTCAATGCCTGACTATAGATACTCGGCCTCTGCGTATAGCCTTGAGGAGCGCAACGGAATCTAAAGCTTCTACCGGCGAGGGTGAACCCGAACAGATATTTGCTATCAGGATGAATAGGAACACTGAAGATTGAGTTTTTCAAGTCAATGACAGAAAAGAATTTAGCAGAAGAAGGAATCATCGTCAAGAGAGTCGTAATGTCAGGGACCACTGTAAACTGGGGAATCACTATTTTGTTAACTTCATGCAAGTCAATCACAAAGCGATATACATCTTCGTGATACTCAGAGGGACCCAAAGTTCTCCTTTTAAGAAGGGGAAGAATAGGGCCATTACAAACATTAGCAGTCGTCACCTCAACCACTCCTTTCTCAATCAAATCCTGCACAATCTTTATCAAAGCTCGCTCACCTGCCTGGGGTATCATATATTGAGGAGTACGGAGTAAATTAGCACCCTCCTTGACACGTATTGAAACAGGCAATATCTGCAACAAACCCACATCTGTGTCGCCCGTTGCCCACAATGTGGGTTGCACATCTTTCCATTCAGCAGGGAGGGGCGCATCTTTGGACAGACACTGCTTAGTGCACATCACATCAGGACGCACCGTCATAAAGACACCGGCTGGGGAGCAGTAAATGGTAGCATGCAATTTCTTCAACAAGTCCAAACCCATCAAATTCTCTCCACAATTGGATGTCAACAAGAATGGCGAAACCACAGTGAAAGGACCAATAGTCAACGCAAGAGGTTTTGAAATGGGGCTCACAACCGGTACACCAGCAAATCCTACCGAAACATTATTATGGCCAGACAGAGTCAACCCAGTGACCAAGGAATGAGAAATAGAGCTGTTTGTTGCACCTGAATCCACAAAAACTCTTTAGTCGAACCATGCACATCTGCACTGACATACGGACCTCGCTGGTCTACAGGTATCAAAACTTGTCCTTCACCCTGTCCTAGCTATAAGACATCCCGGTCACCTCATGCTTATCATAGTCATCATGATAATACTGTTTGCCTAGAGGGTCATCAAAGTAGTTCTGATCAGTGCGACCCCGGGAGGCCACAGCGTTCTGAGTCCTGAACTGGCCACCATCGTCACGACCCCCACCACGAGACCCTCATCCTCTTGGGACCGCCACCTTCTGCAGAAGTACAGGTCACTCGCTGCGCCAGTGCCCCTCTTCCTTACAATACGCACACTGATTCTGCCCCACCGGCGGAGTATTACTGCTAGTAGGGGGAAGCTGTCGGTCTAAACCACCACGTCCTCTATTATTCCCTCGAGAAGCCTGTTGCAACAACACCTTTGTCTTCAAATCCTTGTGCCTCTTTTCCGCCTTCTACTTATCCTCATTTTCCCTGTGCTCATAATACTGTGCCATATTTAAGGTAAAAGAAGGAGACGATGTGGACCAGGTACTCTTGGAAGCCTGTAATCGAGTTGCAATCTCGGGAAGTAAATTCGAAACAAATCTATTGACAAACAATCGAACTCCACCTACAATTGACAAATCTTGTCCACTATAATCTAGAAACACACCTTCAACCTGAGTGAAAAAAATCAGACACACACTCGTCTTTCTTCTGACGACAAGCCGAGAGCTTGTCCCAATCAACCTTTCTGGGCGGGATAAGAGAATGCATATACGTGATAATGCGGCTTGGAAAAGCAAGTATCTCTGCTTTAGGCTTCTCACCAGGCTTCCTCTCCTGGTCCGATACTTTCATTTGATCCCAGGTACCACCCAATTCCGCAACATGATCCTGTGTGTGTACTTGTCTCTAAATATCAACTGGAACCAACAAATCATAGAACATTTCGATATCCTCAAGCGCAATTACTCTTCTCAAGCCGCCTACCCCTATAAGCAACCAATGTCGCAACATTCAAAAAAACTTGACCAGGCACCTTGTCAGCAACGTATACGTAATCCTTAATACCATATATAATCTGTGGTGCTGCATCATTGAAACACTGCTCCAAAAGTCCAATCAAAGTAGCCGACATGTGCTTGAAGGCATGCTGTTGTACAAAAGGCTCATAATCTTTCATCACACCCCACACATCCTCCACACCATAAATGGTGTTTCGGGCCCACTGCGCAACCTGATTAGCCACTACCTGTTCCTCTGTCTCCACCATATCAGATCATACCAACGTTCTGCCCCAGGCTTTCCTTAAATTTTGTCCAGTCTCTATCCTCAGGGCCACGTACTGGTGTCCCACCACTCTGTAATGTCAGGAAATGGAGAAACACAGTGGAAGTGGTAACAGAGGTAGTGAGCATTATTGTTGCTACTGACTGGGTCGTGGTTGGCGAAAGGGATGTCGAAGCAATAGGTTTTGGAGGAGTGCTAAAATTTGCAGTTGCCACGGACGGCAAAGACAAAGAAAGGACAGGAGGTGCTGTGGTAAAGGCAGTCCGA
Source organism: Lissotriton helveticus (assembly GCF_964261635.1). Classification (NCBI taxonomy): domain Eukaryota; kingdom Metazoa; phylum Chordata; class Amphibia; order Caudata; family Salamandridae; genus Lissotriton; species Lissotriton helveticus. Next base: position 1,906,593,891 of record NC_136059.1, read on the forward strand.
GCAACAGAAGCAGAAACAGCAGAGACAGAAGAACTGGGTAGTTGGGCCTGTGGGGGAACAGTGGGATATACCCTCTGCGGGGCATACGGAGGTGGGGGTTGAGTATCTAACAATTTTTCCAAAAAAGCATCATTTTCTTCTCGCGCTGTAAGATTTATCAATATTCAGTCAGAACCTCCTATCTTCACATTCAAATCCTAGCTCCTGCTTCTCTCTATCATGCGCTACAGCTTTCTGAGTCAATGTTTGCATTCTCCCTTTCCGGGCCTCGTTTTCTGCTTTCATTTGCCTATGTTTAGTCTCTTTTTGTCAGGTTCTGAGGGAATCAAACGTAGACTGCCAGCTTCTTCTCGCAAACAACTTCTCCTGTAAAAACCCAATTTTTTGTTATCAAAAGTGCCCGTCAATGACCACTGCAACTCGGCATTGTCCTTCGTATATTTGAGTCATAACAAACTAAACATAATAGGGCAAAGGCCATGTTTTACATACATATCAAAATTCGGAGTGCCTTCCGGAGGCGCTGGCTGACTTTCTTCGAGTTGAGCATCAGCAGAACAACAACGACAACAAGAAACCAAAAAGTGACTGAACACCGGCATTTTCAAAAGTAAGCCAAATTCGTTGTGTTGCCGGGCAAAGTGTTCACAAACACTATGTATCCAAATCGGTCCTCAGACCGTACCAAATGCAAACCAAAATTGGTCCTCAGACCGTTCCAAAGACAAACCAAAATGGTACTATATCCACACAAAAAACCACTCCTGGTGCACACAGGTCAAATACATTTATTCGCCACTGCCAACTCTTTGGACCAGACGGTCAAATCCAAGGTTTCACCGTTCAGGACCCCAATCGGGATGACCCCTGGACGACGCACCGACCAGCCAGACAGACAGGGCAGCTGCGAGTTCAGGACTTTCTCGTGCAGGGATCCCTGGTCCACCCGTCTGACCCGACGAAGGCCCCGACCTCCACACCCGTCCGGGGACAAGGATGGGTCACCTGATGGAGTGCCTGTTCGGGCGCCAACTGAAGGAAGCGACCTGATTAGGGCCACCCTGGTCTCTCACGACCACCTCTCAGCCTTCCATACAAATGAAGAGTCGGTCAGACGGTAGAGAATACAAACCAAGTATATTTTATTCAGGTACAGTCAAGTGGAGTCCAGTCTGACCAGCTTCCTAGGATTGCTGCAGAGGGACTGACTTCAGCCAACATAGGGATACATTATGTACATTTCTAAACCAAAAAAGCCCCTCCCATAATGGAATTCTACTAGCAGGTGCAGCTAAATCAAAGGAGTACAGGAAGTCGAGTTTCGACTCTGAGGCCGGGCACACGTTATCTTTATGCCAAGGTCATTCTATTTGTGACTACCGCTAGGCTAGTGGGAGAAAGCCTCTATCTATGGGAAAGGAATTTGTTAATAAGAACAGTGTATTCATTATCAGAACAAGACTTAACCTTGGGTAAATGGGACTTTCCACAGCCTTCTTCTTGAGAAGGGAATATGCAGCTTGCGACATGATTCAAAATGGCGGCTGAACATAAAATGGTGCAGCAAATGCTAACTTAACATAAGAACAAAACACAAGCTAGGTAGCAAAACATATTAATTTCATCACTGTGTTACTCTCTTCCTTGTGCAGTGTTTTTCCCCTCCTGCACCTCCCTTCGTTATATATCCATGCCTACTGTCCTTTTGAGAGAAAAAAATGTGCACTTTTGAGCTAAAAGAACAAGTTGTTTACCTTCAGTAACACTCTTTCTTATGGATGTTCTCTGAGATTCCTTACATTGTGAATTTTCCCCAGGTGTCAGACATCATGCTGCTGCGTGTTGTTGCACTCTGGGATTTACAAACAGAGCCCCACATGTGCAGTCTGATGTCCGTTTCTTCCGTAGGTTTGTCCGCGCCCTCAAACGTAAAGCCAATCAGCAAATTGGTATAACCATATGCACATCACTAGACATCACTAATCTGGGACCTTTTTAGATGGAAAAAAATCCCATTCCACAGAATTGGAAGGGGGAGGTTAGTAAGGAATCTGCAGTTAAAGTATACACCAGAAAGAGTGTATCAGAAAGTAAATAACATAGTCTTTTTTTCTATACCTCTAACAACAGATTCTTCACCTTCTATATAGATACCAAAGCAGCACCTCCTCACATGGTAAGTCTGTGGAATGGCTCAGATCAAGCAGCGGTGCTTTCCGGTGTCAGGTTTCAGCGGTCTGGAGTCCTCACAGGTCTCTTAGGGTGCTTACAGGGTGCAGAGAAGCAGCTCAGCGACTCCACAGGAGTTCCTGGGTCTTTGGAGAAAGGCTGGCAGTCCTCCAAGGCTTTTGGAGGTACAGCAGCTTCAGGATGATTCAACTTTGCTGCAATTGTCAAGGACAGCAGGCAGGCCCGAAGGGTTGACCCCCAAGTCAGTAGCTGCTCCTCTGTTTTTGCGGTTCTTCTGGATCCGTTTTTTTCCTTTCAGGTCAGCAGGATCTGATTTCCTGGTGCCAGGGGTTCCCATAAATACTAGATTTAGAGGTGATAGGGGAATGTAGGGTGATAATCAATGGGCTACTTACCTCTAGGATCAGTACACCCCCTATATGTCTACTTCCTGTGGCAAGTTGGCATAACCATGTCCCAGAGTTCCTAAATCTGCCATCCCCAAGATAGCAGACTTTTAAATTTCGCATCCACATCAGGTACCCAACCTAAGGAGAGGAACTAGCCTGAGGGTGGACACACCTCTCTGACTACTAATTTTTCTACCTGTCCAGTCGCCAAAAGGGGCCCTGGTAAGGGGGGTTGGCATCCCCTCATCTCTGAGGGAAGCCAGATTTGCATACCAAAGGCAGTGGGCTCTTTGAAGCTCCCTACCTTGGAATGCTAATTTACAGGACATCCTGTTGGAGGAGTTGTAACACCCCCTCCAGAGTAGGCTTTGATCCTGACATCCCTAAAGATTTGGCTCTCACCCCAGGGAGGGTCAGAAACCGGTCTGTGGTGGCAGGCTGGTCTACACTGGTCAGCCATTACACTAGAAGTTGGTAGGTTTTTAGGGGCAATCCTAGGTGCCCTCTGGGTGCATGTATTAATAAATCCATCACTGGAATCAGTGTGGATTTATTAATACAAAATGTTTTATACCAAATATCTTTAGTTTCCGTAAAGCCATCATGTAGCTTTGGAATTCTTTTTTGACCAGTACAGGCTTCCTTGGCCACTTATACTGGCAGTAATTGGACTGGTCATTACAGGGGAAAATCTTCTCATGCAGTTATGTTTGAGATTTGAGGAGGAGGAGCCGAGACGGACGGACGGACGTGGACTGTCTCGGCTCCCGGTCCGCGCACTGCTCCGGCCTGGAGCCCAGCGTCTTAAGGAAGCCCCCCACGATGGTTACGCTCCCTAATTAAAGCGGAAGGTGTGGGGCACCTGCAGGGCTGCTCCGATCTCTGCTGGTGCCACTGGAGCGGCGTAGATTGCTCCTGATCCCTGCCTCGGACCCAGCATGGCGGCCGCCCGTTACCAGCCCGGGCTCAACAGTGACGCGGAGCGGAGCCTAAGGTGTCCTGCCGGGGGCGATTCTGACAGGCGCTGGACACCAGAGCGGTACGTAGGGCTCTAGCCGCGTCCCCCGCTGCCACCCGCCGAGACTCTGCTGTATGCCAGGCACACCAGAAAGGGCCGGTGATTGACGGCGGTGCCCCCTGCTGACGACGGCGCCGCCTCGAGACCATCTTCACTCACCAGCTCCGGGGGCCATCCCTCCGCTCTCCGCGACAGATGGGCCTGGGCCCGAGGGCAGAGATGTGCCCCCCCCCCCTTGCTGACCGCGCTGCTTCGCGCCAACGGTGCCTGACTCCAAGATGGCGCCCTTGGGGACACCCTTCCTACGACCGGCAGCCACAGGCTCCAGGGACATAAACGCATGCCAGGGCCGATGAACCCACACACAACTCACCGGGAACCAGCGCGACCGCATCAATAGCGTCAACACGGCCCTCACCCCACACGCTCAACGCCACCACCCACATTGTGTTTAACTGGGCTCTGGTGAGAGGCCCCTCCTCCCCTTCAAACATTGTTTCAAGCTTTGCTGCCTCCCATCTCTGCCTGGGCGCCTGTGGTCTTTCTCCCCTGACCCTCTGGTCTCCGGATTGATCTCCTTTGCCCCAGCTCCTCATGAACGATGAGGCTGCGGTCTGCCCTTCTGCCCATGGACCTGCTGGCTATGTCAGCCCTCTTCCTGGACTTTCGGACTTGGACCTTTGTGCTCCCCGCCATTTTCTCTGTATGATTCGCCTCTTCTTCTACCTTTCTCCTCTGCCATTTTAGCGATCTCGGACCTCCCCCTCTGTCCTTTCGACTTTCCTATTGTCTCTCCTATTGCCTCTGACTCACTCCTCACTGTCTTATTCACCACTATCTGCTTCCCTCTCTCGTTTTTCTCACGTGCCTGCCCTTCTCTGTGACTCTTAGAGTATTTCCAGTCCTATCCCTTCCCTATGTATATAGAGATAACTCTAATCACTGGTATATGCTGTAGACCGTTGTGCTCTCCAACATTCCTTTGTGACTCTTAGAGTATATCCATGTCTATCCCTTCCCTATGTATATAGAGATAACTCTAATCACTAGTATATGCTGTAGACCGCTGTGCTCTCCACCATTCCTATGTGACTCTTAGAGTATATCCAGTCATATCCCTTCCCTATGTATATAGAGATAACTCTAACGACTAGTCTCCTATGTGACTGTTAAGAGTATATCCATGTGTATCCCTTCCCTATGTATATAGAGATAACTCTAACGACTAGTCTCCTATGTGACTTTTAGAGTATATCCATGTGTATCCCTTCCCTATGTATATAGAGATAACTCTAATCACTAGAATATGCAGTAGTCCGCTATGCTCTCTACCATTCCTATGTGACTCTTAGAGTATATCCAATCTTACCCTTTCCCTATGTATATAGGGGCAGATTTATGTTAACTGGCGCATCCCCAGGGATGCGCCAGTTAATGTGCGCCACAGTGCGCCACAGCTCCGCCACCCATGGTGCGCCGCATTTACAATGCGGCGCACCATGGGGCAAAAACGGCACAGATGCGTGACGCATCTGTGCCGTAAAGGCGGCACATTGCTGGAGTTGCGTCGCAAGCGCGACGCAGCTCCAGCAAGGCTAGGGGGTGCCCTATCTGACCAATGCTGCATCAAGACCTACGCCTGCTTCAAGCAGGCGCAGGCTTTTGATGCAGCATTGGCCTGAAAGTGACTGAGTGAAATCTTATAGATTTCACTCAGCCACTTTTGCGAGGCGCACCTGCCCCGGAACGCCCACCCTGCGCCGGAACGCCCACAAGCGGCGCAGGGCTTTACAACGTGACGCATCTGCCTAGATGCGTCACGTTGTAAATCGTTCGTAGCGATGCGCCACGTTTACGCCGCCTTGCGTGACGCAACAGCGGCGTAAACGTGGCGCAAGGCTTTCATAAATCTGCCCCATAGAGATAACTCTAAGCACTAGTATATGCAGTAGTCTGCTGTGCTCTCTACCATTCCTATGTGACTCTTAGAGTATATCCATGTGTATCCCCTCCCTATGTTGATAGAGATATCACTAGTATAGGCCTTGAGTATATCCATTTGTATCTCCTCCTTGTGTGACTTTATCTCTTGTACATTTGCAATTTTTTCTGTTTGTACTTTTTTTTTTTTTAACGCATGTAATCCTAAGTCCGTATGCTTTCAACTGGTTCTTATGTAATGCAAAAATTTGCAATCATTTTTACGCATGTAACCGTCAGTCCTTATGTTTTCAACTGGATCCTATGTAAAGCGCTCTGACACCTTCGGGTAAAGTTTACGCTATATGAAATTGCACAAATAAATAAATGAAAATAAAATAAATATGTCCACACATGTGACATAGTGTACCCTGCCTTAGGGCTGTAAGGCCTGTTGTAGCGGTGACTTACCTATCCTGCATGCAGTGTCTGTAGACGTGGCACACAGGGGGTTGTGCCGTGTCGTGTTTTCACCTTTGTCTGCACCAAGACACGAAGCCTGCAGTGGCAGTCTGCATGAGTTTGGTGAGGGGTCCCTTAGGGTGGCACAGTATATACTGCCCTCTTTAGCCACCTTCCCCAGGTACCAGGGGTACCATTTACTATGGACTTACAGGGAGTGCTAAAGGTATTGCCAATTGGGGAAACCTTTGTCCTGTTTAGGGGAAGAGATCCAGCACTGGGGACCTGGTTAGCAGGAACCCAGTGCATTTACCGCCAATCGTGCATCAAATACCAGGCAAAATGTGGGGGTGACCATGTTAAAAAGGGGCACTTTCCTACACCCACACCATCTCAAGGCAAGAGGTATGCAGCGGAAGATGAAGGAAAGATTCTGACAAGCATACTAACAAACCCAATTCCTAGTGAAGACCAGGGGCAGCTCCTCCACTAGGGTGGTGGGGTGGCACCTCACTACGTTCTCGCAGTGCAAGAAAACCAAAACATAAAATGGTAATACCTTTTGGGTATTACCATTTTATGTTTCTTTGCGCATTACGGGCGGGTGGGCGGAGCTGCCTGGGCACGGCAGGAGTGATTTGCCCACTCCTGAGTGTGCAAAGACTGTTTGGTCGGCCCTCTCTGGGCGCCCAAACCAGTCATGCGCACTCTTCACCTTTCCATGCATGCTGCATTGCAGCCCACATCGAGAACATGCCATTCCCTACAGACCATGGCTGGGCGGCGTCCCGACCAATCACAACGCTCCTTGCAGCATTGTGATTGGCTTGGGGGAGGGAGGCTGTCTGCTTCTGTTCCTGTCGGAGGCAGGAGAGTAAGAGCAGTGAAGACGCTGGACCTGGGCCAGCAGAAAGGTAGGTTGTAAATATTTTTTTATTATTATTGACCCCCCCCCCCCCCTCCCAGCGCGACCTCCACACCTGCGAGCCATGCGGGCTGCTACTGGTGAAGACTGCTCTGTCCAATGAAACAATAAGGCCCACCTGATGTAATACTGAAACCAAGGCTATAGACAAGGGGCCTCTTTTAGCTACAAAAGCACGGCCAAACGTACAACTAAATAGGGAACATAAACGTAGAACATTGCACAAATACCATTCTAAGCCAGAGGGACTACCCCTCTGCAAGGTACTCATTCCAAAGTAGCCACCCTTGTCCCTTACCTTGCAACTTCATGCATTGAGAAATGGACGGTGGGAAAGCAGTTTGAAAAATGAACCCTGAAATCGGTGCTAAATGCCTTCACGCACATCAATGACTCCAGAAACCCCTACAGATAGAATGTCAGAAAAGGTAACCTCCATTTCCACTATTACAGAGACATCACAATAGCCTTACAAGAGAAGACGGGGAGGAGAAAGAAGAAACCCCCTTCTTGGCTTGGTACCTCTCAAAGGCACTATACACCTTTTATTCTCATATAGGCATATATAACAGGTGAAAATACTGGTGGTGTCGTTGATGCTTGTAGGGCCACAGCCCCTTTAAGCTTTTGCAAAAGGGTAACTATCACCTGTGCTATTGCTCACAGAGCATGGGAGCAACATGTCAAGAGGCATGTTGTGCTCCAGAATGAAGAACAAAGCTCACAGAAGAAACCATTTTTTGCCCATCAACACAATCCGCAGACATCTTTCAGATGGAAAAGAAGGAAAGGGAGCAGCATCAAAACCTGTAGCAAGAGGAGCGTGCAGCCCTAGCCCCTTGTGTGAGAAGTTGGCCTGATATATGATGCTCACTAGTTCTAGTGATCACCTTGTATCAGTCCAAACAACCCTTATGGTGATTGGTTGTAAGTAAACCTTATAGACCAGCTATCCTAATGGTAGCATGGACAAAGCAGTCTTAGGCCAAACTCTTTTGGCATGTGAAGCCAGCTGTTTTACCACATATAACCCCTTGAATACCAGATGAAAGGACACCACACAGGTTGTTATGAAAATAAACAATATATTTATTAATAACAAACACCTCTGAACTCTTTATGAGGTCAGAGGGCTAAGCACATGACAATCTCTTAGGAAAAATACGATAAGTTGCACAAAATTACAATGGTGCCCTAGGGGCACGACAAACCATATACTAAGTAAATGGTATAAGGAAATCGATAGAAGGAATGTGTTGGACACGAAGGGCAGCAAAGTGTCCACCTACGAGCAGCTGTTCAACCTCATCGTTTGGGAGCACCTCTCCAACAACTGCTTTGTCGAGCTCCGACAGCATCTACTCGACAGCAAGCTAACCGAGCCCCGGAAACTCGCCGTCGAGGCAGATCGATGGGTGAGCACCCGGGTCCCCCGAACACCGATAGGAGAAACCGGTCAGGGCGGCCGGGGGCACCCCCGCCAGCGGGGAGGCGGAGGAGGACAGAACCAGAGCCGAAGTTTCCCGCCAGCCTCGGGCCGGGGGCCCCCTCCCGGGTCCCCCCCCGAGTAACACTTCGCCGTCCCTGAGGAGGGACCCCCCCAGCACGGCCGGGGCCCCACCCGAACATTACTTGCCACAGATGCCAGCGGACCGGTCACTATGCCAGTGACCCCCTCTGCCCCATGAACCAGCGTCCCGGCACCACTGGGCCTCCGACCCGCCAGTTCGCTGCTGCAGCTCTGGGAGGAGAGGGAGAAGAAGACGTAGAGGTCTACGAGGAAGAACAAATCGAGTATGAACCAGCCGCCATGGCCCTAGCCTGCCTGGGCAATAGAGACATGGTCCCCCAGGCCCCGCTACCGAGCAACACTCGAAAATACCGTCAGTGGGTCCACATCAATGGACGACGGACCGAAGCCCTCCGAGACACGGGAGCCAGTGTGACCGCCGTCCGCTGCCACTTGGTGACCCCCGAACAGATCATCCCGAACGTACGCTGCCCCGTGAGGGCCGCCGACAACTCCGAAACTCTATGCCAGATGGCCCGAATTCCCTTCGAGTGGGGGGGGAGTGTCGGGTACCCTCAAGGTGACCGTCCGGGACGACGCCCCCGTGGACTGCCTCCTGGGGAACGACCTCGAGAGCTCTCCCTGGGCCCAAGTCGAGCGGAGAGAGCACCTAGGAATGATGGGACTACCAGAGTGGGTCTGTGCGACGACCCGATCTATGGCGGCCCGAGCCCCGGCAGCGACCGAGGCCGCCCCGACCGAAAAGCCGGAGTGGCCCGAGCCACCACCCTCGGCCATCCATGAAGAATGCGACTCCGAGACCAGGCCCTCGGAGCCCGAAAACCACCACGAGCTCAGCGACATCCCCGAACTCGCCCAATGGCGCCAAGAGGGTGGTCCCACCCGAGAACAGTTTCGGCAGGAGCAGAAGTCCTGCCCTTCCCTCGAGGGGACCCGCCAACAAGCCGCTGCCCAAGCTACCGGGGACACCTCAGGGTCCCACTGGGTCTACTGGGACCACGACCTCCTATATAGTGAACAGAAAATTGCCGAGCTGGGGGCCAGCCGAGTGCTAGTGGTTCCCCTGCGATTCAGAGACTTCCTTTTGAACCTGGCGCACGATGTGCCCCTCGCAGGGCACCTGGGGCAGGACAAAACTTACAGCCGCCTGGTGACCCATTTCTACTGGCCCAAAATGCGCACTGATGTACACAACCACTGCCGCACCTGCCAGACATGCCAAGCCAGCGGGAAGAGCGGGGGGAAGGTGAAGGCCCCGCTCCAACCTTTTCCAGTAGTGACCACCCCCTTCGAGCGAGTGGGAATAGACATTGTGGGGCCCCTGGACCCTCAAACCTCGCAAGGGCATCGCTTCATACTTGTCCTAGTGGACCACGCCACCCGCTATCCTGAGGCCATCCCCCTCAGAACCATCACCGCTCCCGTGGTGGGGCGAGCCTTAATGGGGATCTTCTCCCGAGTAGGATTCCCCCGGGAGGTCGTGAGCGATCGAGGCACGAACTTTATATCTAAATATATGCGGTCCCTGTGGCAACAGTGCGAGGTCACATACAAGTTCACCACCCCGTATCATCCCCAAGGGAATGGACTTGTAGAGCGGTTCAACCGGACACTCAAGGGGATGATACAGGGCCTAGAGGAGCCACTACGACGCAGATGGGACGTCCTGCTGCCCTGCCTCCTGTTTGCCTATCGGGAGGTACCACAGAAATCCCTGGGGTTCAGCCCCTTTGAACTCTTGTACGGACACCCTGTCCGAGGTCCGCTCAGCCTGGTCAAAGAGGGCTGGGAAACTACCGTCCAAGGCGCACCCCCGGATGTCTACCGATACCTCCTGACCCTCCGAAACCAGACTCGGAAGTTCCGGACCCTTGCAGAGGCCAACCTGGAGGCCAGCCAGGAGGACATGAAACGCTGGTACGACCAGCACTCCTCCTCCATCGAGTTCGAGCCGGGCCAGCGGGTCTGGGTCATGTCCCCGGTCGAACCCTGTGCCCTCCAGGACAAATGGTCGGGGCCCTTCAAGGTGATCGAGCGCAAGAGCCCCGTCACTTACCTCGTGGACATGGAGTCTCCCCGGAACCCCCTCCGGGTTCTGCACGCCAACCGGCTACAACCTCATTTTGCCCGCACAGAACTGAGCCTGCTACTCGCTACCGACGATGGGACCGAACACGACTCCGAGCCCTTGCCCGACCTCCTAACGTGCACTGAGAAGGACGGCTCCGTCGAAGGGATCTCTCTCTCCCCCGACCTGACCCCCGCGCAGCGTCGAGACTGTCAAGAACTGTTGGGACAATTCACAGATCTATTCTCCCTCACCCCCGGGGTTACCCAATGGTGTGTCCACGATGTCGACACCGGAGACAGTCAGCCAGTACGACACCGGGCCTACCGGGTCCCCGACCGAGTTCGGGCCTGCATCCAGAAGGAAGTCACCAAGATGCTGGCCCTGGGGGTAGTCGAACCCTCCGACAGTCCCTGGGCCAGCCCAGTGGTCCTGGTCCCCAAGGCCGCCGCCCCTGGCACCCCGCCAGAACTCCGGTTTTGCGTCGACTACCGGGGGCTGAATGCTGTTACGAGAACCGATGCACATCCCATCCCCCGGGCCGATGAACTGATCGACCGCCTGGGGGCCGCCAAGTACCTCAGTACCTTCGACCTCACCGCCGGGTATTGGCAGATCGGCCTCACCCCTCGCGCCCAGGAGCGCTCGGCCTTCTCCACACCCGACGGCCACTTCCAGTTCAAGGTGATGCCCTTCGGCATGAAAAACGCCCCGGCCACCTTCCAGAGACTAGTAAACAAAGTACTGGCGGGGCTAGAAGAATTCAGTGCCGCCTACCTAGACGACATTGCGGTCTACAGCCTCCACTGGGCTGAGCACCTGAAACACCTTTGGGAAGTCCTGACCGCCCTCCGCCGGGCCGGGCTAACTGTGAAGGCCAGCAAATGCCAGATAGGCCAAGGGTCCGTGACCTATCTGGGACACCAAGTGGGGAGCGGCCAAGTGGCTCCCCTCCACCCCAAGATCGACGCCATCCTAGCCTGGGAACCCCCGGCCAACCAGACCGCCGTCCGAGCCTTCCTGGGGCTCACGGGGTACTATCGGCGTTTTATCAAGAACTATGGGAGCATTGTGGGGCCCCTCACGGAACTGACCTCGAAGAACCGGCCACAGAAAGTGCAGTGGACACCCGCGTGTCAGGTGGCCTTCTAGACCTTGAAAACAGCCATGTGTACCGCCCCTGTGCCCCAGGCCCCCGACTACAGCCGAGAGTTTGTGGTCCAGACCGACGCCTCGGAACACGGCATCGGGCGGTCCTATCTCAGATGGACCCCGAGGGAATTGACCATCCAGTCGCCTTCATCAGCCGGCGGCTGCTGGCCAGAGAACAACGATGGAGCACCATCGAGAGAGAGGCCTTCGCCGTCGTGTGGGCCCTCAAGAAACTCAGGCCATACCTCTTCGGCACCCACTTCCGGGTGCAGACAGACCACCGGCCCCTACGGAGGCTGATGCACATGCGTGGCGAAAACCCGAAGCTGCTGCGATGGTCCATCTCCCTCCAAGGGATGGACTTCACTGTGGAGCATCGCCCTGGCAACGACCACGCCAACGCTGATGGCCTGTCCCGATTCTTCCGCCTCGACGAAGAGAGTCCCCAGGACGATGGGTGACTCTCCCCGCCTTCAGCTGGAGGGGACGTGTGTTGGACACGGCCTCGTGGCGTGGGCCTAACCCTCCCGCCTGGCGGGCCCCGGACGACATCGGGCCGCCGTCAAGCTGCTGTCGACCCCCCTGACACGAACATTCCCGAACCCGCAAGGAGGGCCGCCCCTTGGCAACCTACGGCTCTCCCTCTCCCTGGCCCCCGGCGGGCCCTGCTCGCCAACGCCGCCGGTCCAGCAACCATGCCTGGCCCCATCTCTGGCCCGACTCCATCTTGGGCCCATCACGTCCCGAGCACGTGGCCGCCGCCACCCTGGCCCCGGCCCCAGCGAAGCCCCGACATCGGGGCACCAAGATCCTCCCAGGTGGTCGAGTGGCCACTTGACAGATCCAAAAGGCGGGAAGTTTCGATGGCCCTCCAGCCGTCCCCGGACGCCTGGTATCGATCGCCCTCCAGCCTCCCTGGGCGCTGGCTCCACCCCCCTGCTGGGTGTCTGGACACCTTCATCCCGGCCCCTCTGACCCCCAGGCGCGAGGGTCCGGACATCAAAGGACTCCAGTCCTATATCTGGGCCAGCCCTGGATCAGGACGGTAGTTGTATCTGGAGTCGACGCCCTGCTGACCTCGTCGCGGCTGATCCTGATCCAAACTCGTGCACCTGGAACTATCTTTGAGGCCCTGCTGACGCTGTCGCGGCCTGACCAAGTTGAACCACCTTTGAGGCCCTGCTGACGCTGTCGCGGCCTGACCAAGTTGAACCACCTTCGAGGCCCTGCTGACGCTGTCGCGGCCTGACCAAGCTGAACCACCTTCGAGGCCCTGCTGACGCTGTCGCGGCCTGACCACGCCGAACCACCTTCGAGGCCCTGCTGACGCTGTCGCGGCCTGTCCAAGCTGAAATATCTCCGAGGCCCTGCTGACGCTGTCGCGGCCTGTCCAAGCTGAAATATCTCCGAGGCCCTGCTGACGCTGTCGCGGCCTGAACCCTTGAACTATCCACGCACCCGTGGGTGCCAAGACTGTCCCGCTACCCCCTTTTCCCCCAAGATCAAGACATTACGGATCCCTCGATCCTGGCCGCTATCCTGCCAAGAACTTGCTTTGAGTACTTATATAAAGATTCTTGTGAACCTCCTCCCTGTGTAGTGTCTATCTGTAAGTAGTGTGATTACCCTGCTGTTACGATTGTAGGAGAGGAGCCTCGCCAAGGAGGCCTCCCTACGGTGCTCGGCCTATTCCATACAGAGAGGTGGGTCTTGGGGCGGACAGTCAGACACCTTCTGTCTCCCCTGGGGTCGCCTTTCCAACAGAATGGAGCTGTCCAGAGGCTGTAGGTTCGCTGGGACTACACTATCCTAACCTCAGGTAGGTAATAGGAGGCCCACGGGACGCGTGTGCAGAGTGTGAACTCACACGCGAGATGCGGAACAAAGTCAATGGACAGTACAGTTTACGAAAAAGGTAAGTACGGACAGTCTTTACTATCTAGGACTAAAACGACTGGAAATCTGGACACTAGGAGAGTTAATCTACCCTTGAGCACCGAAATGCTCTTGTTACCTCACCCACGGGCTGCAGGTGCATAGGTGTCAAAGTGTGTCGGGTTTCCGCGTCGAAGTCTATGGAGCCTTGAAGAAAGATGCTGCAGGCGACCAAGTGGAAGATGTCCGGTGCGATCCAGGGGTGGATCGAGGAAGAAGAGGACCTGAAAGCAGAGGGGACAGTGATCAAAGTCACTAGCCAATGACCGGTGTGGAACCAGGAAGGAACCAGGTGCTGTCGTCGCGATCAGGTGAAGAGTGGACGCTTGTCTCTGCAGCCACGTGGACCAGGAGGTGTCTTCGATGACCAGGATGGAGGCACAAGCTGTCCCACGCAGGCTCTCGCTGTCGGCGGTGTCGGATCCGGATTTGGAGTCAACAGGCCTTGGCAAAGGCAACCCGCGCGGTGAGTGGAAACGGCGTCTGGAGTGGACCAGGAGGGTCCGGGGTGCTCCTCTTTTGGAAGGGAGCAAGGGCCAGTCCGGAGCAACCAGACCAGCAGTGAAGATTTCAAGGATCGTCGCCTAGGAGGCCACTAGCCAGCCAGCAAGTGACCAGACAACGCGTAGAGCAGCAATCAAGCAAAAGGGCCCAACGCAGATCTCGTGGATGCTGGGGGGTTGGTCTTCGGTGCAGGAGCTGCTCGGGGCAGGGACTTCTCAATCCCCAAAGCACTTTCTCGAGGATGCCTCTGAAGTCGTGCTGGAAGCGAAGTGCAGTTTCTTCAAGATGGCCGGTCCTACGTGTCTCGTCGCACCCACGGATATCAGCTGTGCTGCAGATGTAGGTTGAGGTCGGAGAGGTCTGGAAGTCCGGATCTCGTCGGGCTCTGAAGTCTGGTTCCGCCAGGAAGGACGACAAAGTGAACCGCTAGGACGCTTGATGGTGCCTGCAGTTGCAGGGTGGACACTCCTTGCCCACAAGGGAGATTCTTCAGTCTTCTGTGGAGCAGAACGTCGAAGTCCAGAGTTTCTTCTTGTAAAGTTGTTCAGGATAATCTAATTTGGAATGGGACCAGCTCCTACCTTTATTCTCCTAAAGGGGGCTGCACTAGTGACTAGGTCCCTCCCATGGGTGGGACCAGGAAGGGGGTGGTTGCACCCCTATCCTTTGTCCAGTTTCGCGCCAGAGCTGGGGCTGGAGTGTCCCAGCAACTGGTTTGAACCGGTGTATGCACAGGGCACCTTGTGTGCCCCAGGCATGTCTCATTCCTTTCAGGCCTGTCCTACCTAATACACAAAATCCTGTCTGGGGTGGTGCTAGCACCTCCAAAGGCAGGAAACCCTTTGTCCAGGCCTCCCTCGCTGGAAGGACTCCCAGCAGCAGGAGGTCAGACTTGTGTCTGTGGTGGCAGCATCCATTTTGTGATGCTAAGGCTCGAGTTAACTTTAACCGGGGTTCTCAGTTACATACATGTCGAGTCCCTCTAAAAGGGTGGAATGCTACTCCCGTCACCAGAATTGGCGAGGGGGTAGTATTCCAATTCATATGACACCTTACTCAACATGTTTTGATAATGCTATACCAAAGTTAGCATTCAACCGCGGGGATTATAATGCACTTAAGAGTATATGGTATAGCGTTATCATGGAACAGCTATTAGGACTTGGTTCCGCAAGCTGCAGACGGGCTCAGCTCATGCCAGAGCACCATCTCACATAATTCCAAGCACTCTGCCTTCAGTATTGATAAGGCCTGCCATAGGAGTGACTGATAGGAATATATGTGTCCATTTTAGGGTTAGATATAGGTATACTATATCTATAGCAAAGGGTGATTACACCACCTTGCCCCAGCTGTCTTACCAACCAGTTGTGTCTGTTTAGATGGCCAGCCAGGGGTGGCATAATACATGCTTCAGCCCCTGGTAGGCCCTGGGTACACCTATGCCCTGGGTACCTAAGGTACACTGTACAGGGACTGATAAGGGGGCCCAGTACCAATTGGTAAATGCACCTAAAGTACATGGATGTCAATTTAGAGAGAGAACAGCTAGGCTGTGGGTCTGATTAGCAGGCCCACAGCCAGGGAAAGTCGTAAACCAGTGAAGCAAAAAGCAAAAATCTGGGTGACCATAGGATTGCAGACCCTACTCTCCTACATAACCCCCCCCCCCCAAACTTAGGGACATTAAACTAACCTTGACCAGGTGAGTCTTCCTGTTCTAAGTGGAAATACCTGGAGAGACCATCTGCATTGCCATGGTCAGTCCCTGGTCTGTGCTCCACTGTAAAGTCCATCCCCTGTAGGGAAATGGACCACCTAAGAAGTTTGGGGTTTTCACCCTTCATTTGATTTAGCCATAAGAGGGGCTTATGGTCGGTCTGAATCTTGAAGTGAGTTCCAAACAAGTATGGCCTCAACTTCTTCAGGGCCCAAACCACAGCAAAGGCCTCCCACTCAATAGCTGACCAACCTTTCTCTCTAGGGGTCAGCCTTCTACTTATAAAAGCAATGGGCTGGTCATGATCATCAATATTCAGTTGAGATAGAACAGCTCCCACACCCAACTCAGATGCGTCTGTTTGGACAATGAAGATTTTGGAGTAGTCAGGACTCTTGAGAATAGGTGCAGTACACATGGCCTGCTTCAGGTCATCGAATGCCTTTTGACAGCTAACTGTCCACTGAACTTTCTTTGGCATTTTCTTGCTTGTCAAGTCATTAAGTGGTGTCACAATGGACCCATAATTTTTGACAAACTTCCTATAGTAACCAGACAGGCCCAAGAAAGCTCTGACCTGTGTCTGGGTGGTTGGAGGAGCCCAGTCCTTTATGGCCTGTATCTTGCTCTCCCAATGGTTGAACCTGGCCTCCACCTACAAGGTGGCCCAGGTACACAACCTGACTCTGCCCTATCTGGCACTTGGTGGCCTTGATAGTGAGGCCTGCCTTTTGCAGGGCCTCCAAAACTTTCCTCAGGTGGATCAGGTGATCCTCCCAGGTGGAGCTGAAGACAGCAATATCATCTAGATATGCTGCACAAAAGTCATCCAACCCAGTGAGAACATGGTTCACCAACCTTTGAAAAGTGGCAGGTGCATTTTTCAAACCAAAGGGCATCACCACAAACTGGTAATGACCTCCTAGGGTAGAAAATGCTGTTTTGGCCTTGGCATCCTCAGCTAACCTGATTTGCCAATAACCAGCCGTTAGGTCAAATGTACTCAAGAAGGTGGCAGAAGCCAACTTGTCTATGAGTTCATCTGCCCTAGGTATTGGATGGGCATCTGTCTTAGTGACAGCATTGAGACCCCTGTAGTCTACACAAAACCTCATCTCTCTCTTATCATCCTGGGTGTGAGGTTTTGGCACTAGAACTACAGGACTAGCCCAAGGGCTCTCTGAGGGTTCAATGACTCCCAATTCCAACATCTTTTGAATTTCTTTCTTTATGCAGTCCCTGACGTGGTCAAGTTGCCTGTAGATTTTACTCTTGACAGGCAGACTGTCACCAGTGTCCACCTCATGGGTGCACCAGTTTGTCTGACTGGGTGTCAGTGAGAACATTTGTCTAATTTATTTATTTTATTTTATATTCTTGTAAAGCGCCAGACTAGACCCCCGAAGGGGTATCTCCGCGCTATTGCTGTAACAAGAAGGGTTCCAAATAAATTGAATGTCCAGCCTAAGGGGAAACTACAGGGCATTATTAGTAGGGTACAGGTAAGTTTTTAAAGTTTTCCGGAAGGTCAAGTGGCTGGAAAGAGATCTTAATTCCGGGGGCAGCGAGTTCCAGAGTATTGGTCCGGCATAAGCTAATGCACGGCCACCTTGTCTAGTCTTTTTTACTCTGGGTACTTGCAGTAGCTGCTGATAACTGGAGCGCAAAAGGCGTCCGGGAACGTAGGGCTGAAAAATAGTGGTCATATGTTTTGGACCCTCCCCTGTCAAGCTCTTATGAATAGTACACAGTGTTTTAAACTGGACTCGCTTCCTCACAGGGAGCCAGTGGAGTCTCATCAGCAGGGGGTGTGAGGGTGTCCTTGGGGGGGCGTTCAGGATAATCCTTGCAGCTGTATTTTGGATTACCTGCAATTTACTGAGTTGTTCTTCGTTTGCTCCAAGGAGCAAACCATTGCAGTAATCAATCCTGCTGATGACAAGAGCCTGTACAAGCGTCTTTCTATGATGATCCGGTATGTAGGGGAAAACACGCCTTAACATACCAATTGCCCGGAAGCAGTTACCAGCGACTTGGTTAACATGGCCCTTGAAAGTGAGCTGCTGATCGAAGAGTACTCCCAGGTTCCTGACTGAACTCTTGGGAGTAGGGACAGGGCCCAGCTCTAGTGGCCACCAATCGGGTGCCCAGTGTGTCGCCGCTTGTCCGAAACACATGACCTCCGTCTTCCCTACATTACACTGCAGGCAGTTAGATGACATCCACTCTGCAATGGCTCTCATGCCATCTGCAAAAGATCTTTTTATTGCAGGTGTAAGATGTTTAAAGGGAAAAAGGAGTTGAGTGTCGTCGGCATACGACACAGGGGTGAAGCCGAAAGATCTTGCTAAGTTGGCTAGGGGGGCCACATACACATTGAAGAGTGTAGGACTCAAGCACGAGCCTTGCGGCACTCCCTTATTGAGCTCCCTAAGGGTGGATTTGTGGGAGCCCAGCCTAACTTCTTGATGACGGTCAGTCAAAAAGCTCTTCATCCATGCCAGAGCCACTCCTTCTACTCCCACCTCGCCTAGGCGGTTGAGGAGCACCGTGTGAGACACCGTATCAAAAGCGGCGGAGAGGTCCAACAGCACCAGAATCATTGAGCTGCCATCATCCAGTGCCATTTTGATGTTGTTGGTCACTGTCTGAAGAGCTGATTCTGTGCTGTGGTTTGGCCTGAACCCTGATTGAGAATGGTCCAGGCCATCCGTCGCCTCAAGATGTTGAGAAAGATAGGTGTTCACGTGCCTCTCCGTAACCTTGCCCAGGTAAGGTAGGAGAGAGATGGGTCGTAAATTGGAGAGGTCTGTCCATGGAGAAGATGCCTTTTTTCTAATCGGGTTCACCACCGCCTTTTTCCAGTCTGCTGGAACCTGACCTTTTGTTAGAGAAATATTCACCAGTTCTAATATGGAGGGACCCATGAGAGAGATCATGGGGCCGATCATCTTGGCGGGAATAAGGTCATTTGGGGACCCTGATTTGATTTGGCCGCAAAGGGAGAGAAGCTCTGTGTTAGAAATTGAGGGAAAGGCTGTTAGAGGTGTTTTATTGTTGTTTGTTGTCGGGGTCAGAGGATTGCTATTGATAGTTTTATTCATAGCGCTGTTCGCTGCCACTATTTTTCCATATATGTTATTTATTTTATCCTCAAAAAAAGTTGATACTTCATCACATAAATCTTGTGAGAAGTCCTCTGAGCTCTCACACGCGGTCGGTTTAATAAAATTCTGAAGAATATTAAAAAGTTCCTTAGAACAATTGCCTGCTTGTGATATCTGTTGCGTGATATGCTGTTTTCTGGCAAGTTTAATGTTTTTATAGTACTTTGATTGAGCGTTTAAAAAAGCTGTTCTGTTACTCTCAGTTTTCCTTTTTCTCCACGCTTTCTCAACTCGCCTACAGTTTTGTTTTTCTGCTCTCAGTTCGGAGGTATACCAGCTATCTTGTTTGGATAAAGGATACTGCTTATGCTTTTTCAAGGGGGCTACAATGTCAAGGGCTAGCTTTATAGAGGTGTTGAGTTTAGCTAGAGCCGTATCGGCTGTGTCTGTTATCATAATTTCCGGATCTTTCCAAAGTTCCTGGATTTTATTAATAGTGACTTTGTGCCATTTTCGCCGCCAGATGGAGGGAAGAGAAACGCGCTTTGCAGTACTTGGAGGTGTTACTAATAAAAATTCTAATATTGAGTGGTCTGTCCATGTCATTTCTTTTGCTGGAGAGCAGATAACTTTAGCACAGTTGGTAAAAAGTAAATCCAGCATATGTCCTCCTCTGTGAGTGGGACCTTGGTTTTGTAATTCTAGACCTAAATTAGAAAGGTCGGTAATCAAGTCAGAGGATTCGGAGAGCATGGGCAAGTCTGCATGTACGTTAAAATCACCCAGAAGAAGAAAGTCTTGTTTGGATTTAATATGAGGGGCTAAAATTTCCTGCAGAGTAAGTGCAAATTTAGGGTTCGGTCCCGGAGGTCGATAGACCAGAGCACCTTTCCAGGTGATGTGGTTGGTAAGTGTGAATTTAAAAATCATTGTTTCTAGCTGTGGGTGCATGTGTTGCTCGCTAATAATCACTTTTATACAATCTTTATATATAATAGCCAGACCCCCTCCAGTTTTGATATCTCTATCTACATGTTTGATTTTATACCCAGAGGGAATCCCCATGGCAATAGCCGTGACAGTGTGGGGTTTTAGCCATGTTTCAACAAGGAAACAAATATCTGGCTGCATAGTGAGTGATAAAGGATTGAAGAACCTGTTTACAATCCTCTTGTTGATGCTCAGAGAGGCTGTCAGAAAAGACTACACCATCTACTGACCCATCATCAGGGTTATGAGTGAGCAGGTCTGGGAGAGGGTCACTCTCTTCCTCCTGACCCTCATCTGTGGCCATGAGCAAGCCCATGTCCTCCCTGTCGACACATGCCTTGAGCCTGTTTACATGAAGCAACCTGTGGGGGCTCCTGGGAGTTCCAAGGTCCACCAGGTAGGTGACCTCTCCCTTTTGCTCAATGATAGTATGGGGTCCAGACCATTTGTCTTGGAGAGCTTCTGGGGGCACTGGCTCCAACACCCACACCTTCTGTCCTGCATGATAAACAGTTAGGACAGCCTTTTGGTCATGCCAAGCTTTTTGAAGTTCTTGGCTGGCCTCAAGGTTTTTGGATGCCTTCTCCATGTACTCTGCCATCCTGGAGCGGAGTCCAAGTATATAGTCCACTATGTCAAGTTTTGGCTTTTTGAGAGGTAACTCCCATCCTTCCTTCACAAGACATCGGGGTCCTCTTACAGGATGCCCAAACAGAAGCTCAAAAGGGCTGTAGCCAACCCCCTTCTGTGGGACCTCTCTGTAAGGAAACAGGAGGCAGGGTAAAAGGATGTCCCATCTTCGCCTAAGCTTTTCAGGTAACCCTTTTATCATCCCTTTTAGGGCCTTGTTGAATCTCTCCACAAGCCCATTGCACTGTGGGTGATAGGGTGTGGTAAATTTGTAATTTACACCACACTCCTTCCACATTGCAGTCAAGTATCCTGACATGAAGTTTGCACCTCTGTCAGAGACAACCTCCTTAGGAAACCCCACTCTAGAGAAAACTCCAAGTAGGGCCCTGGCCACAACATGAGCTGTAGTGGTCCTAAAGGGAATAGCTTCTGGATACCTGGTGGCATGATCCACTACCACCAGTATAAATCTGTGCCCAGATGCTGTTGGGGGGTCCATTGGTCCAACAATGTCTATCCCCACTCTCTCAAAGGGCACCCCCACCCCAGGTAGTGGTATAAGGGGGGCCTTTGTGGTGCCACCTGATTTGCCACTGGCTTGGCAGGTGACACATGAGCGACAAAACTCTTTAGTGTCTTCAGACATGTGAGGCCAGTGAAAGTGTGGGGCAAGCCTGTCCCAAGTCTTGTTCTGGCCTAAGTGACCTGCAAGGGGAATTTCATGGGTTAAGGTGAGAAGGAAACCTCTAAGAGACAAGGGGATGACCAGCCTCCTGGTAGCACCAGGTTTGGGGTCTCTTGCCTCAGAGTATAGGAGTCCTTCATCCCAATATACCTTGTGGGCCCCTGTAGAATTCCCTGCAGCCTCAGCAGCAGCCTGCTGTCTGAGGAGTTCAAGGGAGGAACAGTCTAACTGTGCCGGCCTCAAGTCTGCCCTGGAAGGTCCCCCTGTCCCAAGAAACTCAACCTGTTCAGGTTCAAGCTCTTCTAGGACAGTTTCTTCTGGGGTCTTTGGGTCAGCCTCCTGGGAGGGCTGATCCTCAACCTGAGGCAGGGGGGAAGGCTCTGCCTTACCCATACTGCTCTTCCTCTTGGGTAGTGTCTGATCCATTCTTCCAGGATCCAGCACCTGTTCAGCTGGGCATTTCTTGGCCTGTGACCTGGTCACAGCAAGGACATGTGAGGAGAGACCTAACATTTCTACATGAGTCCTGTACTCCACATCTGACCACATGGAGGATTCCAAATCATTGCCCAAGAGACAATCTACTGGGAGGTCTGAACTAACTACAACCCTTTTGAGGCCAGTTACCCCTCCCCAGGAGAAGTTAACAACTGCCATACTGTGATTGGTAGTGACGTTGCTAGCATTGGTTACTAGGTAGTCTGAACCTAGCATGATCTGTTCAGGATCCACAAAGGCTGGTGTCAACGGCACATGTGTCCCGGTAGGCCTGAGCCATCTTCCCATTTATTAAAGGCGTTTGCCTGTATTTGCCCAGAGTACTAGGACTTACAGTAGGGGTCATATCCATGTCCCCAGTACAAACAAGAACTGCCTGAGTAGGGATTCTGACTAAGTCAGAGCCCACCTCAGTTCCCAGGGTCAACCCTACTAAAACCTTGGGGGTATACTACCACTACTAACTGTACTAGGAGGTGCAGGTGTCTTAGGGACAGTAGTGGAAGGAGTTGGGCCTTTCTTGGTGCACTCACTAAACCAGTGAGTCTTACTTTTACAGTATTGGCACCATGGTTTCTTAGGACCATCATTCTTCTTCTTTTGGGAATTCTGGGACCCACCCTCCTTAGATTGTTGGGGCCCTGTTGAAGACTTCTGGTCATTTTGCTTATTCTCGTTATTACCCTTCTGATCTGCTTTCTTTTGGCCACCACCCTGGTTCTGGTTCTGCTGCTTGACCCTGGTTCTGACCCACCTGTCTGCCTTCTTTCCCAATTCTTGGGGAGAGGTCAGATCTGAGTCAATCAGGTGCTGATGCAACAACTGGTTCTGACAATTATTTAAGATTTGTTCTCTCATAATTAGATTATACAATCCTGTGTAATCAGTAACTTTACTTCCCAGTAACCAGCCTTCCAAAGCCTTAGTGGCACAATCAACAAAGTCAGTCCAATCCTGAGCCTGAGTTTTCTGGGTATCTCTAAACATTAACCTGTACTGTTCAGTTGTTAAGCCAAACCCATCAAGCAGTGCAGTTTTCAGGACTTGGTAATCATTAGCATCCTCATCTCTAACAGTGAGGAGCTTATCTCTACCTTTGCCTTCAAAGGAGAGCCACAATATAGCTGCCCACTGACTCTGGGGTACCTGCTGTACTTTGCACACCCTCTCCAGAGCAGTTATCCACTTGTGGATATCATCTCCTGTCTTATAGGAGGGCACTATTTTACTCAGGTTTCTAGTATCAAAACCCCTATCTTTATCCCTAGGGATATTGCTGCCACCAGTGGGTACTACCCCACTCAACTGTTGCTCTCTAGCAAAGGCAAGCTTCTCTTTGGCCAGGGCAAGTTCTTCCCTTTGGATCCTCAGATTAGCCTCCTTCATCTTTGCCTCATGCTCTCTTCTCTGAGGGGAAGTCATCCTCCTCTGAGCAGATGCATGAGAGGCATGAGAGTGAACAGATCTATTGGAGTCCCTAGAATGAGATCTCTCTCTTCTGACCCCAAAGTTAGGCCTGCTTATGGATAGCACTGGGGGTCCCCTAGTACTATCCCTATTTAGGTCTAAGTTGGCCCTTGTAAGTCTGCTGACTAAAGGTTGCCCATTTTCTGCCTCATCCTCAGATACATCTCCCTCTTCCCTACCATCTACATTCTCTGTTTCAGGGAGGTTAGAGTCTGGATCACCTGGATCACCTTCTAAGGGGGGGGGCATGCTCCCATCTGGATTAGAGGGGCCTGTGTTAGAAGCCCCTCTAGCATCATATGTCTCTAAGAGACCTAACAGAAAGGAGGTGGTAGGGTTAGAACCCTGTTTCAGTCCCCTGGAGGTACACAATTGGTCTCATCTCCTGGAAACTGAGTGCTGCATATCTGGAAAGGACCTGTGGAGGGTCACTAACCACTAGGGGAGTCACTGAAGTCTCTCCATGGGTAGACATGCTTTCTAGTGAGGTGCAAGTGATGCACTTACCTACACTATGGGTTTTCCTACTGATCCCTTGCTAAGAGTTGTAGTCAGGGTGTGCTAGGCCCTCTCTACTACAACAGCTGGTTCAGTAGAACTCAGAGTATTTCTAAGCTTGTTATATGTACCTATGGTACCTTATGTGATCTTTCAAATGATATTTCAAGATTATATTTGGTAAAAACAACAGCAAGCTCAAATCCCAACCGCTGCACACCAATGTGAGAAGTTGGTCTGATATATGATGCTCACTAGTTCTAGTGATCACCTTGTATCAGTCCAAACAACCCTTATGGTGATTGGTTGTAAGTCAACCTTATAGACCAGCTATCCTAATGGTAGCATGGACAAAGCAGTCTTAGGCTAAACCCTATGGCATGTGAAGCCAGCTGTTTTACCACATATAACCCCTTGAATACCAGATGAAAGGACACCACACAGGTTGTTATGAAAATAAACAATATATTTATTAATAACAAACACCTCTGAACTCTTTATGAGGTCAGAGGGCTAAGCACATGACAATCTCTTAGGAAAAATATGATAAGTTGCACAAAATTACAATGGTGCCCTAGGGGCATGACAAACCATATAACAAGTAAATGGTATAAGGATATCGATAGAAGGAATGGAGCTGTCCAGAGGCTGTAGGTTCGCTGAGACTACACTATCCTAACCTCAGGTAAGTAATAGGAGGCCCACGGGATGCGTGTTAAGAGTGTGAACTCACACGCGAGATGCGGAACAAAGTCAATGGACAGTACAGTTTACGAAAAAGGTAAGTACGGACAGCCTTTACTATCTAGGACTAAAACGACTGGAAATCTGGACACTAGGAGAGTTAATCTACCCTTGAGCACCGAAATGCTCTTGTTACCTCACCCGCGGGCTGCGGGTGCATAGGTGTCAAAGTGTGTCGGGTTTCTGCGTCGAAGTCTATGGAGCCTTGAAGAAAGATGCTGCAGGCGACCAAGTGGAAGATGTCCGGTGCGATCCAGGGGTGGATCGAGGAAGAAGAGGACCTGAAAGCAGAGGGGACAGTGATCAAAGTCACTAGCCAGTGACCGGTGTGGAACCAGGAAGGAACCAGGTGCTGTCGTCGCAATCAGGTGAAGAGTGGACGCTTGCCTCTGCAGCCACGTGGACCAGGAGGTGTCTTCGATGACCAGGATGGAAGCACGAGCTGTCCCACGCAGGCTCTCGCTGTCGGCGGTGTCGGATCTGGATTTGGAGTCAACAGGCCTTGGCAAAGGCAACCCACGCGGTGAGTGGAAACGGCGTCTGGAGTGGACCAGGAGGGTCCGGGGTGCTCCTCTTTTGGAAGGGAGCAAGGGCCAGTCCGGAGCAACCAGACCAGCAGTGAAGATTTCAAGGATCGTCGTCTAGGAGGCCACTAGCCAGACAGCAAGTGACCAGACAACGCGTCGAGCAGCAATCAAGCAAAGGGGCCCCACGCAGATCTCGTGGATGCTGGGGGGCTGGTCTTCGATGCAGGAGCTGCTCGGGGCTGGGGCTTCTCAATCCCCAAAGCACTTTCTCGAGGATGCCTCTGAAGTCGTGCTGGAAGCGAAGTGCAGTTTCTTCAAGATGGCCAGTCCCACGTGTCTCGTCGCACCCACGGATCTCAGCTGTGCTGCAGATGTAGGTTGAGGTCGGAGAGGTCTGGAAGTCCGGATCTCGTCAGGCTCTGAAGTCTGGTTCCGGCAGGAAGGACGACAAAGTGAACCGCTAGGACGCTTGATGGTGCCTGCAGTTGCAGGGTGGACACTCCTTGCCCACAAGGGAGATTCTTCAGTCTTCTGTGGAGCAGAACGTCGAAGTCCAGAGTTTCTTCTTGTAAAGCTGTTCAGGATAATCTAATTTGGAATGGGACCAGCTCATACCTTTATTCTCCTAAAGGGGGCTGCACTAGTGACTAGGTCCCTCCCATGGGTGGGACCAGGAAGGGGGGTGGTTACACCCCCTATCCTTTGTCCGGTTTCGCGCCAGAGCTGGGGCTTGAGTGTCCCAGCAACTGGTTTGAACCGGTGTATGCACAGGGCACCTTGTGTGCCCCAGGCATGTCTCATTCCTTTCAGGCCTGTCCTACCTAATACACAAAATCCTGTCTGGGGTGGTGCTAGCACCTCCCAAGGCAGGAAACCCTTTGTCCAGGCCTCCCTTGCTGGAAGGACTCCCAGCAGCAGGAGGTCAGACTTGTGTCTGTGGTGGCAGCATCCATTTTGTGATGCTAAGGCTCGAGTTAACTTTAACCGGGGTTCTCAGTTACATACATGTCGTGTCCCTCTAAAAGGGTGGAATGCTACCCCCGTCGCCAGAATTGGAGAGGGGGTAGTATTCCAATTCGTATGACACCTTATTTGACATGTTTTGATAATGCTATACCAAAGTTAGCATTCAACCGCGAGGATTATAATGCACTTAAGAGTATATGGTATAGCGTTATCATGGAACAGCTATTAGGACTTGGTTCCGCAAGCTGCAGACGGGCTCAGCTCATGCCAGAGCACCATCTCACATAATTCCAAGCACTTTGCCTTCAGGATTGATAAGGCCTTCCAGAGGAGTGACTGATAGGAATATATGTGTCCATTTTAGGGTTAGATATAGGTATACTATATCTATAGCAAAGGGTGATTACACCACTTTGCCCCAGTTGTCTTACCAGCCAGTTGTGTTTGTTTAGATGGCCAGCCAGGGGTGGCATAATACATGCTTCAGCCCCTGGTAGGCCCTGGGTACACCTATGCCCTGGGTACCTAAGGTACACTGTACAGGGACTGATAAGGTGGCCCAGTACCAATTGGTAAATGCACCTAAAGTACATGGATGTCAATTTAGAGAGAGAACAGCTAGGCTGTGGGTCTGATTAGCAGGCCCACAGCCAGGGAAAGGCGTAAACCAGTGAAGCAAAAAGCAAAAATCTGGGGTGACCATAGGATTGCAGACCCTACTCTCCTACACCTTGGTTGACAGATGAGAAAACATAAATGCTGGGTAATTTCGGGCTGTTTGATCATGAAAAGCTACTTTACAATGGATTATTGCCTGTGCAGATGCTGGCCTAAACCAAATTGCCATGACTGAGTTAATAATGTTTCATTGATAGTTTCCCACCTACACTCGATTTTTGGCCACTACTGCTGTCAATTTGCCAGTCGGGTTTCATACAAAATAGGCAAGCTAGGGATAATGTACGACAAGCAGTAAATGTCACTAATATAGCAGAACGCAGTAAAACCACAATCATCCATCTCTCACTACACACGAAGAATGCCTTTGCTCGGGTGGACTGGTAGTTTCTTGAGGCGGTCCTCTTGAGAAACGGGCTGGCCTTGCATATGATGACTTACATATTGGCTAACTATGCAGCCTGAAGTCTCGACTTAAGATCAACAGTAACCTTTCTGCCCTGATAGCCCTAAATAGGGGCACCAGGCAAGGGTGGCCCCTACCCCCACTTGTATTGGCACTCACTATGGAACCCCTTGTCCACTTTCTAGAATCTAAACATGCGATCAAAGAAATAGAAGAAGATAGTGAGCATTATAAACTGGTTCTCTTCATGGATGACATCTTGTGCTTCCTAACATGCCCCCACCACATCTCTCCCACTTCTGTTAGATGATCTGAAACAGTTTGTGTAATTAATGCCGAAACTAGAGGAAGCCTCACCAATATATCTTGATGTTTGCTTACCGCTGTGAGCTGGTCATGAGATGCCTCCTCTCTGCGCTACCTGGGGATTGCTCTCACACATTCTTTCTGCACATTATATGCCACCAACATTCCAACCGTACTAGTGGATCCACACAAAGATCTTTATCAATGGGGAAAGCTTGAGACTTCGTGTCTCCGCCGCATCAATAGCATCAAAATGAACTACCGCCGACTACTCTATGTAACTCACACTTTGCCCTTATGGATATCTTAAGAGACTCTTTTCCACACTCAATAACAGATACTGCAGTTTGTATGGTGAAACTCCACTCCCAGAGTGCCCAGAGCAACTTTGTAGAGGCGAATGGCAGATGGGGTACTGGGGTTACATTACGTTCATGCTTCCCAACTTCAGTTGGCCTTGGATTGGCACCATCTTCTCAATACTAAACCATGGGCACTCCTTCAACAGGGTTGTTCCACAACTCCTTTAAACTATATTATATGGCTGAGACCCTGAGACAGTTTCCCGGCCACACAAACACCCCTATATGCAACTGCTACCCTTTTGAGACATTGGGACAAAATTAACCACCACCAGACAGGCACTACATACCCCTCCCCACTTACCCCTATTGTGCAGAAGCCAGGATTCCCACCGGGCATGTTGAATACGCGTTTTGAGGACTGGAGAGGACGAGCACTCCCACTGCTGGGGGACTTATATAGAGACGAGATCACACTGGATAGGCACGCATGCAAACAACTTTTCCAGTTGTCAGCTACAGACGGATTGTGCCTCTATCGGCTCCTCCACTGGGCGAACACATAAATGGTAGAGGATAAAGGTAGCAGGGTTAACACACCGTTCAAACAACTGTTTTCCCAGAGTTACCTAAAAAAAAAATCACAATCCTATACACTGTCCGTAGTGGCCTGGCACAACCGCAAGATCATTCCTACCAGTCATATTGGGAACATGACCAAGGCATTCAAATACCAGAAGAGGCCTCGCAATGCTTGTGCTTGTGGGCAGACAGGACATCTTTTTGCCTACAACACAAAGCTAGCTCCTACAAAAACCTCACCAGATGATATTTAACCCCAGTGCAGCTCTAAGTCATGACTAGGGCACCTGAGCTTTGTTGAAAGGGTAGTGGGGAGTGAGGAACATATTTCCATATGTGGTGGCAAAACTAGGATATTGACGAGGGCACATGAGCTCTGTTGAAAGGGTAGTGGAGAGTGAGTGTGGTGGCAAAACTAGGATATCATGTATCCGGCATGGACATTCTGGGAGGGAGACCCAGCCGTCCGGCCCTTCTACCCCACAGGCCTGGGTCCTTGGGACCTGATGTGAGGGAGCTCAGGAAGTCCGCAGACCAGTGGACAAGGGAAAGGAAGATCCCCAAAGGTTACTTCGGAGGATTCAGAACCAGTCCAGAGCATTATCCTCTCGTCCTCCAGTCCCGTAAGAACCCAGACATGGTGGATGATGAATTTACAAAGAACCAGGCCTGGAGGTCTGAAAAGGACACACTTGGAAAGCCACCTGTGAAGGAAGTCCCCCTCATAGATCACTGCAAGTACGCGTACCTTTTTAATTTCCGGGGTGTGGCAGCTAGCTTCCGCCTGAAGCATCTCTTCCTTTGTGGCTCCCTAGTCTTCCAGGTGGGTGATGAGTGGCTTGAATTCTTCTACCCCCAGCTCTACCCTGACTGAATCCAGATACACAGCCAGCACCTAAACTCCACTACTACAGAGAAATGTTGCTGAACTTAGATCATCAGGTAACAGCTGTACCGGCTCACGATACGATCCTCAGCTGGCAAACTGCTTTTCACGTTGCCCTCTATGCAAACTCACTTTTCACTATCAGCCAGAATCATCAAGCCAAAATCGGCTCGCAAACGGCCAGATTCTGAGAATCTGGCCCTTTGCGAGCGCTATTTTTGCATTTGGGATTCATCATCCCAAATGCAAAAATCGCAATTCTAGAAATCGCTAAATTGCGAATAATTGCATTTAAGGCATCTCAATTTGAGATTCCTTAAATGCAATTCATGAACCATTTTAAAATTGCGAATTCGCAATCTGGGGCCGCTATTTACCGCGAAGTCTAACTACGTGGTAAATAGCAAAAACTTAGAAAAATGCACTTTAGTGCATTTTCCTAAGTTTTATGTTACACACACACATGTCCTTTGGACATGTGTGTGCGCAACACCAGTGTACATTACCATTTTAGGGGTGCTACCCCTGACACCCTTGAAATCGCTTCCTTATTTGCGATTCGCTAATTGATAATCGCAAATAAGGAATTACTCCCCATTCATTCCTATGGGCCTTTAGGCCCATAGGAATGAATGGGGAAGCCATTCCTTATTTGCAATTAGCAATTAGCGAATCGAGATGGCGGAGTGAGGACTCTGCTACGCGGCAGACCGAGAGCTCTCCCCTCCACACTGGAGGCAGCAGGCTGTTAGGAACCTCAGCAGCAGCTTAACCGACATCGCAACTGAATTCTCAAAAGCGAAAAGCGAAAAAGCAATAGCAATAGCGAGAACGAAAAGAAAAAACGAAAAGAAACCGGCATCTCGGCTACTCTCTCTTGTCCCTCTTACCTGCAGGCTCCTCAGCAGGCTCTCCGGCGGCCTCCCAGCGGCAACGTAACGGATGCTGTGGCTGCCTCCGGCTGTTTGGCGAGTGGTCGGGAACTGGCTCGCCAGATCTAGGATCGATTTGCTTGGGCTGTCTGCCACCTCCGGGACGCGGAAGATAGCTACATCGGCGTTTGCACGTCTGCATAGGGTTATGTCGCCCAAACATCCATCGCGCACTACGCGGAATACAAAAAAACTCCGCAACGGCTGTAGCAGCGGCGGCGGCTGCTCCCTCTATTTCTGTAGCCCCTACTGCCTTGGCTACCTCGGCCCCCGCAATAGCTGTATCAATGGCAGAACTTACTACAACAACCTCGATGGCGGTGGTGACGGCGACGGCAGCAGTGCTAGCCCAGGTGAATGTCATGGTGAACCCTGCTTCTTCCTTACAGCCCTTATCTTCGCACAACGCATCCCAAGATTCTGTGATTTTGAAGGGGAATGACAGGAAGGCAGCAGGTAAGACGATTCTGCGCCCCCCTGTACTAACAAACTGTGGAACAATACTTAAAGTGTTTGCTCAGAAGGGCGTCTGTGCTGACACTGTTGATACCTCTAAGACTGGGGTGGCTTCGGGGAAGATATTAGCCCCTCTGCTTAGTGTCAGGACACAAGACACTTCCATAGCATTAAATGATGAAACTGAAACACAGGCGTTATCACATCCACCACCAGGGTTGTCTAAGGATGGAATCGTCCCCATCAAAGAAACAGGGCCAGTAGCGCCAGTCTCCCCAATTGTGCCATTATTGGATAAAGTCAACTGTGATGACTTTGCCACCTCTCCTAGGGGCAATGAGACTCAAGGGGCCCAGGAGATCCTAGAGGACCATGAGGTACTAGAAGGAGCGATTGCGGCAGAGGGGGGGCTACCTTCAGCAGAAACTTCCACAATGTTACACAGCGCTTCCGTGAATTCTAGAGGGACTTTGCTTGTTATCTCTACGGCTACTGCCACAGCTTCGGCGCTGGGGGGCCCAATAGGCATAGGCACAGGCACAATGGAAGAAGATACTGGACTTGGGGTGCGCCAAACGGGCGACTCCTTTCTGGAATTGGTTGAGGAGCAGCCCTCCTTTGAGGACCTTGATGATGAGACGGAGGAGGAGCTGGATAAGTCTACAGATAAATCTTTGAACAGGTTGTCCTCACGGAGACGTAGAGGCAAAGCCAAGGCAAGCTACAAGAAGAGGGGGAAAGTTTTGTCTAACCTGGCGCGTCCTGCAGGAGTAGCGACCCTAGCTGCTAAAAAACTGGTTATTGACAAGAGTCCGCTAAGGAAGTGGATTGAGGCCAAAGGGCTAGTCAAGAGCATGGCGCTAAGGCTTTCAGGGGGCAGCCCCACAGATAATGAGACGTCACAGGTCCCTATACCGGGGCCATTCATGGCGCAAACCCCCAGGAGCACTCCCTCTGAGTCAACCACAGGAGAGAAAGATCATTTGTCATCAGCTGCAGGCTCTAATCAGCCGGTTCTTGCAAATATAAATACAAACCCAAATAAATCATCTGATGAGACACTGAACCCAACAGAGGGGACCGGGACGGGGAACACCGGCCACTCCCAGCTGGATACTATATTAAAACTTTTGATTAGCCAAAGGGGAGAATCGGAAGAGCACTATCAACAACTGAAAAGTGACAACGTAAGACTGCAAACTTCTATATCAGGTCTAACCTCCACCTTAAGGGGCGTTACACAGGACATAATAGAGCTTCAGCAACGCACAGTCGCGGTAGAAGAGGAGACTTCACGGATAGGTGTCACTGCGGAGCGTCATGATGCCCAGTTAACCCAACTACAGGGGAAAGTCGAGGACTTGGAAAACCGGCAAAGGAGATCCAACCTTAAAGTTTATGGAATTCCGGAAGGGCTAGAGGGGTCTGAACCAAGGGCATTTCTGGTGAAACTGTTCCCTCAAGCCTTTCCAGAACTCTCTGACTGGGATTGGGACTCCCAAATACAAAGAGCACACCAACTTCCACTCGGCTTAAAACGGCAGAACAATAAATTTCCATGCCCGTTTTTAATATACTTTGGCAATTTCCTGCTCCGACAAGCCGTTTGGCAAAAAGCCAAACCTAACACCCCAATAACTATTGACAATCTCTCCATCTTTACCCGCTCAGATCTTAGTAAAACCACGATGGACAAAAGATGGGAAATGCGAAAACTAATCGATCCAGTCAATAAATTGGGAGGTCAAGCATACCTGCAGGAACCCGCCAGACTTAAAGTGATTATGAATGGGCGTACAAACTTCTTTAGTGACGTA
The DNA here is from genome assembly GCF_964261635.1 of Lissotriton helveticus. Classification (NCBI taxonomy): domain Eukaryota; kingdom Metazoa; phylum Chordata; class Amphibia; order Caudata; family Salamandridae; genus Lissotriton; species Lissotriton helveticus. The sequence goes on from NC_136059.1 coordinate 1,906,626,185, forward strand.
CATGAGGCACAGGCATTTTTGTCTAGTATCAATAGGAGTAAAGACTGAAGAAAAGAAGGGGGTTTACCCCTACTTTTCACATATGATATAGTATGTTAGACAGATAGAAATGGGATTGTGAAGGAACACGGGAAACTCAAGGTTGAGGGGGGGGATCAAACTGTTAATCACTAGGTATCACTAGATATTACTAGATAGCAGTGAACCTACAATTTAGCCTGTTAAATATAGCATCATGGCATCATGGTTTGATGGTGCATTATTAATAGCTGCAACTTCAGGTGGAGTGGGGAGGGAGACTCGGATTCGCTGCCGCAGGCGCTGCCTTGCCAACGGCAGCAGATGGTGAGGGGGGGTTGGGTCTCCGCAGACAGGGGAGGGTGTGGAAGGAGAGGATAGGGGGGGGAGGGCGGGGGGAAAAATGAAAAACATTTTCAACCTGATAGAGGGACACAACATGAGATTTGATTTTGTAAGAATTTTTTTTTGTCTCGGAACAGTATATGAAGAACAAACTATATGGCTTAATAGAGCTGATGGAATGGATGCTGTTTATCGTCATTTTGCTCTACATCAGTGATGCATAATATTAAATGCTTGGCATGGAACGTCTCAGGGCTGAATAACAAACGTAAAAGGCGTTCAGTCGCAGAAGAGCTAAGACTCTATAACCCCCACTTAGTATTCTTGTCGGAAACACATATCACAGATAAAGACAAGAAACTGCTGAATCAACTGGGATTGGAGCTGGTAATAAGCTCAGCTGTGGTTTCCTCAACAAGGGGGGTAGCAATCTTGAAAGATAAAATATTTAAAGCAGAAATAATTAAATCAACACACGACAAAAGGGGAAGGTGGGCAATCACTCAACTCTGCATCAATAATGCGAAGTTTGTAGCCTGTGTTGTATATGGTCCTAACAAAGATGAACCAAGAATATTTGATCAGTTAAATATAGCATTATTAGACTGGGAGGGAAAATTAATAGTTATGGGAGATTTCAATTGTATCTTGAATTGTCAAATAGATACTACTCGGCCGGGTAACCACAAACGAATGTCCAAAACTAGAGCCTCTATTCTAGATCTATGCAAGATGCACAATGTCAAAGATGTATGGAGATACTTACATCCAAACTCTCCTGGCTATACATATTATTCAGCACCTCACAAGTTATGCTCCCGTCTAGACATGGCTTTTGTTTCAGATCTCTTGTTGAATTCTGCATCAATAGTAATCTACCCCCGCATTTCATCTGATCATAATCCCATCATGGTGGAATTCTCTATTTCTCCGAATCGTAAACCTCCCAGACCTTTTACGTTCCCTAGGAACTTAATATCAAATACGTCTTATATTTTGCAGTTAAAACATCATATAATAGAATTTTTAGACATCAACAGGAACACTGCTTCATGTTTAATAGTATGGGACACGTGTAAAGCAAGCATCCGAGGGTTCACGCAATCTTATGTCCTGAAACAGAACTCTGAAAGATATAAGAATAATGCAGCCTTGACATCTGATATTGCTGCTGGAGAGATTCGGTTAGCACGAGCCTTAAGAGATAATTTATCTACTCTGGAAATCTGCGCAAATCTTAGTCAGCTAAAATGTAAGACCAAAGAAAAACTTCTAAAAAAAAAATAGTGCTCAGATACATAAATATAAATTTTCTAACTATGAGGGCGGAGACAAAATAGGCAACATTTTAGCCTTTAAAGTGGCAGAAGATAGAGTGGAGTCCACGATTACTCAAATTACAGGACTTTTTTTTTTTTTTTTTAAATATGTTTTTATTGCAGAATCAGGAATAAACATATCCAACAAGCCAACCTAGATCCCAATGGTACCCAGCATACAGTGCGATAGTAACACAATACACAGCCGATTAGCCCACATCCCGGAGGCTGGGCGGCGCTTCAATGACTTAGTACACTGGGGGTATCTCGGTGCGTGCTCCATCCGGGGCACAGGTCAAATGCAGCACCTCGTTTCTGCTTTTATCCCAAAACAACCAACCCACCCTCTCCATCTAGTCCTTGGCCACTCCAATGTCACGACACTGAAACATCACAATTACCTCCCTGGGCCATCCGGTTCCGGGAGGTTGCCGCTAGCCGGCAAACCACCCCCTCCCACGACTCCCTCCCAGTACCCTCCCCTGCAACTGCTGCTAATGCGGGTTCCACCATCCTTTTCTAGCTCTAAGGTGACAACTATCAGGAAGATTCGACAAGCAAGTAGTCACACGGAATCCCTCCCTATACCTGATCAGCTTCTTCGCCTTCAGTTAGGTAGTCCCTTAATGCTTGCACCACCAGCTCCCAGGACCTTGCCAGGTCCAAACTCTTTTCGTTACCAGTTCTAGTCGCCTGGCGCATTCGTGACACACTCTCACAACCCGACCACTTCACCAGTTCATTCCTCCACCTCCGTACAGACGGCCCCTCTTTGGACTTCCAGTGCCAAGTGATTTCACGCTGTGCCAGTATCAATCCCAACCCAATGAATTTGCTTGTCACCTTGGTCTTTTTGGTGTGCGGGAACCAAAGAAGCAGGCAAGCGGCCATGTCAAAGTCTACCTCCCGATCTGTGACAGCATTCAAGAGGTCCCCTACCTCAGACCAATAGTTCCCCAATTTCGGACAGCCCCACAGCATGTGGTCAAGATCCACCTCAGGTTCTAGACAACGTGGGCACATGGCATCAAGCACCTGGAAGTGTCGGCGCAACCTCTCCGGGGTCAAATACGCCCTATGAAGCACGAAAAAATGCACCTGTTGGAATCTCGCATTCCTCGTCCCTTTCCAGGTCCTATGTAGCACCTGACCCCAAATGGAGTCCGGGATCTGTTTACCGACGCTGGCCTCCCAACGCGACTTCAACTCAACCAACGGGGCCAGACCTTCATTTAACATCCTATTGTGGAGGCAGGTCACCGCCTTGACGGTGCCCGCTGCCAACACCACATATTGGCACACCATCGTCACCTCCGGTTCAGCCAGTCCGCCCCCCCAGTGCCTCTGCACGGCCGCAACAACCGCCGCATGCAACAGGAAGGAACCACTTGGCAGGCCGAATTGATCTTGTAAGGTCTGGAACGGGGCCAGCGTCCCGTCCACATAGAGGTCTCCTACCATCTGCAAACCTAGGTCCTCCCACTCTAACAATTGGGACCAATCACCTCCGTGCGGTAAGGCAGTGAGCATTCCCAGCGGAATCTCCGGTGCATATGGCCGGCGCTTCCCAGCCCTCCTCAGGTTCCTGTTCCAACACAATCTAAGCGTCCTTTCCTCCATCGTGAGGTCCCTACTAGCCAGTCTCTGTTGCATCACGATCGACGACAAGACATGACTCTGAACGCCGTTCCCCCGGCCATCCTCAGGTCCTCTGAATTCCCTGGCCACGTTTTGCGTCAGGACCTGGAGCTGCGCTGCCAGATAGTATAGCTCATAGTCGGGGACAGCCATCCCTCCTTCACACTTGGGTCGCATCAAGGTGGCTAATGCCACCCGTCGGCGACCGTGGCCCCAGAGAAAGCCAGTCACCAACGTCCTCAGCTCTCGAAAAATACCCTGCGGGATCCACACCGGCAACGTTCTAAAATAATACAGGAGCCTCGGGAGTGCCACCATTTTCAACAGTGCCACACGGCCTAGTACAGACAGCGGGAGAGATGCCCAGAAGTCCACACTGCCTCTCAGTGCTCGAATACAGCGCCCCACATTCCCCTCAAGGAGGTCCGCCGCCGCATGGTAGATGCGCACTCCCAAGTAAACAAAACAAGAGGGTTCCCACACTACCGGCCTCGTGAGCTGCGGGCAGAGCGTGGTCTTCCGCAACGGAAACACACAGGTCTTAGTCCAGTTCACTCCGAGGCCTGAAAGCCTCCCGAACCTGCCCAACATGTCCACCGCGCCTTCTAGAGCCCTTCCAGAATCCGCCAGGTACAGTAACAAGTCGTCGGCATACAACGAAATGTAATGCGAGTCAGGTCCCTGCGCAATCCCGTCGAAAACAACTCCTGTTCTAGCCTGCGCCGCTAGCGGTTCCATTGCGAGGGCAAAGAGCAGAGGGGATAGCGAACAGCCTTGCCTCGTGCCCCTACAGACCGGATAAACCGAGGAGACCAAGGTCCCCAGCCGCACCCGCGCCTTAGCCGAAGAATAGAGCACTCTCGTCCAGCCCCGGAACCCCTCCCCAACCCCGAACTTCAACAGCACGCCATCTAGAAAATCCCATTCTAAGCTATCAAACGCCTTTTCAATATCAACCGTCAGCACTACTGGGCCTGGTTCCGCTGTGGCAGCACTATCAATGACCCCAATCAGCCGACGGATATTCATCGAAGTGCTCCTAGAGGGGATGAATCCCGCTTGATCCCTATGCACTAAAGAGGTCATTAGTGGGAGGAGCCTGGTGGCTAGGATTCGGCTCAAAATCTTGTAATCTACAGTCAGCATAGACAACGGACGAAAAGAAGAGACATCCAAAGCATCTCTGCCCGGCTTCAGCAGGGGCACAACCAGCGCCTCCGTCATAGAGTCAGGCAACCGCCCTAATTGTTTCGCCTCCGCATACACAACCTGCAGTCTGGGCGCCAACACTTCCATGAATTTGACGTAGAACTCGATCGGCAATCCATCCACCCCAGGGGGTTTGTTCCGCGCCATATGACTAATCGCCCCTCTTATTTCCGCTAGGGTGACGGGGCCCCCCAGATCCCGGGCTTCCTCCTCATCCAATACCGGCAAAGGGACCTGATCTAAGTAATTACCAATGTCCGTGGCCCCCACTTCGAGGTGGCTGGCGTACAGACTCGTGTAGTAGGACTGAAAGCGCCCCAGGACCGCTGACTGCGAATAAACCACCTCCCCGTCTTCCTGTCGCACACTCATAACCGGACATCCTCTAGGGTTCGGATCAGCCAACTTCGCAAGGAGCGTGCCCACTTTGTCTCGCTCCTCATGCACTTTCACCGCATACAACTTATAATCATAGCACCGCAATCTCTCCGTCTCAGTTGCCACCGCCTCCTTAGCACGCAACAAGCTGTCTTGCAGCTCCGGCTTCTCGGGTCGCTGCTGTTCCACCCCTCTCAGCACTTCCTCCGCCTTCGCGAGGTCATTCAGCACAGTCCCTCTCACAGTCAGAAACCGTCCCATACATATCCCCCTCACCACCACTTTCATCGCATCCCATTCATTCGCTCTAGTCGCTGTTGACCCAGCATTGACCGCGAAGTAGTCGTCCATGCCTTGACGGACCGTGTCACAGAACGCCGGGTCATCCAGCGTCTCCGGACGAAGTCTCCACGTAGGGACCGCCGATCTCGCCCGCTGCCATTGCACAGAAATCAGCAGTGGGTTATGATCCGAAATGGTCCTAGACAAATACTCAGAGTGAATCACCACATTCGCCAGAGACTCGCAACACAGCACCGAATCCAGTCTAACATGCAGATCATGCAGTGCTGAGAAGTAGGAGTAATCACGGGTTTCGGGGTGCTGCGCCCTCCATACATCCACCAAGCCCCACCTCTCCTGCCAATCCCGCCTATGGGTCGCGAGTCTGCGCATTGGGGAGTCCATCAAAGGCGGGTGTGACCTGTCCAACAGCACATCTGAAATGGAGTTAAAATCCCCCGCCAGCAATATAGGGCCCGCCAAATAATACGCCAGTGAGCGCGACAAACCCTCAAAGAAGTGCGCTTGATCAGCGTTGGGGGCATAAATGTTACACAGCACCACCTCCCTACCACACAGCCGTCCTTCCACCACCACATAACGGCCCTCCGGATCTATTTTCTGGCTCGTGACTTGGAATGGCGTGCCCGCTCTGATCCATATTAACACCCCTCTGGCAAATGCTGAGTAGGTCGTGCCAAACACCTGACCCCGCCACCTCCTCTGTAACGCCCCACATTCCTGCTGAGTCAAGTGAGTCTCCTGAAGCATAGCTATCTGAATGCCCCGCCTCACCAAGTAGGCATGTACCTTGTGGCGCTTAACCATAGTTCGAATACCCCGGACATTCCATGTGACACATTTCAAGTTAGGTAACGTCCCCATAGAGCATCACCCCCAACAGTGGCGCACGCCAATAAATGTGACCCGCATCGCAGCAATTGTACAACCCCTTCAAAACACACCCCTTAACTCCCATCCACCCCCTCCCCAGGACAGGGCCTAGTAACCCAGCTTCAGCCCCGTTCCAAACCGCAAACACCCAACACATCACACTAGTCTGTAGTCGACACCACAGAAGACCTTAAGGGTCTGATGAGGACTATGGAGCCCCAAACCAGGACGACAGAGCGACCACCCCGCGCCCACAGCCCCATACTGCTAATGCAGCCCCATACCTGGCAGTCCAATAGGAGTCAGGAGCGTCCAGGCCTTACAAGCAGTTCAGCGGCCACAAGCTTCACCCATTAAATATACCATCTGAAGTTTGTGGGGTGACCTCCGGCCCCTGCGCTCCCCCCACCTCCGAGTCTTCATCACCGGTCTTCTCCCCTTCCCTTTCCGAAGCCGAACCTCTGGAAGTGTCTTCTCGTTGCGAGCCCGTGATGTTCGCCGTGGCCTCCAACGCACTCAGTCTATCGGCCAGCATTTGCGCCTCTCGCTCGGCCCGTTGGCGCCTATTCCGGGAGCGGATGCGCTGCGACTTCCTGACCCTGACCGGCTGCGCACGATCCCTGGCGGGCCTGTGTGCACGATCCGTCCCCGCACGATACAGTTCCAGCCAGGACCATGCTTCATCCGGTGTCTGGAAAAAGTGGGTTCTGTCATCCACGACAATCCGCAGCTTGGCTGGAAAAAGCAGGGAGTATTGAATCCCTTCCTCCCTCAGCTCTTTCTTCACCGACAGAAAGGAAGCCCTGCCCCGCTGCACTTCCTGCGTGTAGTCCGGAAAAATCGTCACCTTGCTGTTTTCCACCTGGAAGGGCCCTTGGGATCTCGCCCTTTGGATCAGCAGATCCCGGTTTTGTAGTGCAGCAGTTTGACCACCATCGGTCGGGGCGGTCTGCCCTCCAGGGGCGGTTTGGCGGGCACCCTGTGCGCTCGTTCCAGCGAGAAGAAGGGTGACAGACCCTCCGGCGCCACCACCGTCCGAAACCAGTCCTCCATGTAGGCCACTGCGTCACCCTTCTCGATTTTCTCCGGGAGCCCCACCACCCGCACATTGTTCCGGCGGTTGCGTCCTTCCGCATCCTCTGCCCTACGCTCCAGGAGTGCCAGGCGACGAACCACGTCCTCGAGTTTATGCTCCGCGGTGACCACGGCCGGTTTCAGCTCCTGGAGCAATTGTTCGTTGGATTTCACTTTATCAGAGAGCTTAGCGTGGTCCGCTCTCAGCAGGCCAAGCCCCGTCGCCACCTGCGCTATGTCCTGGTGCAGTTCGTCCTTCGTGGCAGTAATCGCGGCCAATATCGCATCGAGGCGGAGATTCAACCTTTGCTCTTGCGACGAGGGCTCCGTCGTGAAACCGTCCTCAGCTTCCTCCGACCTCCCTTCCCTGTGCGCCTGTGTCGCGGCGGCTCCAGTCCCCTGCGCGGCCATCTCGAGCACGGGACGCCTGCCTCTCGTGCAGCCTCCTCCAAAGGTGGCCGGTGACGACAGACCCACCGAACGTACCAATCCCGGACCCGCCCAGCACCAACGACGAGACAGCCAAGTAGGCGCAGATCACTTGTCCCCGGGCTAGCGTGGTTATGTGGAGCCAGCTGTCCCACGCCCTCGCCCCGTCGCCAACCTCTGGCCCAGAAGGCGTAAGCCCCACCGATCAGGCGGGCAGCCGTGAGTCCGTTGTCCCGGGCTGAGCAAGCCCTCTGCTCCTAGTAGTTTCAGACACTGTGCGTCGCAGCCAGGGCGACCAAGATTCTCCGCCGTGTGCGGTTGGGCCCCACGGTACCCCGCTGTCTCAGCCAGTAGCAAGCGGGCAACACACGGCCCCTGGTGCAGAGAGGATCAAACCAGGGCCGCGGGAGGCGCCCGAATCCAGGTGCCAGGCATGGACCGGCAGCCGCCTCCTCCAGCAAGCAGGTCATTCCATCGGCAATGTGCCGGGCAGAAACGGCAGTCTCTCCATGGTGCTTTTGCCCAACTCCAAAGGGGCTACCAGCAATCACTTCCAGCACGCCAGGCCCAGATGCAGCCCCCCTAGCAGTGCCCTGAGACGCCCCTATGTGGGCCGGAGTGCGCCGGCCACCCTGGTCACAGTGCACCCCACAGTTCCAAGCCTGTGCTCCCACGCTTACTCAAATTACAGGACTTGACACCAAGAAATATAGTCAACCAAATGATATCACCCAACAGTTTGCTAAATATTACGAAGCTCTGTATACCCCGGAATGTACGCCTAATGGTTCTGTAATTGAGGATTACTTAAGAGAAAATCTAAAGAACCAGCTAACGGCGACTGAAGTAGACGATTTGGCCATAGACATAACGGGAGAAGAACTAAAGGAGGCTACACTATCACTGCCTATAGGGAAAGCCACAGGTGAAGATACCATTCCATTGGAAATCTATAAACTATGCCTAGATGAACTAATACCTTCTCTTTTAGAAGTGATATTACATATTGGCAGAACAGGACTGGCCCCCAGCTCCTGGAATAAAGCTAAAATAATATTTTTTCACAAAAAGGGCAAACCTAAAGAGGAGATGGGTTCATATAGACCCATATCCCTGATTAATACAGACGCAAAGATTTTCGCAAAATGTTTGGCTAAAAGACTTGCACCTCTAATGCCCAGAATTGTAAATACACAACAGCACGGGTTTATAGCAGGGAGGGACACATCAGCCCTTGTCAACACGGCAATAACAGCATTTGACATAGCAGAGGTAGAGGCCACCCCTCTTGCTATGATAATGCTTGATGCCGAAAAGGCATTTGACCGGGTGGGATGGGACAATTTATGGCGCACACTGGGATATTTGGGCTTTGAAGGGGCATTCTTAAATGGGATCCGCGCACTCTACGACAAACCAACGGCATACACTAGTTATGGAGGGCTTACTTCGCCGTGTTTTTCAATCCTGAGGGGCACTCGTCAAGGGTGCCCCCTGTCACCTTTATTATTCGCCCTCTCACTTGAACCGTTCTTAAAGGCCTTGGATACCCAACCTGGAATAACACCATTCAAGACTGGCACGCATAGCCTAAAAATGACTGCATATGCAGACAACATTGCTATTTATTCGTCTGAAGTAATCGAGTCCTTAAGAGCTATTAATCTCGAAGCACTTAAATTCGGCACAGTTTCAGGTTATAAACTGAATACACATAAAACCCAAATAATAGCTAATTTTGCCCCCCGACACCGGTACCAGAAATCTGTAAGGTCGCAACCTATCTTGGAGTTAAAATCACCTCAAACATTAAAGAACTTAATGCTATCAACTATAACGATCTAACGAAAACTACCATCTCGACTCTGAAAAAATGGCATCGACTTCCACTAAGTCTAATTGGTAGAATAAATTTGATCAAAATGAAAATAATACCCAAATATTTATATTTGTTTAGATCAATCCCTTTGATACTGAATAGGCTTTTTTTTAAACAATTAAATGGGATTCTTGGTAACTTCATCTGGGGGTATAAGAAGGCTAGGAGATCATTAAAGGTATTGAAAAATCAGATTGGGTCTGGCGGCCTTAATTTTCCGGATTTGAAATTATACTTTTGGGCATCATTTGTAAGACGCATACGGTCATTATTAAATATTGAGGATACGTTATTTTACCACTATTTATTGCTAAAAGGCGATTCTAACCAATTTTTACTTCACATAACAGACCCTAATTACTACAAACGGGTCAAGTTCAAGACCGCACGTGATATAATAAGAGTATGGAAGGATATTCTTGATTACTGCAAAACTACTATATATCACTCTCAGCTGATTCTATGGAACAATCCTGGCCTACCGAGCATATTCAGCGATGGGGAATTCCGTAGATGGCAGCTGAAAGGCGTAACAGTTTTGGGTGATCTTTATAATTCTCAAGGCATACTAGACTTTCCCACTCTAAAACACCTATATGGTTTGTCCGAAATACATAGGTTTAAATATTTACAAATCTACGATTTTTTAGTGCGCAAAAATAAAATTAATAGCGTGTCGAGTGGTGGTATCTGGGATTGCTTAAATTCTAGGAAAGAGAAATCAATCATCAGCACGACCTACAAATTTCTCATAGGCCTCAGACCTGACGACAGCGATATACTTGCTAATAAATGGAACTCCAAACTTGGAACAAATTTTACAGGAAAACATATAATTCAATCCTATACTAATATCCATAACTCTGTACGGTCATCTAGTTTACGACTTCAACAATACAGAACCACCTACATGCTTTACTATACGCCAGAAATTTTTTCGAAATGGCCCTCAAGCTATGCCTTGGGAGATAAAACCAAATGCCCGAAATGCGCCGAATATGCGGCAGATTTGGTACATATGCTGTTTTCCTGTCCAATGCTCGGGAAATATTGGGAAGAAGTGGGAAAAATTTTGGTTGCTAAAAACATTCTTAGCTCCCCTATAACGGCGCCTATGGCAATATTTGGCCCACATCTGACTAATCAACCACGCCCTGCATTGGCATCAATACTAATTTCATGTGCTAAATTAATCCTAGCAAGGGCCTGGATTAGCCTTAATATACCTAACGCTATGGAATGGTGGTATTTAGTCATTGAAATTAAAACAATGGAGCGTACTCTAGCAGAATTAAGAGGCATTCGGTCGCTAAAGAAATTTGAGAAAATTTGGGGGGACTTAGATTGAACTGAATGACCTAAAGACTAACTTTGACTGACAATTGGATGCTGCTGGTATATCTTAGCCTCTCTATTATATTTGATTTATAGATTTCTGTGTATGTATATGATATATTTGATGATGTGAAATAATTTTGAATGTATTGTCGTCTCGTACCAGGTGAAAATAAAAAATAAAAATTATAAAAATAAAAAAAGGATTTAAAAAGGTAGTCCATTATTAGGCATCTTTGACTGGATGGTTCAAGCTTTTGACATTCAAAAAATAAAAATTTTAATTTGCGTTGCTCTTGCACCACGCTGAATGGTACAAGAGCGATGCAAAGGGGCTTGTAAATCTGCCCCTAGATGCGGATTGCTCAGTGTCCTCAATGCTGATATATTACAGAAGAACAGTGTTTTTGTGAAACACAATAAAATAAGTTTCCAAAAGGAATCTGAAAACGAGAATAAAAAAAGAGAATAACTCTTTCTTTTTTAAAGAGACCCTTAATAATCCATTTGTGTTGAAATTCCTCTCTGTGAAAATACTCTGATGGGTTGAAATAATAACATGGAGACAATGCGACATTTTTTGAGTTGAGCATAAATGAAATTCTGCCTTTTTTGTAAACTTTCTTGATGTATGCTATTCTGTGACATATAAATAAACGTTAATTGGTGAAAAAAAAAAAAAGGAATTGTATCAGGTGAGGGAGGTGATGTGGTGTTCTGTAACAATGTGATGATGTGGCATTCTGTAAACACACAGCATCATCACTGTACTGTTGATTGCGGTTGTTGGAGACGGAGTAATCAGACTTGCTCTTGGATGCTGGTGTAGTTGGGGCCTACAATATTGTACTCTTAATAAAGAGAACGCTGTTTCAAAAAAAAAAAAAGCAATTAGCGAATCGCAAATAAGGAAGCAGTAGAAATCGCAAAAAATATTGAGATTTCTATATGCATCCCATTTTGCGAGTCTTTAATAGCTATTCCTTAAAAATCGATATTAAGGACTCGCAAAACAGGACTTTGATGAATCTGGGGGTATATCCCTTTGCACAAAGCTCACCTCGTCATCACCTGATGCAAAAAAAACTCGGATACTAACTTATTCAGTGAATTAATTGAAGCCCATTAAATAGAACTGGCCTGAGTCACGGAAACGAGAGGCGATGATTCTTCAGTTCCAAACTTGCTTCTGGCCCTTCCTTTAGGATTCAAGATCCACATAATAGATGGATCAGGGAAAAAAGGGGGAGGCATAGCCCTAATCCTTAAAATCTGCCTCAAGTCCTGTGTCACACCTCTCCCTGACAAGCCAGATTGTGAGGCTCTGGCCTTCAAAACCGAACTAGGCAGATAGAATTATGTTAACAGCATACTACTCTACACCTCACCCAGGGCCAAATCCGCTTTTATTTACAGTATTGTAAAGTCAAGGCCAATTCTTCCAACTTCTCCATTTTAGGAGATTTTAACTTCCACATGGAACATGTCATTGACTGTGAAACAGAAGCACTCCTTGATCAAATGGCCAGCGCAGGACTAAATCAAATTGTAAAGGGCCCAACACACATAGCATGGCATTGTCCTGATGGGATTTTTTCAGACAATCCCAACCTTGAATGGACCAGCTCGCTTCCCCTAATATGGTCTGAACACAAGGCAATTGTGTTTGAAATCTCACTAACACAAAAAGTGTTTATTAAGTACCCCAAAAAGGTGGTTACCAGGCAGCCTTGGAATAAGATAGAAGCTGAACAACTAAAAACCCTGTCACTCAATCCTTGGTGGAGACACCCCACGAGCTAGACTTCGCAGTAGCAAATTATCACTCTTCGATCGACTCCATAACTTGGCAACTAGCTCCTTCTGTTAGCCATCGGCGTCTCAGGCTTTCACATTTGGAACCCTGGTTCAACGACTCACATAGCGCCAAAAACTCATTTGCCGAATGTGAGAGTTTCTATTTATATCATTGTAACGACTGTACTCCCAGATCTAGCAGACTACCAACCGTAGCTGACCCAGTCGTCAAGTAACCACACTCTTCTCAGGGCACTATTTACAAGATATCTAGAAGACTCACCTGAGAAGGTGAAAAGAAGCTATTTACAAGCCTATACAATCAAACATACCACTAATATCTAATGGATTCCATATCTTATCCTATAATTACCTCATCTTATATTCTTTAGCGTCTCCCAACGATATCTTTAACGTCACCCGACGATATCTTTATAGTCTCCCGACTTTTGTCTTTAACGTCACTCGACGATATCTTTAACATCACCCGACGATAACGTCACCCGACGATGTCTTTAACGTCACCCGACGATATCTTTATAGTCTCCCGACGATGTCTGTAATGTCACCCAACAATGTCTTTAACGTCACCCGACGATATCTTTATAGTCTCCCGACTTTTATCTTGAACGTCACCCGACGATATCTTTAACGTCACCCAACGATCTACACTAATGAAATTCACACTCTCCCCCCATCTCAGTTTCCTTTCAGAAGGGCATATCCCATCCTTCTGTATGTCAGCACCTGGTTAAAAGGAAAGGTCAATCTTATTCATAAAAACAACATTCAAAGATATTTAACATTGAATCTTTATTCTAAAATTAAGCATGACAGAATGAGCCAAACAAACATGATTTAGCTTAGTAGCTACTTATAACCTAAAAGGGACAAAATAAGTGATTAGATGTATTCTACACTAACTCAGAACGCCTCACCTTAGAAGTGCGTCTTTCCATCTCAGCAGCGGAGCTGATCCCTCTCTCGCTCTTGCTTTTGTCTTCAATATGCTCGGGACTCTGCTCTCCCTCTATGGCTCACGAATACAGTTCTGCACCGCTATGCCTCGTCTACGCTGCCATGGTTCCGAAATACTCGAACCCTCTTCTGGACTCAGTCTCTGCCACTCCCGTATGATATCACTACGGGACCCTTGATCACCTTCCTTCCTTGTCTCAGGATTTTACTCAGCTGATGGTATCAATCTCTCGGCACCAGCCTTCTGACCAACTTCTCCTGTCTGCTCCACACATTACTTTCTCCCATCTCACTGCTCGCTCTTTGATAATATAGAGCTCTCTTTCTCTATGGAAAATTCCGGTATCAGGCCGACTCCCACCAAATTCCTGTACACATCCCCGGCTCCCTCCGCCTTCCACAGTGGCCACCTGTGTATTGCGTCTAGAACCGAAGAGACAAATACATTCCTTCGATAAGGGCCAGTCTTGACCGGTTTCTTACTAGCAGAAAACAGGCTAAGCTCTAAACATTACCTTTACCCTGCAAGCGCCTCGGACAGTCGAGGCAGAAGCACAAAATGGCTTCTCTCTAGCTTTTGGGCCTGTAGGCCCACAGAAGTGATAAAAGGCACTAAACCCTGTCAACGCACATAGGTAAGCCCTACAAATGGACGCAAATGCAACTAGGACTGAGATGGTAGTGGATTATAGTCACCACCAGTCTAAAAATAGAATAAAATTACCCTGTTGTTACATTCCACTCCTGACTAAATGTACTAACATCGAAAGTCAAAAATCAAAAATAGAGGGGGCGTGGCTTCGCGAGCGGCAATGGCGGTCGCAGCTTACTAGAGCTCCCGCTTGCCCGTGATACATCCGATCAATTATCCTGGTCCCCGAGCCTCTACAACACACCCCAAGTGAGGCGATTGCAGCTGAGGGCACCGGGCCTCCTCCGGTGTGGTCGGCGGCGATTCTGGCGCGTTGACCGCGGCTGGGAGGCAGGGAGAGGAGTGCGGCCTGGCGCACGGCCGGGAGCCGGGACCTCGATTTTTGCGCCCCCCCCGTCCGGGGAGCACCTGTGTGGCGCGGCCGCCTTGCCGCTTCTCCGGCACTGAGACGACCCGGCGGGACGAGAGACTGTTGGCACTGTCCCCTGGGAGCCCAGCCACTGCTTTAAAGGGCCGGAGGGGCGAGGGCTCGCCCCGGTGGTTGCAGCGGCCTAGCGGAACCGGCGGATCCGGGGGCCTCGAGTTTCGCGGCTCCCGCCCGGGGCTCGCGGTGGGCTGTGGCCGCTTCCGGGACTGGACGGCGCCTCACCGCTGCTCCTTTACAAACGACGACCTGATCACAGCGGAACGACGAGTGGTGGGCCCTGTAGCAGACGGCACATTGTGAGTACCCACATCTGGACTCCCGGGCATTAACAGCAGTGGCGGCAGGACTAAAGGCGCAAAGAGGGTGAAACAAGACCCAGCCAGTGCGCTAAGTGACTCACGAGCCACTGGTGGCGTGGGGGTGGATCCCGAGGCCTGCCTTAACTCACCTGCGCTGAGATACTGGATCGGGTATCCGGGAGAGCGCACCTGGCAGTGGGGAGTGATCAGCTGAGGGAGTCCCCGCTGGGCTGGACAGACGAGGTGGGAGACCCCATACTGCCACGCCTGTATTGACTGTCGGTGGCCCACAGGCAGGTGGCGATCATGACCCGAGGAGGAGGCGGCAGCCAAACCAAGCAGCCGACCATAGATAAGTTCACAGGACCTACTGGAGGCCCAGGCCCCTCGGGTGGGGGACAACAACAACCCCCCCCCCGGACAATACAGCTCTTATGGCCGCCATCACCCAGTCCAGAGACACGCTGGACGCCAAAATCGGCGCGGTAGGCGCGGATGTTACCTTGATACGCCAAGACCTACGAAATGCTGTGGCGCGGATTACCGACGCAGAATCCAGAATCTCAGTGGTGGAGGACGATGTGGGATCCTTGAAGAAACGACTAGCGGTGGTGGAATCGGTGCAGAAGAATCTGGCGCTTAGGGCTGAGGATGCGGAAGGACGCGCTCGTCGTAACAACCTCCGATTTGTTGGCTTTCCGGAACGCTGTGAGAAGGGTAACATGGAACAGTTCCTTGCTCAGTGGCTGCAGAGCTGGCTGCCTCCGGGGACCCTGTCCACTTGCTTCGTCATTGAACGCGCACATCGCGCCTTGACCCAGAGGCCGCCGGAGGGTGAGTGGCCCAGAGCAGTGATAGCTAGACTGTTGAACTACCACGACCGTGATGTCATCCAGCGGGAAGCGAGGACCAGGGATGCCATCCTCTATGAAAACCGGAAGATCATGGTTTTCCCAGACTATACCAGACTTGTGCAGCAGAGGCGACAGTCCTTCATGAATGCTAAGGCGAAGCTCCGTAGTTTGGGTCTCCAATACTCCCTGCTGTACCCAGCTCGCCTGAGAGTGATCTTCCAATCCAAGACGCTGTTTTTTGACTCTCCGGAAGATTTGTTTAAATGGACGGATGAAACGATGGACGGATGAAACGGTGGCGCTCAGGCCACATGCCCAGCCGGGACTGAATCCAGGATCTTCAAGGGGTTCATCGCCGGAACAAGGAGATCGACCGACCAAGAGTAGGAGACACCGGAGATCTAGATCACGAAAGTGGTCGGCCTCTGTCTCTGGTGTACAGGGTGGCGGCAGAACCGAAGATTCGGACCAATCTGGGAAGTGACACTAATGGTTTCAGGTACTCTGTGCTCCCTGTTTGATGGTATGGCTCCCGGGGATTGGAGAGGTAATGGCGGTGGCCCGGCGAACTGGACGCTTTATTGATGCCTCAGCATCATCTCGAGACTGTGTTCTTAGATTTGAGTGGGGTGGTGGGAAATGGCTCGGGGACAGCCGATTGGGGGCGGTCCCTCTCCTACCTTCGTAGGAGTTGTTTTGGGGGGGGGGGGGTTGTGACAACTGAGTTTAAGGGAGTTGGGATCCATTGGCATGGTTGGTCTTGGGCCCTCCGTTTTGGGCTTGGGGCTGCCCATGCCGCGACAGATGCTTCATAGTTTTGTGAGGTGTAGGGGGGGGGTTGGGGGGTGTGGGCAGTAGGTATAGAGGTGGTTGGGGTTGGGGAGGTTCGGGGTACGTGGGCAGGGACAGCTGTTGCTTTTCTTGAGGTTTTTGGGTCTTGGGGCAGATGGGGGGGGGATGCACGTGTTCTTTACAAAGCTACAGATGCTGAGGCATGGTGGGTGGTGTGGGTGCAGAAGGCCTTTGTGGTGGGATACACCTGACTATGGCTGATATAGTACATAAACTCCCAGCGGCATCTCTGCGAGTGGTTACATGGAATGTCAGGGGGATGCTGGACAAGGTGAAACGTGGGGCGGTCCTCCGCTGGGGAAAGGGAGCAGCTGCGGATGTGCTCCTGCTTCAGGAGACCCATATGATGGGGTCAAAGGTGCTCAGTATGCAGCGGTTTGGTTATCAGCAGGTATTCCACGCTGGCTTCTCCAGGGGATCCAGAGGGGTGGCTGTCTTAATTCATCGTAGAGTGGCCTACGTACATGAGAAGACGTGGGCAGACCCGCAGGGCCGCTATATATTTGTTAAGGGCATAATGGGCACAGAGCCCGTGGTCTTTGGGAGTGTGTATGCTCCCCCCCCTCTGCAGTGGGCCCTGGCTGAGAAACTGTTCCAGATATGGGAGGATATCCCTGAGTCCCTGGCGGTGATTGGGGGAGACTGGAATGAGGTGATGGACGTGGGCATGGACCGCCAGAGGCGCCAGGACCTGGGTGGGCCGGCCCCTTTCCCCCCCCCCCCCCCCTACCAGGCTACATGCGATGAGTGACGGTATGGGCTGGATCGATGCCTGGCGACATATGCACCCTACAATGCGCGAATATACGTATGTGTCTGCTGTACATGGTTCCTTTTCACGTCTGGATTATGTGTTTGTTCCCACGTGTGTATGTGCAGGGTGCGAGCAGCTGAGATTTTACCGAGAGGTCTATCTGATCACTCCCCGGTGTCAATTGAGGTAGAACTCCTTCGGAAACGTCAACCTTTCAGATGGAGGATGTCCTCGTGGCATCTCCAACAACCTGGTTATGTCAAGCATCTTCGAGAGGCCATAGACCATTATTGGCGGGAGAACCTAGTTGATGACATTGACGCAGTGGTGGTATGGGAGGCACTGAAGCCTACTGTGCGAGGGGTGGACATTGCATGGAGCACTGCGGCCCGTCGTGGGCGGCGCGAAGCGATCACAGCAGCGGCGGCACTGGTAGCTACATTAGAGCGGCAGAGTCGGGGGGGAGGGAGTGAAGTGGGCGTACGGCTGCTTCTCCAGGCACAGCAATCCTAAGCGTCGCTCTTACTGGATGAGGCCAGACAGGCGTGGCTAGCCACGCGGAGCAGGATATATCAGTGGGGTGATAAATCGAGTTCCCTGCTTCATAGACTATGTCAATATAGCGTTCAACCCATCACGCTGCCTGGCCTTCTGGATGCTGACGGGGTAGCTATCACTGATCCTACTGAGTTAGCGGCGAGCTTTGCCACCTACTTTGAGACACAATATGCTCCGTGTGACAGCTTGTCGGTGGACGAGGTGGCTAAATTCATTGATGACTTGCCCCCTAAAGCAGTGTCGGATGAGACCAGGGATTCCTTGGAGGCTCCCCTGACGGCGGAGGAACTGGGGGAGGCCCTGGGACAGCTCAATGTAGGTAAGGCCCCCGGGCCGAGTGGATTCCCATGTGAATTTTATAAAAAGTTTCATGTGCAACTAGGGTCCCATTATCGCCGTGCACTTGAGGCGGCACGTGAACAGGGCAGGATGCCTCCAGATTGGCGCCATGCCGAGGTGGTGGTTCTCCCGAAACCGGGTCGACCCCCCAATAGGCACGACTCGTATCGTCCCATTTCGTTACTCAACATAGAAGCCAAAATACTGGCCAAGGCCCTGGCGAATCGGCTGCTTCCGTATATAACGGATCTAGTACACCCGGATCAATCCGGATTTATGCCTCGCAGGGCCACGCGCCATAATATTCGGCATGCTTGGGCGGCGGTGGATGCTGTGGGGGCCACAGGTGAACAGGCGGCTTTGTTGCTTGCCGATATCAATAAGGCATTTGACTCGGTAAGCTGGGCATACCTCTTTGAGCTCCTGCCCCGTCTTAATCTGGGCCCGGTGTTTCTGTCATATATTAAGCTGCTTTATACCGATATCACGGCTGCAGTGCGTATTGCCGGGGCGGTGTTGGGGACCTTCCGCATTGGTCGGGGAACCCGACAGGGCTGCCCTTTCTCCCCGTACCTGTTCGCCCTGGCCATGGAGCCTCTAGCCGCCTGGGTGCGCATAGATGCACAAATGCGAGGATTTGTGTGGCCCGGGGGCCTCTCTGATAGGATTGCGTTATACGCCGATGATGTCCTTTTCTTCCTCACCGACCTGCGGCGCTCAGGGCCACGGGTATTGGAAATAATGCGGGTCTTTGGAGAGGTCTCGGGCCTATACCTGAACGTGTGCAAATCTACCCTGTGGGTCCTTGGGGGTGATACTGTGGCTGACCCCTGGACGTTGGAACTGCGGGTAGCGGATGGTGGGTTGAAATACCTGGGAGTGTTCCTTTCGGAATCGGTGAGCCTCACGTGGGAACGCACCGTGCTGCCGGTTTGGGAGAGAGTGCAGGCTGATGTGAAAATCTGGACTCGGATGCCCCTTAATATTTTTGGCCGGTCTGCCATCTTCAAGATGGTGGCACTTCCGCGCCTTCTGTATCAGCTGCAGAACTACCCCCATCCGGTCCCTTCCTCGTGGTTTCGACAGGTAAACTCCGTCCTGGGACGGTTCCTGTGGGCTGGGGGCTCCGCCAGGGTGGCGCTGCGTACGTGCTTCCTATCTACGTATTGTGGAGGGCTCGCCACCTCGGACCTCATGTCCTACTATCAAGCTGCTCAATTGCTCGTCCTCAATGACTGGTGGTACGGCGATAGTAGTGATCCGGCCTATGCTCTGGAGCGGGTCTTGATGGGCGAAAATACGCTTCATACGCTCCTTTACTCGGCTCGGCTACGACCGGGGTTGCCTAGAGTCACGAAAACTGTCTTCGTTGTATGGCGACAAGTGCTGCGGCGCATGGGCTGGTGGGGTAAGCTAACGGCGGAAACACCACTGTGGCATAACGGTCGACTGCCCGCACTGGCCTCACTATCGGGCTTCGATGGATGGGACGCGATTGGGATCTCGTTGCTGGGACATGTGATGTCCGGAGTTGCCCTCAAGTCGTTCCAGGGCCTCAGTGCGGAGTTCCACATGCCACGGACCCAGTTCTTCCGGTATCTGCAGCTTTGACATGCGCTGACACCCAGCATTGCTAACTTAGACTCGCTCCCTGAATTTAGCCCCATTGAGGCGAAATTGTTTATGGGCAATCTCGGAGACAAAAAAGTATCCCGTATATACCAAACGATGGTCACTCACTGCTCTTCTGACCTCCTTCCCCTGCGGACGGCGTGGGAGGCAGACATAGGTCCCATGGACGACGACGATTGGCGGGAAGCCCTGGAGTCCCCACGTGGGGCTGCCATCGCAATGCGGCTCAGGTTTATCCAATTTAAAATTCTCCACAGGGCTTACTACACCCGCGAGCGATTGTGGAAGGCGGGACTGATTGAGTCGCCGGAATGCCTGCGTTGTGGGGTGGAGGTCGGCTCACTGCTCCATACTGTATGGATGTGTCCAAGAATAGCTGGGTTTTGGAGAGGTGTGTGGAGCTGCCTGTCTGACGTGCTGAATTGGGACCTGCCACGCACCCATCGCTTAGGAATGCTTCATATTCTTGAGGGGGTGGGGGGAAATGTTTATAAACGTCATTTATTACTACTGGGGCTTGTCCTAGCCAAAAGAGACCTGGCACGAGCTTGGAAAGACGTCAGGGCCCCTCCTCTGTGTGCATGGAAAGCGGGATTGGATTTTTGTATGGGTCTGGAGCGACCGATATTCGAAGCACGAGGGTGCCCCCGCAAACATTTTAAGATATGGAAGAGGTGGGCTGACTACAGAGATTTGACGCTGGATCCCCCAGTCGAACCTGAGGAAGAGCTCTAGGCATTCATCTGTGCATGGGCCTGTGACTTACGCCATGCCTGCCGCACCACGCTCGCACAACGTTGTTCCTCTACACACATGCACGGGGTTAGGGAGGGATACCGGGGAGGGATGGGCTGGGGGTGGTGAGAGTTGGGGTAGGGGTGGAGGGGGGGCAGTTTACAATATACTTGTTTTGCCATGGTCCTAGTCTGGACTCAGATCCGGAGTTATACAATGTGTCAACATGTTTGGTGGTTTCTCCTGACTGTGGGGTGCCACATTGATTGCTTTGCTTGATTCACTCAATAAAATCTGTTGTAAAAAAAAAAAAAAAATCAAAAATAGAAAGGGGAACTCAAACAGGACGTATATCATTAGAAGAATAATAGGAAACAAAACTAAAAGATATACAGGCATATGCATCAACGAAAATACCTCCCGGTAAAACACCGAATCGGTAAAACAGGCCGATACCGAACGCAAAACCATAAAATGCAATGCATCAAACAAAAAATCGGAAAAAAATAAAGAACCGCTAAAATCCTCCGCGGTAAATTACCGATTCGTTAAACAGACATTCGGAAATACCGAACCCCAAAGCTTACTTCGGAAATACCGAATAGGCAATAACGAATCGAAATGGTATGCATGAACAGTCGCTAATACCGGAAATCCCTAAAATCGCTATTTAGCATGAGCAAAATAAGGGGAATCACAATCAGGAGGTAAAGTTAACAGAAGGACAGAAAAAAAAAACTAACCCCATCAGCAGGTGCTGACAATCAGTAACCCTTCATAAATGCCCTGGGAAACCCCACATGTACACCAAAATGGCTGCCCTCTACGTGCTTGCTAGGAGGTGGAGGATCAACGCCCAGGCCCAGCGCAGGAGGATGATACAGGACAGGATCTTCAGGGTGCGCATCACTTTGCTGGGGCAGACCGAGGAACAGGTGTACGCCAAGTATAGACTCAACCGTGCCATGATAATGGACCTAATAGCAGACCTGGCACCATTACTGCAGCACGAGACCCGTCGGACCAACGCCATACCAGCCCATGTGCAGGTCCTATGCTGCCTGCACCTGCTTGCATCTGGAAGCTTCCAGGGGGTAATAGCTGAGACAGGAGGCGTGTCGCAAAGTGCTTTATCACGCTTCTTCCACCGGTTCCTAGAGGCCATGCTGACATTTATTAATCGCCACATCACCTTCCCCAGAACCCCCCAGCAGCTTACCCGCACCAAAAGGGAATTCTACCAGGTGGCACAATTCCCCCATGTCATAGGGTGTGTTGACTGCACGCATGTCCCCATCTGTCCTCCATCAGCCACCGAATACATTTTCCGCAACCGGAAATCATATCATTCTATTAATGTGCAGGTGGTGTGCAATGCCAAGTTCATCATTACGGACCTTGTAGCCCAATTCCCCGGGAGCACACACGACGCCTACATTTTCCGTCACTGTGGCCTCCACAGGCGCCTGATCAACGGTGAATTCGGAGAGGGACACCTACTAGGTACATATAGCTGCATCATCGTACTCCCCATCCACTCCATCCCCACATGTATAATTTCATTCATGCTGATTACCATTCTCTCCCCATCCTGCAGGTGACAGCGCATACGCATTACGTGAATATCTCCTCACTCCCTATCTCAACCCAGCTACCCCGCAAGAGCAGCGCTACAACAGAGCACACATCAGCACAAGGAATGTGGTTGAGCGAACATTCGGCATCCTCAAGAGCCGCTTCCGAATACTGCACAAGACTGGAGGTGCCTTGCAGTACGACCCAGTGACCTGCTGCCAGATCATTGCTGTGTGTGCCATCCTGCACAACATCGCCACGCGCAGGGGAATACACATAGAGGTGGAGGGAGAGGATGAACTACGTGCCCAGCAACCCCCCCCACAACACCGACAGGCACATGTGCCCAACACAGCTGAAGGGCAAAGGAGGCGGACATACATCACACGGAATCATTTCTGAGACAGGTAAGAGAGTGACTTGACAACAGGAACAGATTTGCAAGGGTTTAATGGGCATGGACACCTGACTGGTGTAGAAATACGTAACACAAACATGCTGCTGCAGTTAAATTAAAACTATAACTGTCCCTTCTCAGAACAGGTGACCCGTGCGGCACTTTGGTCTGGCCATGGTTACCTCACCAAGGACAGTGTGACTTTGCCACATGTTCACTTCCGTTTGCCGCATACCCCCAGTCTCTTGTCCTGTGACTCCTCGGGTTCTACACGATGGGAGTCAGTGGCAGTTGCATTGCGGCCACTGCGCCTCCTCACGCTGGTGTCCGGCAGGGAGACGCTGCTAACACTGGAGGCCGCCTCACTCCCCTCTTCCGCTCCCAGACTGCTGACACTGGCTGACCCTGGCTGCAGTTGCTCCACTGCAGTGGTCACCCTCTCAAGGGCCTTTGCCACATCCCCACAATAATGACCTAGCTCCACTTGCAGGGACACGGACCTGCGGGACAGCACAGCCGTGCTGTTGCACAGCTTATTGATGGCCTTGTTAGTAGTATTCACTGTCAGCATGATCTGCCTGTGACGCCGGCGCTCACTCTGTTGGCCTGCGACTATGGCACGTGTCAGTTCTTGCAGGCAAAGCTTGATATCTTTGTTGCCGGCAGATACGGCAGTGGTGTGCTCACGCACAGCGTCAGTCATGTTGCCAAGTTTGTTGCAAAGTTTTGTCATGGTGAGTTTCATGGCACCCATGTGTCTCCCCTGCAGGCGCTGGACACGCAGCATCCCGGGTCTCCACAACTCCGTACCCTTCGGACAGATCGACCGGTCTTGCAGCAGCCCGACCCGGGGGCACAACCCTCTGCCTGATGCGGCCTGCAGTTTGGCTGGTTGGAGTGACGACAGCCTGGCGTGGAACATTTGGGTGTGATGAACATTGATCTGACTCCATCACGGACAGGGCGGCAACATCTGCTCTGCGGCACTGCGGAGTGGCCCGCACTGGTGGTGGTGGTGGTGGTGGTGTCTTGGACCGCGAGGAAGGTGGTGGTGGTGGTGGTGGTGGTGTCTTGGACCGCGAGGATGGTGGTGGTGCTGGCTTGGACCGCGAGGATGGTGGTGGTGGTGGTGCTGGCTTGGACCGCGAGGACGGTGGAGGTGTTGTCCGCCGTGGTGGTGAAGGGGAGGACATGACTTCAGCTCCCTGTGAGCACTCCGCATCTGACAACTCTGGCGTCTCCGAGATGACAAGGCGGCCACTGTCGTCAGAATCGATGGGGGATGCATCTGTGTGTGAAACAGTGCATAGTTATTATCATGGTATAGTATGTGACAATAGCTGTGGCATCTCACAATAAATTACTTTTTGTGACTGACATTTGACCCTTGGCTGCTGTATTCATCTCTGGGCTCAGGCATGCACCCATTCATGTATTGGCTACATCTCCCATGGTGCAACACAGTGGTGAGGGTGTGTGTCTAGGGCAACGCTACATGTGCACTGGGTCTGGCATGGGGGATTGGGCAGGGACTTAGTACACGCTGCATCGTTACGCTGCCATGCTTCTTACCTTGTCCTCCTTCCGCAGCACCTGAGGTGTCCAGACTTGTGACCCCCACAACAGCTTCCCGTTCTATGGTGGCCTCCACTAGATCCTCCAGGTCTGTGTTAGGCGTCACATTGGATGGGCCCCCTCCTGTGCAAGCAGCATCCCTGACCCTCTGCGCAATCTTCTCCTTGGCCCTCTTACGCAGGTCGTACCAGCGTTTTTTTAGGTCGTCGATGCTGCCGTGGGTGACTCCGCAGGCATTCACCTTGTCCTTGATGCGCAGCCACTTCTTTCTTTTTTCAGCCTCTGGCACCTTCAGCGACAACTTTCCAAAGAGTCGGTCATGGTTGCTGGTCACACTCTCTATTAAGATTTCCAGCTCCTTATCTGAAAACTTCCGTTTTCGCTTTCGGGGTGTGTCCTTTCCATGCTGGGGGGCCTCCTTCTCCATCTTGTCCTGCTTGCCTTTTCCCGGTTGCTACTGGTTCTGTCAGGGTCCTCATCTCCTGTGCTCTGCCTCCTCCTCTGTGCTACTCCGAACACTGAATGCAGCGTGGCTGTCCTACTTCCTGGTTGTGATGTCATCGGCCTGCTTCCGAAGCGTCGCGTAAATTTCCCGTTTTCGTTAATATCGAATCCGCTAATACCGGATTCACTAATACCGAATCGGTATTACCGAATTCGGTTTTTGCTACTCTCGCTGGCGTATAATCGTTATTTATTAGCGATTATTAACGACTCGGTAATTTTTACCGATTAGTTTGATGCATCGCGGTTTGCATGTTCATACTAGCGAGTCGTTATTTTTCGGTATTACCGACAGGTATTACCGAATGTTGATGCATATGCCCGCTAGTCATAACTCGTGGACGAAACATGGAAAAAGGATGGTATACACTGGATACAGCAACAAATAATAATCATAAAACTAACTGCCAAGAAAATTCCACCTAACACCTGGCGTAAAGAATGTAAATCTGGTAACCAATTAAAAAGCCAATCAAACCACCCTACATCTAAATGTTCCCTCACTTCTCGTGTTAGCTCGTGTAATTTATTAAGATGGGACCTAATAGACTTAGAATGATCGGATAGATTAAAACAACATAGGCCCTCAAAATCTGAACAGCCATGGTCATGTTTTAGTAGTAAGTAATCTATTGCGGCTCTATTCTGTAAAATAGCACGGCGCTCACCTTGAGCGTCCAATAATAGGTCAGTCAAAATAATGGAGGTGCTGTTTAGGGATTTCACCATCCAGCAAGCAAATTTGCCTACAGTTTTAGCATTATATACTGATAGTGCAGGAACACCAATAATAGAAGTAGCTAAACTAAGATATTCGGATTTAGAAAACAGCTTTAAAGAAGAATCGCAATCACTTGAAAGTGGTGGTGCATCACGCACAATGCGGGATGATGCAGCTTTCTCAGGAGAAAACATTAAAATGCTTAATCGCGTTAAAGCACATGGACCTCCAGAAATATTTGCAGGAATATAGGACCAGGATACATTGCCACATGAAAAGAGCCATCCGGACGGTAATAACACATGATGATAATGGCACGCAGTCATTATAAAACGTTTGCAGTACATACGATTATAAACCGAAGTGCACGCAGCAGGAGTCCTGGTGACACATAAAATTCTCTCATGAGCAGAAAGTGAATTGGAATGTTCTAATCGAAGTTGGGCACATTTGCCTATATATCTACGATCACAAGTCATACTGTAGCAAATTTCACTCTCTGTGATATTATAAGTCAAAATTGGAAAAGTTAGTGGGCGTTCTAGTGCATCCAGAACAGTACATGAAACACAATAATCATATGCCGAAAAATACGAATGAATAAATTCAGGATGAACTTCAGATACATTGAAAAAGTGTAGAAGGGAAGCTGTCGAGACTGGGACAGCCACAAGGCACGTTGTAAGGAGATCTTTTACACACCTCATAGATGCTAAGCAAAAATGTGTTGAATTTATTAGGGTGCGTGCCAAATGCGTCCAAAAGTTAGTGGTAATGTCCCACGAAGCAATGGAACAATGTTCTTTGTCCATATGATTAATCCGGTCCAGGGCGCTCTCTTGACGCAGCAGACCAAAGGGAGTCCAACGACGACACATCCGGCAGCAGCAATCCAGGCAATGAACTGCAATTCAAAGAACAGGCATTACTCATTCTCGCAAGTAACATTTATCAGCCGGGACTGCATCCCAGCTTTCCTGCCCTGGTCTCATCACTAACACTGTGTTGTCAGATCCTGTTGCTATAATTTCAGCCTGTTCAGGGGGATTATTTGGCGACTGTACCCACACTCTGGCTCCAGGATTATCAGTTGAACCGAATCCACCGGTTCCACACATTGTTAACAGAGTTGGAGCAGTGCCCTTTTGAATCACACCACTGAAAACAGGCATAATGACCAATTGAGCGATTCGATCAGTTTTTTGAATCGTTATATCAGAGTCGCCACTATTTAACAGGATGACTTTGATCTCTCCTTGATAGTCACTGTCAATTACACCACCAAGCACTTGGATACCTTTTAAAGCTAAACCAGATCCCGGGGCAATCAATCCAAAATATTCTGCTGGTAATTGAATACCTATTCCTGTCTCTATAATAATGATACTACCAACTTTCAGAACAATTGTCTTTAAAGAATGCAGGTCTAAACCTGCAGATCCAGGGGTAGCTCTGCGTGGAGCCAAAGCTCCGGGAGAGATTTCCCAATACATAATTGTACTTTTGATTGAATTTGGTTGTGCATCTACAACAGGGGGAAATAAACGCATCAACGGAGAATTTGCATACAGGTAAGGTCTGTTATTCAAAATCAATAAAGCATCAGATAAATGATCTCTCCAGTTCTTTGAGGTACCATCCGACAATTTGCATAACTGATCTTTTAACAACCCATTCATGCGTTCAATCAGGCCTGCGGCCTGTGGATAATATGGAATATGAAATACCCAATCAATATTGTGCTCGGCACAATAATTTTGTACAAGTCTTCCTTTGAAATGTGATGCATTGTCAGACTGCACCTGAAGTAGAGTACCATAATGCAATGTAATCAAATCCAGTGTCTTCATCGTATTAATTTGAGTAGCTGTCTTACATGGAAAAGCGTTAAAAAAAAACGCTGTCAGTATCAACAACTGTACAAACATACTGACAATTTTTACTCATAGGCAGAGGACCAATATAGTCGATCTGCCAAATTTGTGCAGGAGATTTGCCTCGATGCAAATGGCCTTTGACTATTCTAGGGACCTCTCTGTGTCGGGAATGTTGACATATAGGGCATTGAAGTATTGCTGTTTTAATCAAATCAAGGGGAATATAAATGCCTCTATCAGTAGCCCACCTGCTAGTAATTTTCTCTCCAAAATGTCCTGCTTTTTGGTGGGCCCATTTCGCCAATCCTGCCAAATCAGAATTTTGTTCGTCCACCACTGCCTCAGAAATTTTAGATTTCTCATCTGCAATGTTATTAAATAACTTGTCAAGCGAGGTGATGGGCATATGGGCATCAACAAGAAAAACTGTCACATTACTTTCAGGGAGTAATTCACAAATCTCTTGCCATAATTCTTTTCCCCAAATATTTTTAGTATGGACTTTCCAATTATGGGACTGCCATGTAGGCAACCAGATAACCAATCCATTCGCAGTCGACCATGAATCAGTGAAAATATGACAGGTCCCTGGCAATTCTTGTTTCAAAACTTGGTACACAGCATACAGTTCTGCAAATTGACTGCTTTGTCCTTCACCAGTAGTGCTCAACAATTTCTGGGTAGTGGGATTATACGAAACTGCTTTCCAATGTCTCTTTTCTCCTATGTACCTGGCTGAACCATCCATAAACCATACATGTTTTCTATCCTCCACGGACAGATCATCGAACGGCCTACCCCATTTAACAGGAGACTCCTGTACTATAGGTACGGAGAATTCTTTCTCTCTCTCTTACATTGGCGCCTGCGCCACCTTCTCATGCAACATTGCAACTCCTTTTGGGCCCACACGAGCCCGGTCTTGAATATACCACTTCCACTTTATGATGCTCACCTCCTGAGCATGACCAATTCTAGGAGTTTTCGGCGAACTCAAAACCCACTGCTTAATAGGAATTTCTGGTCTCAAAATCACATCATGTCCTAATGTTAACTGCTCAGTATCCACTAAAGCCCAATAGCATGCAAGCAGCTGTTTCTCAAAAGGTGTATAACGCTCACCAGCCTCAGGTAACTTTTTAGTCCAAAAACCTAGGGGTACTCTAGTTTTACCTTGCTTTTGCCACAAACTCCAATTTGCATACATATCTTGTACAGATACATTCAGATCCACATCACCATCACGCACTGGCCACAGATCTAAAGCATGTTGAATTGCTTCTTTTGCCAAATCAAACGCATCTTGCTGTGCTCTGTTCCATTCAAATGCATTCTTTTTACGTGTAACTTTGTACAAAGGGGCCAGAATCTGACTCAAATGTGGAATATGTTGGCGCCAAAAGCCAAATAAACCAATAAATCTTTGGGCTTCTTTTCTGTTTTTAGGAACTGCAAATTCTGCAATTTTCTGTTTCACTTGTGGAATTACTTCTCGATTCCCTTCATGCCAATGAATACCTAGGAACTTCACATGCTGTGCAGGACCCTGTAATTTATCAGGATTCATCTCCCAGCCTTTGCTTTGTAAATGTGCAACAATTTGTTCTACCTGTGTTCGTACCTGATCTTGTGTCTCACCTTGAATTAGTATATCATCTATGTAATGACACACTTGAATATTTGGATTCACAATCACCTCATCTAAATGCTCTGCCACTATTCGGTGACAGATCGTCGTACTATGTACATAGCCCTGGGGAAGACTTCTAAACGTCATTTGACGGCCATTCCATGTAAAACTGAATTGTTCTTGACATTCGGGGGCAATTGGAATAGAAAAGAAAGCATTAGCAATATCAATGGTTGCATACCATGTTCCTGAATGTTTCTGAATTCTTTCAATCAAGGTAATAACATCAGGGACTGCCACAGTCAAAGAAGGTGTATGTTTGTTTAATTCTCGATAATCAACAGTCATGCTCCAAGAATTATCACTTTTACGCACCGGCCAAACAGGATTGTTTCAAGTCGATGTAATAGGAATTACCACTCCTGCATCCATTAAGTCTTGAATGGTAGCACTGATCTCATCATGCCCACCGGGGATACAATACTGTTTCATGGAAACCACCTTTGTGGCTTGGGGAATTTTAATCGGAGGTATTTTTAAACGTCCGACTCTCACAGATTTTGTTGATATATAATACTTATGTCCAAATTTATAACATCCATCATCTAAATACAATGTCATACCTTTTAAAATATCAATTCCAATTATGTATTCATCAAGAGGTACCACCAATACATGATACTCTTTTCGGGGATTTCTACCAATTCTCAATTCAAGTTTGGTTTGTACTGCGGGGGTTTCTTTACCACCTAATCCAGTAATCATATAGCCGTGTCCTTGAAACTTTTTGGGATTTCCAGAAATTAGAGTGGCCTCCGCTCCAGTATCCACTAATGCTCGGGCCCTCTGTATATTTCGATGTCTCCAATAAATTTCAATATCTACATAAGGCCTATAATCTTTGTGAACCCAATTTTGTACTGGAGCTTGACCTACTTCCTAGTCTCGTTTACTGTGGTCTGTCGCCCAAGTCAAGTCAGGATAAAGACTCTCCTATCGTTTAGGTAATGTCGCTTAATGCTAATCAGACCCACAGCCTAGCTGTTCTCTCTCTAAATTGACAACCATGTACTTTAGGTGCATTTACCAATTGGTACTGGGCCACCTTATCAGTCCCTGTACAGTGTACCTTAGGTACCCAGGGCATAGGTGTACCCAGGGCCTACCAGGGGCTGAAGCATGTATTATGCCACCCCTGGCTGGCCATCTAAAACTGACACAACTGGCTGCACGACAGCTGGGGCAAGGTGGTGTAATCACCCTTTGCTATAGATATAGTATACCTATATCTAACCCTAAAATGGACACATATATTCCTATCAGTCACTCCTATGGCAGGCCTTATCAATCCTGAAGGCAGAGTGCTTGGAATTATGTGAGATGGTGCTCTGGCATGAGCTGAGCCCGTTTGCAGCTTGCGGAACCAAGTCCTAATAGCTGTTCCATGATAACGCTATACCATATACTCTTAAGTGCATTATAATCCTCGCGGTTAAATGCTAACTCTGGTATAACATTATCAAAACATGTCGAGTAAGGTGTCATACGATTTGGAATACTACCCCCTCGCCAATTCTGGAGGGACACGACATGTATGTAACTGTGAACCCCGGTTAAAGTTAACTCGAGCCTTGGCATCACAAAATGGATGCTGCCACTACAGACACAAGTCAGACCTCCTGCTGCTGGGAGTCCTTCCAGCGAGGGCGGCTTGGACAAAGGGTTTCCTGCCTTGGGAGGTGCAAGCACCACCCCAGACAGTCCTTTGTGTATTGGGTAGGATAGGCCTGAAAGGAATGAGACATGCCTGGGGCACACAAGGTGCCCTGTGCATACACCGGTTCAAACCAGTTGCTGGGGCACTCCAGCCCCAGCTCTAGCGGGAAACCGGACAAAGGATAGGGGGTGTAGCCACCCCCCTTCCTGGTCCCACCCAGGGGAGGGACCTAGTCAGTAGTGCAGCCCCCTTTAGCAGGATAAAGGTAGGAGCTGGTCCCATTCCAAATTAGATTAATCCTGAACTACTCTACAAGAAGAAACTCTGGACTACGACGTTCTGCTCCACAGAAGACTGAAGAAAATCTCCCTTGTGGGCAAGGAGTGTCCACCCTGCAACTACAGGCACTATCAAGCGTCCAGCGGCTTCACTTTGTCGTCTTCCCTCGAGGATCCAGACTTCAGAGCTGACGAGACCCGGATTCCCAGACCTCTCCGACCTCTACCTACATCTGCAGCACAGCTGAGACCCGTGGGTGCGACGAGACACGTGGGACCGGCCATCTTGAACGAACCTGCACTTCGCTTCCAGCACGACTCCCGAGGTAAACTCGACCAAGTGCTTTGGGGACTGAGAAGCCCCAGCCCCGAGCAGCCCCTGCACCGAAGATCAGCCCTCCAGCATCCACGAGATCTGCGTGGGGCCCTTCTGCTTGTTTGCTGCTCGACGCGTTGTCTGGTCACTTGCCGGCTGGCTAGTGGCCTCCTAGACGACGAACCTTTGACTCTTTGCTGCTGGTCTGGTTGTTCCAGACTGGCCCCTGCTCCCTTCCAAAAGAGGGGCAACCCGGACTCTCCTAGTCCGCACCAGACGCTTTCTTCACTCACCGCGTGGGTTGCCTTCGCCAAGGCCTGTTGACGCTGATTCCGGATCCAACACCGCCGACAGCGAGAGCCTGCGTGGGACAGCTCGTGCCTCCATCCTGGTTGTCGAAGACACCTCCTGGTCCATGTGGCTGCAGAGTCAAGCGTCCACTCTTCACCTGATCGCGACTACGACATCTGGTTCCTTCCTGGTTCCACACCGGTCACTGGCTAGTGACTTTGAACATTGGCCCCTCTGCTTTCAGGTCCTCTTCTTCACCGATCCACCCTTGGATCGCACCGTACATCTTCCTCCTGGTCGCCTGCAGCATCTTTTCTTTCAGGCTCCATAGACTTCAACGCGAGGACCCGACGCACTTTGACACCTATGCACCCGCAGCCCGTGGGTGAGGTAACGAGAGCATTTCGGTGCTCAAGGGTAGTTTAACTGTCCTAGTGTCCAGTTCCACAGTCGTTGTTGTCCCAACTAGTCAGGATTGTCCATACTTACCTTTTACTTGAACTGTACTGTCCATAGACTTTGTTACACATCTTGAGTGTGAGTTCACACTCTGCACACGCGTTCCGTGGGCCTCCTATTACTTACCTAGTGTTAGTGTAGCGTGGTCCCAACGATCCTACAGCCTCTGGACAGCTCCATTCCTTTTATCGACTTTCACATTCCACTTACTTAGTATATGGTTTGTCGTGCCCCTAGGGCACCATTGTAATTTTGTGCAACTTGTCGTATTTTTCGTAAGAGATTGTCATGTGCTTAGCCCTCTGACCTCATAAAGAGTTCAGAGGTGTTGTTATTAATAAATATACTGTTTATTTTCATAACAACCTGTGTGGTGTCCTTTCATCTGGTATTCAAGGGGTTATATTGTGGTAAAACAGCTGGCTTCACATGCCAAAAGAGTTTAGCCTAAGACTGCTTTGTCCATGCTACCATTAGGATAGCTGGTCTATAAGGTTGACTTACAACCAATCACCATAATGGTTGTTTGGACTGATACAAGGTGATCACTAGAACTAGTGAGCATCATATATCAGGCCAACTTCTCACATTGGTGTGCAGCGGTTGGGATTTGAGCTTGCTGTTGTTTTTACCACGTATAATCTTGAAATATCATTTGAAAGATCACATAAGGTACTCTAGGTACATATAACAAGCTTAGAAATACTCTGACTTCTACTGAACCAGCTGTTGTAGTAGAAAGGGCTTAGCACACCCTGACTACAACTCTTAGCAAGGGATCAGTAGGAAAACCCATAGTGTAGGTAGGTGCATCACTTACACCTCACTAGAAAGCATGTCTACCCATGGAGAGACCTCAGAGACTCCCCTAGTGGTTAGTGACCCTCCACAGGTCCTTTCCAGATATGCAGCTCTCAGTTTCCAGGAGATGAGACAATTGTGTACCTCCAGGAAATTGAAACAGGGTTCTAACCCTACCACTCCTTTTCTGTTAGGTCTCTTAGAGACATATGATGCCAGAAGGGCTGCTAACACAGACCCCTCTAATCCAGATAGGAGCATGCCCCCCTTAGAAGGTACTCTTGGTGATCCAGATCTCCCTGAAACAGAGGATGTAGAGGAGGAGGAGGAAGAAGGGGACACCTCTGGGGATGAGGCAGACAAAGGTCCTGTGGTAGTCAGCAGACTAACCAGAGCTAACTTAGACATGCATAGGGAAGGATCTGGGGGACCCCCCAGTGCTGACCCTGAGCAGGCCTAACTTTGGAGTTAGAAGAGATAGGTCTCATTCTAGGGACCCCAATAGATCTGTGCACTCTCATGCCTCTGCTCAGAGGAGAATGACTTCTCCCCAGAGGAGAATGACTTCCCCTCAGAGGAGAGAGCATGAAGCAAAGATGAGGGAAGCTAATCTGAGGATCCATAGGGAAGAACTTGCCCTTGCCAAAGAAAAGCTTGCCTTTGCTAGAGAGCAACAGTT
Source organism: Lissotriton helveticus (assembly GCF_964261635.1). NCBI lineage: Eukaryota > Metazoa > Chordata > Amphibia > Caudata > Salamandridae > Lissotriton > Lissotriton helveticus. Next base: position 1,906,659,682 of record NC_136059.1, read on the forward strand.
GAGTGGGGTACTCCCCACTGGTGGCAGCAATATCCCTAGGGATAGAGAAAGAGGTTTTGATATTAGAAGCCTGAGTAAAATAGTGCCCTCCTATAAGACAGGAGATGATATCCACAAGTGGATAACTGCTTTGGAGAGAGCCTGCAAAGTACAGCAGGTACCCCAGAGTCAGTGGGCAGCTATATCGTGGCTCTCCTTTGAAGGTAAAGGAAGAGACAAGCTCCTCACTGTTAGAGATGAGGATGCTAATGATTACCAAGTCTTGAAAAATGCACTGATTGATGGGTTTGGCTTAACCACTGAACAGTACAGGTTAATGTTCAGGGATACCCAGAAAACTCAGGCTCAAGATTGGACTGACTTTGTTGATTGTGCCACTAAGGCTTTGGAGGGCTGGTTACTGGCAAGTAAAGTTACTGATTACGCAGGATTGTATAATCTAATTATGAGAGAGCAAATCTTAAATAATTGTCAGAACCAGTTGTTGCATCAGCACTTGATTGACTCAGATCTGACCTCTCCCCAAGAATTGGGAAAGAAGGCAGACAGATGGGTCAGGACAAGGGTCAAGCAGCAGAACCAGAACCAGGGTGGTGGCCAGAAGAAAGCAGACCAGAAGGGTAATGAGAATAAGCAAAATGACCAGAAGTCTTCAACAGGGCCCCAACAACCTAAGGAGGGTGGGTCCCAAACTTCCCAAAAGAAGAAGAATGATGGTCCTAAGAAACCATGGTGCCAATACTGTAAAAGTAAGACTCACTGGTTTAGTGAGTGCACCAAGAAAGGCCAAGCTCCTACCACTACTGTCCCTAAGACACCTGCACCCCCTAGTACAGTTAGTAGTGGTAGTGCACATCCCAAGGCTATAGTTGGGTTAACCCTGGGAACTGAGGTTGGTTCTGACTTAGTTAGAATTCCTACTCAGGCAGTTCTTGTTTGTACTGGGGACATGGATATGACCCCTACTGTAAGTCCTAGTACTCTGGGCAAATACAGGCAAACACCTTTAATCAATGGAAAGATGGCTCAGGCCTACAGGGACACATGTGCCAGTGTCACCATGGTGACACCAACATTTGTGGACCCTGACCAGATCATGCTAGGTTCAGACTACCTAGTGACCAATGCTAGCAATGTCACTACCAATCACAGTATGGCAGTTGTTAATTTCTCCTGGGGAGGGGTAACTGGCCTCAAAAGGGTTGTAGTTAGTTCAGACCTCCCAGTAGATTGTCTTTTGGGCAATGATTTGGAATCCTCACTGTGGTCAGATGTGGAGTACAGGACTCATGTAGAAATGCTAGGTCTCTCCTCACATGTCCTTGCTGTGACTAGGTCACAGGCCAAGAAATGCTGGATTTTGGAAGAATGGACCAGACACTACCCAAGAGAAAGAGCAGTAGGGGTAAGGCTGAGCCTTCCCCCCTGCCTCAGGTTGAGGATCAGCTCTCTCAGGAGGCTGACCCCAAGACCCCAGAAGGAACTGTCCTAGAAGAGCTTGAACCTGAACAGGTTGAGTTTCTTGGGACAGGGGGACCTTCCAGGGCAGACTTGAGGCAGGCCCAGTTAGACTGTTCTTCCCTTGAATCCCTCAGACAGCAGGCTGCTGCTGAGGCTGCAGGGAATGCTACAGGTGCCCATAAGGTATATTGGGATGATGGACTCCTATACTCTGAGGCAAGAGACCCCAAGCCTGGTGCTACCAGGAGGCTGGTCATCCCCTTGTCTCTTAGAGGTTTCCTTCTCACCTTAGCCCATGAGATTCCCCTTGCAGGTCACTTAGGCCAGAACAAGACTTGGGACAGGCTTGCCCCACACTTTCACTGGCCTCATATGTCTGAGGACACAAAAGAGTTTTGTCGCTCATGTGTCACCTGCCAAGCCAGTGGCAAATCAGGTGGCACAACAAAGGCCCCCCTTATACTACTACCTGTGGTGGGGGTTCCCTTTGAAAGAGTGGGGATTGACATTGTTGGACCAATGGACCCCCCAACAGCATCTGGGCACAGATTTATACTGGTGGTAGTGGATCATGCCACCAGGTACCCAGAAGCTATTGCCCTTAGGACCACTACAGCTCCTGTTGTGGCCAGGGCCCTGCTTGGAGTTTTCTCCAGAGTGGGGTTTCCTAAGGAGGTTGTCTCTGACAGAGGTGCCAACTTCATGTCAGGATACTTGACTGCTATGTGGAAGGAGTGTGGTGTAAATTACAAATTTACCACACCCTATCACCCACAATGCAATGGGCTTGTTGAGAGATTCAACAAGAACCTCAAAGGGATGATAAAAGGATTACCTGAAAAGCTTAGGCGAAGATGGGACATCCTTTTACCCTGCCTTCTGTTTGCTTACAGAGAGGTCCCTACAGAAGGGGGTTGGTTACAGCCCTTTTGAGCTTCTGTTTGGGCATCCTGTAAGAGGACCCCTATGTCTTGTGAAGGAAGGATGGGAGTTACCTCTCAAAAAGCCTAAACTTGACATAGTGGACTATGTACTTGGTCTCCGCTCCAGGATGGCAGAGTACATGGAGAAGGCATCCAAAAACCTTGAGGCCAGCCAAGAACTTCAAAAAGCTTGGCATGACCAAAAGGCTGTCCTTACTGTTTATCATGCAGGACAGAAGGTGTGGGTGTTGGAGCCAGTGGCCCCAGCAGCTCTCCAAGACAAATGGTCTGGACCCCACACCATCATTGAGCAAAAGGGAGAAGTCACCTACTTGGTGGACATGGGAACTCCCAGGAGCCCTCACAGAGTACTTCATGTGAATAGGCTCAAAGCATTTGTTGACAGGGAGGACATGGGCTTGCTCATGGCCACAGATGAGGGGCAGGAGGAAGAGAGTGACCCTCTCCCAGACCTGCTCACTCATAACCCTGATGATGGGTCAGTAGATGGTATAGTCTTTTCTGACAGCCTCTCTGAGCATCAACAAGAAGATTGTAAGCAGGTCCTTCAATCCTTTAGACAAATGTTTTCTCTGACCCCCAGTCAGACAAACTGGTGCACCCATGAGGTGGACACTGGTGACAGTCTGCCTATAAAGAGTAAAATCTACAGGCAACCTGACCACGTCAGGGACTGCATAAAGAAAGAAGTACAAAAGATGTTGGAATTGGGAGTCATTGAACCCTCAGAGAGCCCTTGGGCTAGTCCTCTAGTTCTAGTACCAAAGCCTCACACCCAGGATGGTAAGAGAGAGATGAGGTTTTGTGTAGACTACAGGGGTCTCAATGCTGTCACTAAGACAGATGCCCATCCAATACCTAGGGCAGATGAACTGATAGACATGTTGGCTTCTGCAACTTTCTTAAGTACATTTGACCTAACAGCTGGTTATTGGCAGATCAGGTTAGCTGAGGATGCCAAGGCCAAGACAGCATTTTCTACCCCAGGAGGTCATTACCAATTTGTGGTGATGCCCTTTGGTTTGAAAAATGCACCTGCCACTTTTCAAAGGTTGGTGAACCAAGTTCTCACTGGGTTGGATGACTTCTGTGCAGCATATCTAGATGATATTGCTGTCTTAAGCTCCACCTGGGAGGATCACCTGATCCACCTGAGGAAAGTTTTGGAGGCCCTGCAAAAGGCGGGCCTCACTATCAAGGCTACTAAGTGCCAGATAGGGCAGAGTCAGGTTGTGTACCTGGACCACCTTGTAGGTGGAGGCCAGGTTCAACCATTGGAGAGCAAGATACAGGCCATAAAGGACTGGGCTCCTCCAACCACCCAGACACAGGTCAGAGCTTTCTTGGGCCTGTCTGGTTACTATAGGAAGTTTGTCAAGAATTATGGGTCCATTGTGACACCACTTAATGACCTGACAAGCAAGAAAATGCCAAAGAAAGTTCAGTGGACAGTTAGCTGTCAAAAGGCATTTGATGACCAAAAGCAGGCCATGTGTACTGCACCTATTCTCAAGAGTCCTGACTACTCCAAAACCTTCATTGTCCAAACAGATGCATCTGAGTTGGGTGTGGGAGCTGTTCTATCTCAACTGAATATTGATGGTCATGACCAGCCCATTGCTTTTATAAACAGAAGGCTGACCCCTAGAGAGAAACGTCTGTCAGCTATTGAGAGGGAGGCCATTGCTGTCTTTTGGGCCCGGAAGAAGTTGAGGCCCTACTTGTTTGGAACTCACTTCACGATTCAGACCGACCATAAGCCCCTCTTATGGCTAAATCAGATGAAGGGTGAAAACCCCAAACTTCTTAGGTGGTCCATTTCCCTACAGGGGATGGACTTTACAGTGGAGCACAGACCAGGGACTGACCATGGCAATGCAGATGGTCTCTCCAGGTATTTCCACTTAGAACAGGAAGACTCACCTGGTCAAGGTTAGTTTAATGTCCCTAAGTTTCGGGGGGGTTATGTAGGAGAGTGGGGTCTGCAATCCTATGGTCACCCCAGATTTTTGCTTTTTGCTTCACTGGTTTACGACTTTCCCTGGCTGTGGGCCTGCTAATCAGACCCACAGCCTAGCTGTTCTCTCTCTAAATCGACAACCATGTACTTTAGGTGCATTTACCAATTGGTACTGGGCCACCTTGTCAGTCCCTGTACAGTGTACCTTCGGTACCCAGGGCATAGGTGTACCCAGGGCCTACCAGGGGCTGAAGCATGTATTATGCCACCTCTGGCTGGCCATCTAAAACTGACACAACTGGCTGCACGACAGCTGGGGCAAAGTGGTGTAATCGCCCATGCTATAGATATAGTATACCTATATCTATCCCTAAAATGGACACATATATTCCTATCAGTCACTCCTATGGCAGGCCTTATCAATCCTGAAGGCAGAGTGCTTGGAATTATGTGAGATGGTGCTCTGGCATGAGCTGAGCCCGTTTGCAGCTTGCGGAACCAAGTCCTAATAGCTGTTCCATGATAACGCTATACCATATACTCTTAAGTGCATTATAATCCTCGCGGTTAAATGCTAACTCTGGTATAACATTATCAAAACATGTTGAGTAAGGTGTCATACGATTTGGAATACTACCCCCTCGCCAATTCTGGCGACGGGGGTAGCATTCCACCCTTCTAGAGGGACACGACATGTATGTAACTGTGAACCCCGGTTAAAGTTAACTCGAGCCTTGGCATCACAAAATGGATGCTGCCACCACAGACACAAGTCTGACCTCCTGCTGCTGGGAGTCCTTCCAGCGACGGCGGCTTGGACAAAGGGTTTCCTGCCTTGGGAGGTGCTAGCACCACCCCAGACAGGATTTTGTGTATTGGGTAGGAAAGGCCTGAAAGGAATGAGACATGCCTGGGGCACACAAGGTGCCCTGTGCATACACCGGTTCAAACCAGTTGCTGGGGCACTCCAGCCCCAGCTCTGGCGGGAAACCGGACAAAGGATAGGGGGTGTAGCCACCCCCCTTCCTGGTCCCACCCAGGGGAGGGACCTAGTCAGTAGTGCAGCCCCCTTTAGCAGGATAAAGGTAGGAGCTGGTCCCATTCCAAATTAGATTAATCCTGAACTACTCTACAAGAAGAAACTCTGGACTTCGACGTTCTGCTTCACAGAAGACTGAAGAAAATCTCCCTTGTGGGCAAGGAGTGTCCACCCTGCAACTGCAGGCACCATCAAGCGCCCAGCGGCTTCACTTTGTCGTCTTCCTTCGAGGATCCAGACTTCAGAGCCCGACGAGACCCGGATTCCCAGACCTCTCCGACATCTACCTACATCTGCAGCACAGCTGAGACCCGTGGGTGCGACGAGACACGTGGGACCGGCCATCTTGAACGAACCTGCACTTAGCTTCCAGCACGACTCCCAAGGTAAACTCGACCAAGTGCTTTGGGGACTGAGAAGCCCCAGCCCCGAGCAGCCCCTGCACCGAAGATCAGCCCTCCAGCATCCACGAGATCTGCGTGGGGCCCTTCTGCTTGTTTGCTGCTCGACGCGTTGTCTGGTCACTTGCCGGCTGGCTAGTGGCCTCCTAGACGACGAACCTTTGAATCTTTGCTGCTGGTCTGGTTGCTCCAGACTGGCCCTTGCTCCCTTCCAAAAGAGGGGCACCCCGGACTCTCCTAGTCCGCACCAGACGCTTTCTTCACTCACCGCGTGGGTTGCCTTTGCCAAGGCCTGTTGACGCCGATTCCGGATCCAACACCGCCGACAGCGAGAGCCTGCGTGGGACAGCTCGTGCCTCCATCCTGGTCGTCGAAGACACCTCCTGGTCCACGTGGCTGCAGAGTCAAGCGTCCACTCTTCACCTGATCGCGACTACGACATCTGGTTCCTTCCTGGTTCCACACCGGTCACTGGCTAGTGACTTTGAACATTGTCCCCTCTGCTTTCAGGTCCTCTTCTTCACCTATCCACCCTTGGATCGCACCGGACATCTTCCTCCTGGTCGCCTGCAGCATCTTTTCTTTCAGGCTCCATAGACTTCAACGCGAGGACCCGACGCACTTTGACACCTATGCAACCGCAGCCCGTGGGTGAGGTAACGAGAGCATTTCGGTGCTCAAGGGTAGTTTACCTGTCCTAGCGTCCAGTTCCACAGTCGTTGTTGTCCTAACTAGTCAGGATTGTCCGTACTTACCTTTTACTTGAACTGTACTGTCCATAGACTTTGTTACGCATCTCGCGTGTGAGTTCACACTCTGCACACGCGTTCCGTGGGCCTCCTATTACTTACCTAGTGTTAGTGTAGCGTGGTCCCAACGATCCTACAGCCTCTGGATAGCTCCATTCCTTTTATCGACTTTCACATTCCACTTACTTAGTATATGGTTTGTCGTGCCCCTAGGGCACCATTGTAATTTTGTGCAACTTGTCGTATTTTTCGTAAGAGATTGTCATGTGCTTAGCTCTCTGACCTCATAAAGAGTTCAGAGGTGATTGTTATTAATAAATATACTGTTTATTTTCATAACAACCTGTGTGGTGTCCTTTCATCTGGTATTCAAGGGGTTATATTGTGGTAAAACAGCTGGCTTCACATGCCAAAAGAGTTTAGCCTAAGACTGCTTTGTCCATGCTACCATTAGGATAGCTGGTCTATAAGGTTGACTTACAACCAATCACCATAAGGGTTGTTTGGACTGATACAAGGTGATCACTAGAACTAGTGAGCATCATATATCAGGCCAACTTCTCACAAACGTCACCCGACGATATCTTTAACGTCACCCGACGATGTCTTTAACGTCACCCGACGATATCTTTAACGTCACCCGACGATGTCTTTAACATCACCCGACGATGTCTTTAACGTCACCCGACGATCTACACTAATGGAGGTTCATCTTTATAAGTTATTTTCCAAATGAAATCCACACTCTCCCCCATCTCAGTTACCTTTTCAGAAGGGCATATCCCATCCTTCTGTATGTCAGCACCTGGGTAAAAGGAAAGGTCAATCTCATTCATAAAAACAACATTCAAAGATATTTAACATTGAATCTTTATTCTAAAATTAAGCATGACAGAATGAGCCAAACAAACATGATTTAGCTTAGTAGCTACTTATAACCTAAAAGGGGCAAAATAAGTGATTAGATGTATTCTACACTAACTCAGAACGCCTCACCTTAGACGTGCGTCTTTCCATCTCAGCAGCGGAGCTGATCCCTCTCTCGCTCTTGCTTTTGTCTTCAATATGCTCGGGACTCTGCTCTCCCTCTATGGCTCACGAATACAGGTCTGCCTCGTCTGTGCTGCCATGGTTCCGAAATACTTGAACCCACTTCTGGACTCAGCCTCTGCCACTCCCGTATGATATCACTACGGGACCCTTGATCACCTTCCTTCCTTGTCTCAGGATTTTACTCAGCTGATGGTATGAATCTCTCGGCACCAGCCTTCGGACCAACTTCTCCTGTCTGCTCCACACGTTTCTTTCTCCCATCTCACTGCTCGCTCTTTTATAATGTAGAGCTCTCTTTCTCTATGGAAAATTCCGGTATCAGGCCGACTCCCACCAAATTCCTGTACCCATCCCCGGCTCCCTCCGCCTTCCACAGTGGCCACCTGTGTATTGCGTCTAGAACCGAAGAGACAAATACATTCCTTCGATAAGGGCCAGTCTTGACCGGTTTGTTACTAGCAGAAAACAGGCTAAGCTCTAAACATTACCTTTACCCTGCAAGCGCCTCGGACAGTCGAGGCAGAGGCACAAAATGGCTTCTCTCTAGCTTTCGGGCCTGTAGGCCCACAGAAGTGATAAAAGGCACTAAACCCTGTCAAAGCACATAGGTAAGCCCTACAAATGGACGCAAATGCAACTAGGACTAAGATGGTAGTGGATTATAGTCACCACCAGTCTAAAAATAGAATAAAATTACCCTGTCGTTACAATCATTTATAGAGCGCGACAGCTGCCCCAGCCAAGAGGCGACCTGGGGCTAACAACAGAATAGGCAACATCAGCACAAGAAGCAGTCTACACAGTGTGGCCTGGTATATGCTGTCCACTAATTAAAGTGGGCACCTTGCACCAGTCCAAACAACCCTTATGGTAATTTAAGAGGTCAAAGATAACCTTAGAAAGCTATCCAAGTGGTAGCTGTGGAGAGCAGCCTTCAGGCTTAGTCTTGAAGGAATGTTAAGCAGCTTGTTTTATCAGAATGTAACCTTATTGTATTGGTTAAATGAAAGGAGAACCACACAGTAGTTATAAAAATATGTATTTATTATTACAACACACTCTAAATACTTCACAGTATCTGCTCCACACAGATAAACACAATGCACACAGTACTGTAGCACAGAAACAATCGTAAGTAGCACTAATACACAGTGGGCTCCAGTAGGAGACCAAACCATATACTAAAATAGTGGTATAAGAACCACGACTCGAGTCAATACAGTGTCTATAGGATGTAGAATCGCTGGTACCCCGAGGAACCACCCAAAGTGAGTAGGTAGGGACCCCACGGAAGACAGGTGAAAAGTGTGGGAACACGACAGCGGGCGCGGTTGCACTTTTAAAGTTTAAGGACCCTTACCAGTCTATTACGAGAAAGCGCTTTGGATCATAGGAGGTTGAAGAGCCATCCCACCTGTGGATACCGTAGTACCAGAGTTACCTATCCCAGAGAAGCCGGGTGCGTTGGGCTGAAGTGGTGTCAGAAACCGCTGTCAATCGCAATGGAGGACGTCAAGGAAAAGCCACTGCTGGGAAGAAGAAAGGGTCTGTTGGAATCCATAGGTGGATTCAGGATGAAGAGAACCTGAAAGTAGAGGGGACAGAGTCTGGGTCACTCAGGAGTGACCAGGAGCTCGGTAGACTAATGTCCACCGATGTCAGGTGCTTCAGGTGCGTTGAGGGGGTCCCTGACTCTGTAGCCACCGTAACCAGGAGCCATTGAGGACAACCAGGAGCCGAATACGAGCTGTCCAACAAAGAATGTTGAGTGCTGAGGATTCGGTGTCCGGCGGGAGCACCAACAAGCCTTGGCAGCGGCAACACACGAAGATGGTCATGAAAGGTTATGGTTCGGACCACCAAGGTCCAGGAGACTCACTAAACACAGGGGAGTCTGGGCCAGCCTGGAGAAACCAGGGGAGCCGAAGAAAAGCAGTGTTGACCCTTAGGAGGACCCACAGGCCGGAGGCACAGGAGTCACAAGGGGACCTCAAGCAGAATTACAAAGCAACAGCCCACAGGGCACTCAGTGCGAGGAGGCCGAAGTTCTTTGGTGGAAATGGTGCCAGAAGTTGGGGCTACTCGGAGCCCAGTGCACTTGATTTGGGAACACCAACAAGCATATGCACTTGCAAAAGTACGCAGTGCACAGGGGTATGGGTATTGCAGCCCCACAATGGTTTCTGTCCTCAAACTTGGTGAGAGGGCAGCTCGGACCTCGAGGGACTTAGAAACCCACCTCCTGTGTTGCTGGAGCCTTCGGAGTCTGTAGGAGCTCAGGAGCAGCAGACCGGTATGTCGTGATGTGGTGCCTGTGTTTATAGGGGAGTGACTCCTTTACTTCAAGGGAGATGTCTTCGGTTGTCCTTGATGCTCCACAGGTCCTGCACGGAGCCTGTATTGTGCACTGGCACAGACAATGCTTTGGACGGAGTGGGGGACGAAGTCGGGCCCAAACGAAGTCCAGCGAAGTTCAGAGTCCAGATGGTCGAAGTGCAGTGGTTTCTGGTTCAGAAACTTGTCCATGTCGAATCTAGGGTCCTACAGCCAGGTAAGCCCTTTTGTACCCACGGGAGAGGGTATACACCCGTTACAACGGATCTTTTACTCCGCAGACCCATTACAACGCGACCATTACTCCGCATACCATTACAACGCATTGCGCTGGGGGGCGCTCTAGGATAGGGAATAAGTATAATTTACTATCCAAAACCTTCCCTAGGGTCCACGGGGACTGGAGTTAGAATAGTAAATTATACTTACCACTATCCAGCGCCCCAAGGCGCTATGCGTTGTAACGGTATGCGGAGTAAAAGTCGCGTTGTAATGGTCTGCGGAGTAAAAGTATGCGTTATAACGTCATACATCCCGGGAGAGGGTTGGACAGAATCAGCGGACCCTCCCAGGGGAGGGGCTACACAGTGGGGAGGTTACTCCCATGTCCTTTGTCCAGTTTCGCGCCAGAGCAGGAGCCAATGGCTCCCAGGACTGGTTTGAACGGGACTATGCACAGGGACACCAAATGTGCCCCTCAGGCAGACTTTCGGTCGCTGGCAAGCGCACCCACCCAGGCCAAATACATGAAATCCTGTCTGGGAGGTGGTCACACCTTCCTGTAATAGGATGCCTATCGTTCCACCTTCCTCTGCTCGAGCTTGGCTCAGCAGCAGGAGAGCAAAAATGTGTCTCTGGTCGACAGCAACTATTTTGTACTGCCCGGGACTAGAAGGCTGGTACCGGGAACACCAGGGACCCAACGGACCTCGCTTCTGATGGCTGGAATTATACCTCCCACACTGGCTACTGGTGTAGGGGTATGATTCCACAATGTTTGACACCAAACATGATAACCTTACTTTCAGCCATTTTACAGTTAGTCATTACGTGGTCGCATAATGGCACTCTATATGTCGTAAATGGCTGATACACTGACAATCCGGGAGAATGGACTCCATAGGTTGCGGGGGTGTTCTGCTCATGCAGTGGCACCCTCTCACTTAGAACCAAGAACCCTGTCTTCAGGATTAGTAAGGCCTGCTTTAGGGGTGAATTATAGGTTTTAAGTGCAGTGACCCTTAGATATAGTAAACATATCTCTTCAGTAAGTGGTGCGTGCACCAACTTACTCAGGCTGCAATGGCAGGCCTGTAGATCCATTTTGCATGGCCTCTCATGGGTGGCATAATACATGCTTCATCCCATGGGAGACCTCTGTGTTACCTATGCCCTGGGTACATGGGGACCATATACTAGGGACTGACAAGGGTACCCCAGTATCCAATCTGGTGTGTACCTAAGTATATGGTATAACATTTCAGGGGTCCTGATTAGCAGGATCCCAGTCAGACTAGTCAAAAACCAGCAAACACCATCAGGGCCGTTTCTACCATTAGGCAAGACTAGGCCTAGGGCGGCAAAAGGGCTAAGGCGGCAAAAGGGGGAAAGCATTTTTAAATTGTGCATGCATACAATGCCCACCGGAACAGTCTGCATTCATTTCACAGAAGTAGCAGGTGAAATTCTTTACGTATGTTATCCTTCTTTTCATTTTTTTTAATTTCAGTATTGGGAATTTAATAGGGAAGGAACCCATTTCATTACCTTTAAAAGCAGTATAAATAATGTCACCATTCTCGTGAGGACACATGGAAAAGAGTACACACATAAGTGAACGTAAAACAAGTAAGAAAAGCTACAAATATATTGTATTTTAAATAACATCAATAAGTTTGCAAGGAACACTTTGCAGTGCTCCAAGTGACAAATGGGAAAGTAAAATAGAAAGAAAAATGTGGAGAAGTGGAGATAAAGGGAGCCGTCAGGAATAACAAAGCGAAAAGGAGCACAACATACAGCACAATAAGCTCTTTCTTAAAAGGTCAAACAGAGCTTCTTCCCAGAATACATGTCATAGAACACTGCAACTTATTGGGAGACTCAATCTGTATAAGCAGCAAGGAATCAGGGCCTAGATTCACGAAAAGTCATTCAGAGATGGGCTGCATCATAAAAAGTTGTACTGCACTATACAACTTTTTTGCCTCATGGTCAGGCAGCAGCATTTGTATGTGAATGCAAGCGCACCTGCTTGTACATGCTGCACAGCACACCCTAGCATAGTGGTGTGGTGGAGCGGGTCGGCGGTACCAGTGTGTGGGTCCCCAGGGCAGTCAATCTTGTAGCGCTGGAAAGCGCTACCAATAACGGCCCTGAGCATAATTTTTGGCCAGTCTCCGAGCGGTGCTTTATGCAACAGCCAATGACGGTGACTACGTCCCGCACGTCGCACCACCATCTCTCTCAGCACGCGTGGGATGGACTGTTTGTGTCGGCTACTCTGGTGCCTAAAAAATAAAATAATCCTGTCAGGTAATTGTTTAATAATTCATGAATTTCATTTGTTTTTAAGCAGTGCAAATAGGTGGCTAATAGCACGCCACACACAAAAAAATATATGGTGCTAAGAGGCTTATTTTTTCCATCATGTCAATCTGAAATTCATTTTTTGTTTTTCCTCCCCAAAATACAGGTTCCCGTCTTATTATGGTCTAGTGAAAAAAAGACGACTAGCCATAATTTATTTTCTAACCTACAATAAAAACAAGTTCACATTGTGCTCTGCCTCTTGCGCTTTAGCTTTTGGGGTTGTTTGTCACGATTTATGCAGCGAGACATATCAGCGGTGGCTAAATATCAAGCGTGTGATGCTTGACCTGCGTGAATAAAATCATATAGCGAGACTCTCCAATCCACCTAGTTCTAGAGTCAGTTTGGCAGCTCTATATGATTTACCACTCAAATGTACCCAGGCAACTATTGTACCGCGCTGTGATGTTCTACAGCTACGTTTGCGCTCCATACGCCCACTTACAAAACATACATCACTAATTAAATTGTACCTTGGGCTTAGCTAATAGGTCAATATTACTCAACACAGAGGCACTTCTTTTTAACTTGGAAAGATAAAAGGCTGAATAGACCGTGCAAATATTTCTATTTGTGACAAGCTAACACTGCAGATCTCTGCAGCAAGCGGTTAACCTGCTCAGCTGTTTGGCCATGTGCTCTTTGATTGTTGGTGTTATTTATACTCAGGGCCACTTGAAATTAAGCGTCAGGGGTAACCAAATTATGCGGAGAGTTGGCTAAATTATGCGTCAAAAAAAGGCAAATTATGCGGCATAACAAGGCACATTTTGTTACCTAATGCATTAATTCTTCTAGCCTGGATGACAGGGGAAGAGAGTGATGGTAGTAAAAGGGAGGGGGCGGCATTTTTTAATTCTCGCCTAGGGCAGCAAAACATCTAGAAACGGCCCTGAACACCATGCAAAAACTGGGGGTAACTATGCAGTCAGATCCTACCTTCCTTCACCGAAGATTAGAAAGGAAATGGAGATAATGGGCCATATGTATGAAACTTTGGTTTTGCGATTCTCAAATAGCGATTTTATGCGAATCGCTATTTGAGAATCACAAAACGCTATGTAGGATTTGCAAATAATTTAGCGAATTCTACATATTTCTTAATTGCGAATTGCAAATTGCGATTCGCAATTAAGGAATACCTCTCCCCATTCATTCCTCTGGACCAATGAATGGGAAGACATTCTCAATTTGTGATTCTCATTTAGAGAAACGCAAATTGAGAATGCAATTTCAAGGGTGCCAGGGTGTCAAAAGGACATCCTGTTGCATCCCTGAAATGTGCATGTATTCACTTTGAAAAATTCAAAAAAGTGGATTTTTCAAAGAAATCACAAATTACCACCAATTTGCCATTCCTTATGGCCAAATTGCACTTTTTCTGGGCCTCTTACATTGTATTTAAGGAATTGCAATTTGCAATTCCTTAATTGCAAAATAGGGATTTGCAAATTTGTGATTCCTTATTTTGCGAGGTTGTTTTCTTTCATACATCCCACTTAGCTAAATTGCAATCGCTATTGCAGAAATTCTGCGAATTTCGCAATTTTGAATAATACATATATGGCCCTAGATGATAATCCTCGCACAAAAGCAGAATACAAAATGTCCATTCAAGTCTATAAGAACCTAATACTGAAGGAAAATGCTTTCTACTTAAAAGAAATTGAAGCGGCAAATGGCTGCTCAAAAGTATTGTTTGCCACGGTAAAAAAATCTCTCGAAACTTCCAGACCCACGTGATCTTAGAACTAGCCATCAATTTTGCAACCCACTAGCTATGTCATTTCAGCATGAGGTTAAATCTGTCTATGACACTTTTATGCTTTTGACAAGGTCAACCATGATCTGCTAGTTGACCGTCTATCCTCACTCGGGATCAGGGATAAAGCGCTCTCCCTGCTGAGCTCCTTCTTATCAGATCGCTCCCAAGCGGTGACTCTTGGGAAACTTATTTCTCCCCATCCTTCTCCCTACCCTGCGGAGTACTTCAGTGATCCTCCCTGAGTCCGACATTATTTCATCTGTACCTCATCCCTCTGACCAAATTAATCAAAAGCTACAGTTTCATATTGGAGTCGTATGCAGGTGACACACAGATAATTGTCTCAATTAATAGCTCATCAAACTCAACAGCAGTTAGATTCCACGACTGCATGTGTCATATAGGCAATTGCATGTTAGAGAACTGTCTAAAACTTAATCCAAAACTGAAGTACTTTTTTTCGCTAACAGCTCAACAATCTGGACAGACAGTTGGTGGCCCTCCCAACTGGGCCCTTTGCCAACCCTGTCAAATAAAGTAACAAAATCTTGGTGTACTATTCGTTATCAATTTGTCATTTGAAGCTCAAATTAACCACACTACTTCTGCTTGCTTCTTTATTCTTAAAGTTCTGAGAAAAATACTACCTCTAATTCCTTTTGATTTGAAAAATAACAGTGGTCACTGCACTAATTTCATCGAGGCTAGACTACTGTAATGCATTGTTCACTAGTGCAAATAAGCGAAGTATTCAGAAGCTCCAGGTGGCAGAGAGCGCAGCAGCTTGGTTACTTCTGGGTATTGCGAGATTTGACTCCGCCTCTAAGGCCCTGACTAAACTGCACAGGCTTCCAGTTGCTAAGCGTTTTCAGTTTAAAGCCTTATGCATAGCACAGAAATAATTGCATGGACTAGGGCGGAGCAGATGTCAGGGCATCGGAAGCCATACACCCCAGCTAGACCACTTAGGTCAGCAGATTGGGTGAACCTGGTCACCCACAGGTCACGAAAAGACAAATGGGGGGGGGGGGGGGGGGGGGGAAGCTTCACTCATACAACGACTAGACTCGGGAACTGCATGCCAACAATACTGAAAAAAGAAACTAAGTTGTTAAAATTCAGAAAGGGTCCAAAGACTTGGCTTTTTAGAGGGCGAGTCCAAACTAACTCTATACAATCCGATCGTTCTGAAGGTAGCGCCTAGACCCCTTCGGGTATATGTTTCGCTCTATAAATGCCTCATTTCATTTTTCAAGCCCTGGGTGCATTACATTCCTGTGCGGCAGGCCCTTTTTAACCTCAGAGAACTACTGCAGGTTGTAAAGGAGAACAAAGTTGTACAACAAATTTCAGAAAGGGGGCGCCAGTTCATCTCTGACCACTTATGCATAGAGGATGTTTTCTGCTATTGGGAATCACTGCTGAAAAAGTATGCCAAGCTTCTAAAGTACAAAGTGAAAAGGAAAAGGAGCTATGCAGACCTTGCTCCGCCATATGTGTAAACAGAACTCTAAGTTCTACTCACGTAAACAGAACTCTTGAGTCCAAACCAGTATCTGAAACGGTCTACATTTCTGGGACCAGTGACAGTTTTCAAGCATAAAAGAAAGTTCAGTTTTCAATGTTGACTGCCCAGCAGCATATATGAAGCTTTAGTGACCACTTAGATTGGTCCAAAGGGGAAACTAGCAGCCTATTGCACCTGCCTATCTAAATGTAACTTTCTTTTTAAATGGGACTAACAACTCCAATCAGATTCACTGCCCTACCTAGAGATTCTGCCACCAAATAAACACTAGTTTTCTTTCAGTTGCTGGGACTCGTCAGATCGTCAAAATCTTTTCAGAAATCATTAAATACTTACCTATTTAACAGTTAGGGCATGAGGGCTATTGGTCAGGCTTCGCCTCTGTTCATCATTAGATGCTAAAAGCGCTGGGACACTTTAGGAGTAGCTGTGCGCTATATAAATCCTTATCATTCATCCATTCAATGTCCGCAGGTCAAGCGGTTTTGGAGCCACATGCTTCGTACAGATCCGTCAACTCTGCTCTGTGGCTCTAGCGCTGGACCCACTAGAGCTCTTGGTGGGTGGTTCCAGGGAAAACTTTGTCTATCCCCAAACCACCCCATGGGACCACTATTTATCGTCTTCCTCTTGGAAGAATTGCCTACGTCCAAGCCTCACGCTATGGGTGGATTAAAGTGTGGTGGAATATATATATATATATTACCTACTGGCGGTCGCCAGTAGGTATATATAGTTAGGATTTTTTCTCTATGGGATTTTTGAAAATTCTATGTCTAATAACTTTGGCGTTTGTGGACGGAATTGGCTGAAATTTTCAGGAAAATGGAACATTTTGTTGCTGAGCAGCCCCTGAAAATTTGGGGGGGTTTCGTCAAGGGGAGGCCGAGAAAAATGGGGGGTCCCAAAACGTGTTTTTAACATTGAGTTTTCCATAGGGCGGTTGGCCTCACTTTTAGCCCGAACGGCTGAATGGATTTGCACGAAACTTGGTAAAATTGTAGGGACTGGTAGCCCGATGTGCCTTTGCTAGGTCTCAATATATGTGCTCCAGTGGATTTTGAGAAATTAACGTTCAAAAAAGATATATATCTGTAACAGCGGACCGGGCAGCGTTCCAGTTCGCGTACTTTTCGCGGTACGGAGCTTTGTGAAGCGAAGCCGATTGGTTCTCCGGCGTCTGTAAACATTCCAAACAGTCCGTAGCGGCCGCCATCTTGTCTCTCGGTAGGATCGAGAGACAAGAGGAGGCCAAAGCGAAGGGGCAAATGACCATAAGGGGGCATAGTAGATCCTCGCTGACCCCCTAGGTTTGATGTGGAGGTTTTAAAAGGGCCCCGCGGGGCAAAAAAAAATAATAATAATAATAATCGAACGGCTGAATGGATTTGTACGAAACTTGGCAAAATATTAGGGACTGGTAGCCCGATGTGCCTTTGCTAGGTTTCAATATATGTGCTCCAGTGGATTTTGAGAAATTAACGTTCAAAAAAAGATATATATCTGTAACAGCGCTCCGCTTCGCGTACTTTTCGCGTTACGGAGCTTTGCGAAGGTGATTGGTTCTCCGGCGTCTGTAAACATTCCAAACAGTCCGTAGCGGCCGCCATCTTGTCTCTCGGTAGGATCGAGAGACAAGAGGAGGCCAAAGCGAAGGGGCAAATGACCATAAGGGGGCATAGTAGATCCTCCCTGACCTCTTAGGTTTGATGTACCATTTTGCCAAGTTTGGTGTAATTCCGTTCAGCCATTCAGGCTGTAGACGTATCTAAATGTCCT
This sequence comes from Lissotriton helveticus, assembly GCF_964261635.1. Classification (NCBI taxonomy): domain Eukaryota; kingdom Metazoa; phylum Chordata; class Amphibia; order Caudata; family Salamandridae; genus Lissotriton; species Lissotriton helveticus. Next base: position 1,906,677,287 of record NC_136059.1, read on the forward strand.
ATGGAAAATTGCATGGGGAAAACACATTTGAAAGTGTTGAAATTTAGAACCAATTAAAATGTTACTTTGGTTTTGTATTTGTGTGTGATGAAAGTTAATTGGTTATGTATATATCTAAAATGAGAGGAAACCACAGCCATTTTGTGATACTACTGTCTGAGGTACATTTGTGAGGAATTTTTGGTGCTCAATTTCTGGTGTTTGGTTTACACAGTACTAACACTTCTCCTACTTTTAAAAAGGTGAGTTATTAATTTGTAAGGGGAACTATGTTGTACACTTTAAGATAATTTGAAAAATGTTTTCTGTTATTTATTTACAGTCCTTCTGTTATACTAAATACTTGATAAAGTTAGTTTTATATTATGTATTACTAAAAACGATAAATGAAAGTGATTATTTTTTTCTGCAATTTACAGCAAGCAATTTCAAAATAAAATGGCTCACAATGAAGAGACCGTGGCAATTTCTTTTGAATTATCCACTACATTAATTGAAATTGACAGCACCAATAATGAAATATTCTCACAAGGAGGAGATGACTTGAATGATTTTTTTGATCAATCTCTTGATGGCGAATTTATCGAATGTTTGGAGACCATAGAGTTACAAGAATCATCATTGCAGACTTTTCATGAGGAGATTCCAGATGAGATGATTGAAGAGGAAATTCCTGATGAGGACATGTTACTAGTTCTTTCAAATTTTAAAAATTCAGAAGAATAAATTTATATTTAGAAATACAAAAATTGTTTGAGACATTATTCATTTTTATTTTTAATTTATGAGGTTGTAGCGAAGTGATTGTATTATAAAATGAGACTTATAGTATAGAGTGGAACATTTTTATGTTACATGGTAAGTTTACTCATATTTACTTCCCTTCTCCCACTATATTATCTCCAATGTGTATTTGACATCTCTTCTTCATCTCCGGCCTCCTTTCTCTCACTGTCTGTCTCTGATGCATCTTATCGCTGCCATTTTGTGTAATTACAGAAGAGAGTAAAATAAAATAGTTCGGAACGTGAAAAGGGGGCAAAGTAGAGTACCCCTCACCCCCTAGGCCTTCTCAAGCGGTCCCAAAAGGATCAGTTTCTGCTTTCCTGAGAGATTATGGTATGAGTTCCATATACCACAATAACTTGCATTACAACATGCAAGATATCTATCTCCTATTACCAACTTTTGGAGATATTCGCGCTAAGCGCGAATATCTCCAAAAACTAACACCTGCCCTGAGCAGTTCTTAGCCATGTTATCCAATGGGAGGTGGATAACATGGCTAAGAGCATTAGCTCGGTAATGCATGAATATCGCTGACTTTTTAGCGATATTCATGCATTGCGGCCGTTTTTTATCGCATTTGCGATAAACCTTGATTTTAGCAAGGTTTATCTTCGATAATTTCTGACGATGCTTAGCGGTAAAAAATTCGTTGCTAAGCATCGTTAGCGATAAATATCGCTTAACTTTGGCAATATGCACCAACGTCTGTTAACGTTCGATTCGAAGGAAATGAGGAAGTGTTGAAAAACATTGTCTGCGCCATCTTGCCTTTTTTGAAATGCCACACTTTTGTTGTGCACGGCAGCCATTTTAGATGCCTTGACCAGACCCACTCTCTGCACGCTGTCGATTCGTAGCAAGGCTCCCCACCCTCGCAAGCATCTTCCCCAGGCACTGCTCACCCCCGCTCTCTGTCTTATGCATGGGCAATAAACCTCCCCCCATCTGCGCTGCTCTTCCCTGAGAATCACACTCTGTGCCCGCCCGACACCTCCCTTTCGCCCTATTCACTACCGCACCCTCTGACACTCCTCTTCCTCTGTGTCCGATTGTCCAGGCCGGTCCTAGGCTATCAGCTAGCCCTGCAGATGTAGTTTATGGCCCCAGCTGTAAAGAATCACCCCTCTTCAAAGGAGTTATAGTAGATCAAGGCCCACACCCGATGAGATCCGTCACACCACACGTGTTCATACTATCTGAAAACCATCCTGTATTGTGATTGGGGAGGGGACCGAGCCTGAAGCGGAAGATTCCAGGGATGACTCTTTGTACATCAAAGTTTTTACAATTATGTGTCACATTAAAAATATATAGCACTCCAACAAAGTAGTAGGAATATAAAACTTTAATAACTTATAAATATATACAACAAAACAAAAACAGTAAAAACATTTAAACAACGAAGAGACCGTGGCAATTTCTTTTGAATTATCCACTACATTTATTGAAATTGACAGCACCAATAATGAAATATTCTCACAAGGAGGAGATGACTTGAATGATTTTTTTGATCAATGTCTTGATGGCGAATTTATCGAATGTTTGGAGACCATAGAGTTACAAGAATCATCATTGCAGACTTTTCATGAGGAAATTCCTGATGAGATGATTGAAGAGGAAATTCCTGATGAGGACATGTTACTAGTTCTTTCAAATTATGAAAATTCAGAAGATGTTGCCTTGGTGCCGCACTGATTTGGGTATCCGGCGTGGGGCGTCCCGGGGGGTGGGTTGTCAGTAGCGGTCTGTTGTGCGAATAGTTCCAAGGCAGCAGAACGCGCTGAAATCTGGATGTCACGAAGGTGATGTCTAGTAAGTTGCCGCCCAGCAAATAACGGCGTGGGGCGCCACGGGGGGGTGCGGGGGGGTGCGGGGGGGGGGGGGGAAGGCAGTCCAAAGTTCCGTTAAAAGGGCAAAGGAAAGGATCGGTGGTTTGAACCATCAGTCAAAAAGGGGAGGGGGTGCAACAATTTTTCCTACCGGGTCACACTGTGCTTTCACCGGAACTGAGGTCTGCAGGATTCTAGTCATTCAAACTGAGGCTGGCGCCAGCATGGGAGCGCCGACGTCCCGCGGCTACAGTTTCGTCACTCCACGGGCGATCATGGCAGTCATTCCCCATCGGGGGTGTCTGCGGGGGTCGGGGACTCCCGCGGCTCCTCTAGAATCTTCAAGGTCGTGGAGGACTACGGTGGTGGAGTCAACCAGTGACCGGGCCATTTCTTTATGCTGGGCCCGCTCTTGCCAGGTCGACCGCCATTTTGAGAGTTCGGTAGCTACTGGCGATCGCGGGGTCAAATGAGCGGACGGGCTCCACCCTGCTGGGCGAGACGTTGCAGCATCGCCACAGTGGAAGAACCCTTTTCCGGGCGCCTGGAGCGCTGAGGGTGCAGCTGGGAAGCCTCCACCTGGGGAGGCGGGAGAGGCCTGTTCGCACCGTCTCTCCCTCCCAGTGCACCCCACGGCGTCTCGCTTGAGATTTGTTATGGCCGGACCAGGCGATGAGGACGAGAGGGGGGGGGGGGGGGTCGGAGGCATGTGCAAGACATCCCCCCCCCAGGGTTGTTGCAGCAATTATTCAAGAAAGAAGAAATGTCCCGTCCGTCTTTGGGCCGGACCTCCGGTGGATGGCGGCCGGACACCCTTTGCTCTGGCCCCATGAACGGGTTCCTTGGCTCATCGGCTGCAGCCGGATCCCGTCGGCCCCAGCCCCCGGCCGTTGGTGGCCGGACCGGGAGAGAGTGTGGAGGGACAACCTGCAACTCTCAAGGGCCACCGCGGCCGGACTGGGAGAGAGAGGGGAGGGTCGAGGACACGGACATTCCCCCCCTGAAACTCTCCAGTGTTGTCAATCCCCCTGGCCGGGTCCTGCTGGCCTCGGCCTCGGCCTCTCCTCCGGCTACACCCTACGTGATGATCTCCTGGCCGAGGCGTGGCAGCAGGACCCGCCTTATATGTGTTGCTTCCGGCTGGGCGTAGCCGAAAACCTGTTGCCCTTTGGAAGTTTCTAGAATGGGGCGGATGTCTGCTGACTTCTATCTTTCCCAGTTTGCCGTTATTTGTCCGTGGCAGGCGGTGGGACAGACACGTTTTGGGGCAGTGAGGGGCGATGTTTTCAGGTTTCTTATTACGGGCTTACTTCGAACGTTTCTTGTTTCTAGGACAATAATAGGTTTTATCATTACGTATTGTTATCGTTTCTTTGTTTGTTATTTAATAAAAAGTTCATCAGTGGCCTACTGATTTTCGTTTTCCTATTCTTTTCTTTCCAGGTTGTTTAATGCTAAAGTTTCTGTTAACAGGATACAGTGATCACTTCGTTATTATTGCATATGTCCTTTTCACTAGGGGTGCTCTCTGGTCGGGCCAGATGACCTATCTCTAGTAAATGGTCCGGGTGAAACAGGTGCATCAATCAGTGGGGAGTAGATAGGCATGACAGATTACAACGGGGGAGAAAGGTCCGCATTACGTACCCTTTCACTACTTGCAAAGATTTTCCTACGTTTATTTGCAAACAGGGAATACCTCCAAAAAGAACTAATTCCCAACCAGTCAATGTTCGGACAATCAATCAATCAATGAGGAATGAAATAGGTACGACGTGTTAAAGGCTTGCGTTACCTACCCTTCACTATCTGCAAAGGGAGAGAGAATATTCCTATTCTTCCTCGTTTGCAGGCAGAGAAGATCCTTAAGAGAACCAACTTCGAACAATTCAATGCTCGATTCAAACAATCAACAAGGGGTACTGTGAACACAAATGAACGCCGCTTATGTACATACACATTGCTATTTTCAACAGGTTGTTCCTAATGTTTCTATTTTAACGAGGTCAAAAAGAGATCCCATTAGTGGCCTACTGATTTTGCTCGATTCCTTTTGTTTTTTTACACGATTTTTCGCTATCTGCAAAGACTAAACAGAGTATTGCGACTCTGTGCTTGTTTGTAAATAGAGAATGAACCAAAGAGAACAATCAATCAAATGGAGAGAGAAGCAGGCACGACGGATTACAACGGGGGCAAAGGCCTGCGTTAACTACCCTTCACTATCTGCAAAGAGAGAGTACTCCTAATAGAAATGAGGGGTGGGGGGCAGCATTCAAAGCAGATCAGTGTGCATAAACACGAAAATGTTTTTACTTACCACGTACTTGACATTCGACAGCTTATGATATTTGCTATTAAAAAACCATTGAAATTCACTGAAAAAACCATAGGTTATAGACCATACATAGTTAGGAATTAGCATTTACAAAACCTTGAAAATTCACTGAAAAAACCATAGGTTATAGACCATATATAGTTAGGAATTAGCATTTACAAAACCTTGAAAATTCACTGAAAAAACCATAGGTTATAGACCATATATCGTTAGGAATTAGCATTTAAAAAACCTTATTTTACTCACACAAAACCATTGAAATTCCATATATAGTTAGTTGCACTAACTATATATCGCGCACCCGCAATCCACTGCTGATGATGTCACATATTACATCATTCATGACATGGTCAGTGACATCACTGATGACATCACTGATGACATCTCAAATGACATCACTGATGACAACATCCAGTGACTGTATGTTTCTGTAAAGTTAAAATGTGTCTTACATATTGAAGAATGAGTGGAAGTATAAGTGTCTGGACAAAGGATTTAGTAGGTGCATGACTGAATGTATGAGTGAGTGATTAAATGTGTCTCACTGAGTGCATGGGTTAGTGACTAAAGTGTCTTAATTTGTGCATCATTATGTCTGTTGTTCTGTAAACTGCTGCATGTGTTGATCAGTAGCTATATGATTAACTATATGGGTTACTGATTGATTGTCCAAGTATTTGTATGGGAGACTGAGTGTGTGTGTGGCTGGCTGGGAGGTGTGTGACTCTGTGCAGATCAATGTGTACTTGTATCAATGATTGTATAACAAGGTAAGTATGTGTTAGTATATGTTTGAAAATGTAAGGTGCTCTATGTTTAACTGTATAGACAAGAAAATGGAAGTGTCATTGATTCTTTACAGGACTGACTAGGTGTGTGAGTAACTCCATGGATGAGTGGCAGACTGTGAGTGTCTGTATAGGTGTATGAGTGCATATGATAGTGTTGTAAAGATGAGTGATTGTATGTATGAATGATTGTATGGGTGAATGAGTGAAGGTGTGTGTAGACGTAGGAATCAGTGAGTGCGTATGTAGTAACTAGTATTGGTGTGTCAATGGTTTCAAAAATTATATTCTGTATTTAACACTGGGTGAAACAGAGGTTATATTAAAATGTGAGGAGATGCATTGTATTGTCACATGAATGATATCATCAGTGATGTGGTCATTGATGTCAAATGAGATGTCATCAGTGATGTCATTTGAGATGTCATCAGTGATGTCATCAGTGATGTCACTGACCATGTCATGAATGATGTAATATGTGACATCATCAGCAGTGGATTGCGGGTGCGCGATATATAGTTAGTGCAACTAACTATATATGGAATTTCAATGGTTTTGTGTGAGTAAAATAAGGTTTTTTAAATGCTAATTCCTAACGATATATGGTCTATAACCTATGGTTTTTTCAGTGAATTTTCAAGGTTTTGTAAATGCTAATTCCTAACTATATATGGTCTATAACCTATGGTTTTTTCAGTGAATTTTCAAGGTTTTGTAAATGCTAATTCCTAACTATATATGGTCTATAACCTATGGTTTTTTCAGTGAATATATATATATATATATATATATATATATATATATATATATATATATATATCACAAACGCTTGACTGCTGTAATCAATAATAGGATGTTCAAGTTAGAGAGGATTTGGCTACCCTTTAAAAAGTATACCAAATGGGACAGTAACTGACCAGTTCTGGTCACCACGATACCGGACATCCTATAGCGAACTCGAATGTGAGGAGTCTCGTCCTTAGAGAGAGCGTGTTAGAAGACTGTGTTGGCAATTCCTTGTGAACTGTACTTGATAATATGCTCATGTATTACACTGATATTTATGTTTTGTGATGTTTCATGCTCATATCACGAGAAGCTGAAATATGCATTTGTTGTCAAGACACCAGCCCTGTCACCCCTTTTCTAATGATGTAATCACCCTGGCTTCTCCATAAAACCCCCAAAATAAGTAGTCATTTTTTTTATTGAAAGGCAGGAAGGGTTCCACTATTGAGCAACGAGACTGGTGTTGTGAGGAAATGTGGTGCATTATATTGTATGGTAGGGTGACCTCACTGTGTAACACACTACCAACATTTCTAGGACCAGTCAGGTATCGTTTGTCAAACCTATTTTTTCCCCAAGCCTTTGTTTATAAGTACAATTAAACTTTGCAGCAAAGGACATTCGCCACAGCGGAAAGCCAGTCAAGAAGAGAACAAACGCACAGCAGTATATGCAACAGCTGTCAACATAGAGGCAGTATATCGATCTATACAGTACAGTGCATCCACCTTGCCCTAATTGTGTTATTTTACCAACCATCTCAAGACCACTCAGGCCTTTAATTTTCCATGTCAGTAGATACATTACTCTATGAAGCGCCCCCACTAGCCAGAAGCCTATTTCCCAGGGCCCTCCAGAGTTGCACATCATCCTCCAGTTTCTCATCCCTCCTACTTAGTTTCATGTGAATCTCTTCTGCCAGTGTCCACTGCTCAAACTCCCTGCACCAGCTCTCAGTCTTTGGGGCACACTGGCTGATCTATGTTGTTGCGACCCTGCGGCAAGCAAGTACCAGCGCAAACTGGAGGTATTTGTATGCTATCTTGTGGCCCTTAGGCCTGCTTATATAGCCATGAGGCAAGTTTGCAGTGTGAGGAAACACTGCAATGAGGTGGTGTGTACTAGTTTTTATTTGTTTGTCAAACCTCAGCTCAACCATGGTTAACTGTGGCTTTGAACGGTTAACTGTGGCTTTGAACAGTCAGGCTTCAACAAAGGAACACGTGTAAAGCATTTAAACAGCACCAAAACAACCGAAGAAGCGACTCTCTAGAAATCAGTCACCAATTTATAAAAATAGCGAATATTTTAATTAATTTATGGTCACTAAAATGAAAAAGATCCACTGGAGGTTTCTGGGGCTACAGATTTGATAAGAAACAATACATTAGGACTTTTCACTTATCCACAGACAACCATTGGCAAATTCAACAAATTTGACACTTAAAATCTTTTTCAAGGAAACCTTGGTCAAAGTAGAATGCAGTTGCTTTGAAATACTTTGGGTGACCAACTCAGCAGGTGCAAAGAGGACCAGCAAGTTGGAAAGTAATAGTTATCTCGTCAAGAAAAGCAGCCTTCAGTTCCATTGTCAGTGGTCCCTTGCAGTTGACTTCTATGGAGAGGTCCCGATGCCAAGGATATAAGATGCTGAAGATACTCAAGGATGCTGATATGATGTGCGGTCAATGGGGTTCTTCCTGGGGCTACTCCTCGGCCCACGGTCCTGGTGGGGCGACTTTAGCCACATGGGTCGACGTCCCTTAAAGTCCTCTTTGGTTTAGCATAAGTCTAGTTGCCACTGGACCACTGGTCTCAACAATACCAGCAGTTCCCTTCTTTTGGCGATAACGTTCCTCCTGGGCTACCAAACTGCACTCCAACGACTCTACCCGGTCCAGCAGACTTGGGTACAACTTTTGAGCATTGGGTCTCAGTCTCCTCCAGTGCTGCATTGTGACGAGGAGCAATGATCTGATGATCTGGGCTACCAACTGACCCAGGTAGGCTGCCTCAACCTTGGTGGCCCCTCGCTGCCAACATAAAGCCAGCCAACTTGAAATCTCTGCTTCTGGCTGGGTATTGGGGGGTGACTATTCTAAGAGCAGGACACATCAGGTACAGTCATTTCCTTTGCTACTCCAAGGAGTAGCAGGTGAACCAATTTTGGTGCAGCCTTTTCTTTGCCGCTTCCTGGGTCACTATGGCAGTCTTTCAGTCATCTTCTCCACCCCAAACGAGTTTTCATTGCCCAGAAAGTACTGTCAGGGGAGGGCACAGTCACTAGCCAATGAGCTACTAGGTTCCCTCCCACCTGATGACAACTTCCTCTGGAGTGTGGCATTTAGATATCCTAGAGTGCTCCATTTTTCCCACTCTCATGGCGGCTAAACCCTTCTCTTGGTGTGTAGAGCTCAGTAGCCTGCCCTAGAGGAGTGGCTATCTGAGGACATATCCATGAAAAAAACGGTTTGGGCTGTGTTTTCCCCGCTCTGTCCCCAACGTCAACCAGTCTATCTAGACAAAAGTGCAGCCACTCTTAAGTGTTGTTACCAATTGCCCTTCAAAAGTGGCTTTCCCTTTGAAGATTGACTTTTGGGCTAACAATCTGAGTGGCTTCCGTCCAGAAGGACGCAACACCTCCTCCAGTGGCAGGCCTCTATTGTTACTTGTCCTGGGAGCCGTTGACATGTCTCCTCAGGCAGGCAGAAGGCTGCCTTGTGGCCGGCATGGGAAAATGGCCAGTGGAAAACTTGGGCAACAGAGTGGCACCAAGTTACATTTATTAAGAATTAGACATGAAGTCGGGATTAATGTAATGAGTTGCTTGATACCTTAAAGTACGATCTTTGGTAGTCCCATTCAGAAGTTAGCACTGCTGGGTTATCAGTGTGTAACTATCAATGGGGCTACCAATCTCTCTCTTACAGTAATAACGACCATAACGTGTTTTGTCCGATAGAACAAGTTAAACACATAATCTACTTTCTAATACGCAGTACCCTGCCTTAGGACTCGATAGGGCTGCTTTAGGGTGACTTACACACATTAACCCCTTGGCCGCGGCGGTAATTCCGCCGCGGCGCTGGGGGGGGCAGGGGGGCCGCGGGTCGCCGCCATGCTCGTGACAGAACCACTCCGTCACGAGCGAGCTATGCTTGTGACGGAGTGGTTCCGTCACGGCCCGGCCCGCTCAATAGAACGCGCTGCGCAGGCGCGAAATAGATGCCGCGCAGGCGCGGCGGCTGGGCCGTGATGGAACCACTCCGTCACCAGCACAGCGCGTCCGTTGCTGGTGACGGAGTGGTTCTGTCACCAGCACGCAAGGAGTTAAAAAGGGAGTTTGGGCTTTGCCGTTGCTTATTATTATTATTAAGCTTGTAAAGCGCTTGGTTACTCCAACGAAGTGTCCCCGCGCTAGAACATCATCAACCCCCAGCTACTGTCCTGAGCTACAGCCCATTCTGCACGTAAGACTATCAAACTAGAGAGGTCAAGGAGTATTACTACCGACTACCAAAAGGGTGTTGGAAGAGCCAGGTTTTTACATTTTTACGGAACAGAGACTCCGACAAGCAGGTCCTAAGATCCGCAGGCAGGTCATTCCATGCCTTAGCTGCCAGGAAGACGAAGGATCTCCCTCCAGCTTGAGCCTTCTGCACCCTGGGCACAATCACCTTGGCAGAGCCCAGCGACCTCAAATCCCGTACTGGTTGGTAAGCCGTAAGAAGGAGGAGCAGAAATCGCAGTCCCTTCTGATTGAGGATCCTGTGACCAAAGCATAGAGCTTTAAAGGTAACTCTGGCCTGTATTGGGAGCCAATGAAGTTTCTTTAGAGCTTCCCCCACCGAGGCCCGCCTAGGGATATTCAGGATCTGCCGGGCTGCAGCATTTTGAACCTTCTGCAAGAGGTTAACATTTCTGGCGGTCACCCCTAGGTACAGTATGTTGCAATAATCAAGGTGTGAAGTAACAAGATCCTGTACAATAGTTCTTTTGGCGTCAAGGGGGAGTAGGTCCATCATTTTGAGTAGCATTTTAAGAATGCCAAAGCAGGCTCCGGCCACAGCCGTTATCTGCTCGGAGAAAGACAGATTTTTATCGAACCAAACTCCCAGATTCTTCACCTTTGCTTTCAGTGCCGGCGTAGGTCCCAGTACCTCAGGCCACCATCGCTGTGACCAAAGGGAGGGCTGTTTACCAACAACCATCACCTCTTTCTTCCCCACGTTCAGCTGGAGGCAGCTGTATTTCATCCAATCCGCAAGCTCCCCATGCAGATCTTTTAATCAGATGCCATGCCAGACTTCTTTTTCTCCAGCATAACAATCAGCTGAGTGTCATCTGCTTATGACAACAGCTTTATGTCATGCCTTAATACAATATCTGCCAGAGGACGCATATAGAAATTGAACAGGGTTGGGTTGAGAGCTGAACCCTGTGACAGATGACAAACTCTAGAGGTAAAGCACAAGTTACTTACCTTCGGTAACGATATATCTGTAAGACACAGTAGTTAGTATTATATTCCTTACCTTAGAATTTCCCCAGGCATCAGTCTGGATCCGGAAACTTTTGCGTAGCAGTACCCCTGCGCGTCGGTAGGCGTCGTCTGCGGCCCCGCGTCCATCGTCGGCACCCGGATGACATCGCCGGAGTACTTAGACGCCGCCCTCGCGCACTGACGTCAGTTCTTATACACAGCTTTTCCGTGCCAGAAACGCAGAGCCATGATAAAAACCAACACTGGCGCCATGAAAATTAGGGCCCTGAAAGGGGATGACCTTAACCCTAGATATCGGTTCGCGGAACGGGGAGGATGGGTGGGGCGGTAAGGAATCTAATACTAACTACTGTTTCTTACAGATATATCGTTACCGAAGGTAAGTAACTCATGCATCTGAAAGAAACAGGTTAGTATTAGATTCCATACCTTAGATTAGATACCCCAGCAATACCAACCCCGGTGGTGGGTCTGCGAACCAATGATCACACCAGAAAGTCCTGGAGAACGGACGGCCGAAAAAGCCATCTCTCCGGACTTGGCTGTCCAGGCAGTAGTGTCTTGCGAACGTGTGCAGCGAGGCCCACGTAGCTGCCTGACAGATGTCCTGCAAGGGGACTCCCCGACCCAGGGCAGTAGTAGCCGCCGTGGCCCGAGTGGAATCGGCACGTAACCCCACAGGAGGCTCCTTCTTAGCCAGAGAGTAACAAGCCTTGATGCACAAGACGACCCATCGAGAAATGGTCCAGATAATAGGAGAGAGCACGTTTTGGGTCCAGACGGTGGAGCCTCTCTTCCTCTTTCGAGGGATGCGGAGGCAGAAATAAGGTGGGCAAGGTGATGGACTGCCCGATGTGGAAGGCTGTGACTACCTTGGGCAGGAAAGAGGGTCGTGTCCGCAACACAACTTTCTCCGGATGGACAGAAAGGAAGGGAGGTTGAGAAGAAAGAGCCTGGAGCTCCCTCACTCTCCTGGCAGAGGTGATGGCAACCAGGAATGCAGTCTTAAGAGTAAGGAGACGAAGAGGACAGTTATAAAGTGGCTCGAAACAGGAGGAAACATATGAGTGATGCCCTTCAAAAACCTATTTACAACCGGGGACTTGAACAAAGAGGGCTGATCAGGGAGCCTTAAGAAGGCGGAAATGGCAGAGAGGTAGCCCTTGAGAGTGCCCAGAGCAGAGCCCTGCTGGGCAAGAGAAAGAAGAAAGAGGAGAGCCTCTGAAAGAGGGGCAGAAAGGGGATCCACAGCTTTTGCTATGCACCATGCCACAAATTTGTTCCACCTGCAGGCGTATACCGATTTTGTGGAGGGACGCCTGGCTGCCAGAATCACATTACAGACTTCAGGAGGCAAGTAAAATGGCCTCAACTGCCGCCGCTCAATCTCCACGGATGTAAGTGGAGGCTGGACAGGTTCGGGTGGAGGACCGTCCCCTGCTGCTGCGACAGAAGGTCCTCCTGAAGAGGCAGACGAATCGCGGGATCTACTGACATGCTGAGTAGCTCGGGATACCAGTATCTTCGTGCAATTCCAACGCGCAGAACTGATGACATTGCGCGTTCTATTGTGTGCTGAATAGATCTAACCACGGCTCGCCCCACTGCTGAAAGAGGCCTTGCGCCACGTCTGAGTTCAGACGCCATTTGTGATCCATCATGCACCGACGGCTGAGTTCGTCCGCCCTGGCGTTCAGGGAACCGGCCAGGTGTTGAACCACCAGGGTCACGCCCTGATGTTCCAGCCACTGCCAGAGGCGCAGAGCCTCCTGGCAAAAGGTCCACGACCCCACCCCACCCTGTTTGTTGCAGTACCACATGGCGGTGGTGTTGTCCGTGAACACCTGCACTACACTCCCCCAGACAGAGGGGAGGAATGCCTTCAGTGCAAGCCAGATCGCCCGCAGCTCCAGAAGGTTGATGTGGAGCCGGGACTCCGCCGGAGACCAGAGGCCTCTGATCTCTACCTCTCCCATGTGGCCCCCCCAGCCCTGGAGGGACGCGCCCGTCATAACTACGTGCTCCGGGTGGGGTAGGGAAGAGGGATCTGCCGCTGACCCAATCGCGGTCCGTGAGCCACCACTGCAACTGTCTTGCAGTGCCCCCCCCCCGGGATCAAGACATGGTCAGACAAGTTGCCCTGATGCTGGGCCCACTGAAACTTCAGGTCCCACTGCAGAGCCCGCATCCGCCACCTAGCGTGATGCACCAGAAAGATTCTCCAGGCCATCAGCACCAGAAGCCGCACTGTCAACCTGACCGAGACTTGGGATAAAGGCTGAAAGATCGGAATCAGAGCCTGAATATCCCGAACACCCTGTTCGGGAAAATAAACCCGAAACTGCGCCGAGTCTAGAACCGCTCCGATGAAGAAGAGCTTCTGAGAGGGACAGAGGTGCGACTTCAGCACATTGATGGAGAACCCCAGTAGGTGCAGGAGGTCGGCCGTAGTCTGGAAGTGGCTGACGAATGTCTGGGGCGAGCCCGCCTTCAACAACCCGTCGTCGAGGTAGGGGAAGACTGAAACCCCTAACCTGCGCAGATCAGCTGCGACCACCGCCATCCCTTTCGTGAACACCCGTGAGGCGCTGGTAAGGCCGAAGGGGAGCACGGTAAACTGAAAGTGCTCGTGGCCTACCGTGAACCGCCGGTGGGCCGGCAGGACGGGGATGTGAAAATAGGCATCCTGCAAGTCCATCGCTACCATCCAGTCTCCCGGGTCTAGGGCAGCTAAGACCTGAGCCAAAGTCAGCATCTTGAACTTCTCCTTCGGGAGGAAGCCGTTGACGTTCCGGAGGTCCAAGATAGGGCGTAGGCCCCCTTTGCCCTTCTCGGGAACCAGAAAGTAGTGGGAGTAACAACCACACCCTACTTCTGGCCAAGGAACACGCTCGATGGCCCCCTTGGCCAAGAGGGCTGTAACTTCCTCTTGCAGAAGTTGCAAGTGATCCCCCGACACGCGGTGGTACTGCGGTGGCATGGCTGGAGGGGTTGCCTCGAAGGGGAGGGAGTAGCCCCTTCGGACGATTTGCAGCACCCACCTGTCCGATGTGATGGAGCGCCAGTGGAGGAGGTGATGGCGAACCCTGCCCCCCACTGGTTTCAAATGGGCCTGAAAGCTCGGACTGGGAAGGCTTTGAGGCGGATGCTTCAGGTGGATGTGGACTGGCTGCGCCGTTGTACCCTGTTACCGCCGCGACGGTAACCACGTCCGCCACCGCGCTGATTGTTAGTCTGCCGCCCGTGGTTGGCAGGACGTGTGGAAGTACCCCTTCCGTGGCCACGAAAGGAGCGCTGGGCAGAAGATTGCTGGCGCAGGGCCGACAGGCCCAAGGACTTGGCAGTAGCCCTGGAGTCCTTAAAGCATTCCAGCGCATGATCTGCCTTGCCACCGAAGAGGTGGCTGCCATCGAACGGCACGTCCATAAGGGTGTTTTGGACATCGGCTGAAAAGTTGGCGGACCTCCGCCAGGCGTGGCGGCGAACTGCCACAGACGTGGAAATCGCTCTTCCTAGCGAGTCCGTGGTATCCAGTCCACATCTGATAGAGTACCGCGCTGCGTCCCTTCCCTCCGCAAGGGCTTGAGTGAGTTTCGCACGGGCTCCCTCTGGGCACTCAGGCAGCACGGCCGCAACCGTATCCCACAGAGAGTGGGTGCAACGGCCCAAGAGCCACGCAGTGTTGACTAACCGCAACCCCAAACTAAGGGAGGAGAACATCTTTCCGAACTGTTCATACCTCTTGGATTCCCGATCTGGTGGTGCCGTCGGGAATGCGGATTGGGAGGTAGAGGCTTGGATAACCAGGCTCTCGGGGGTGGGGTGGGTGGACAAGAAACTAGGGTCGCCCGGGGCTGGGCGGTGGCGCCTAGCGACGTTCCTATCTACAGGAGGACCTGTAGTGGGCCTGGACCAAGTGCCCAACAGGACGTCTGTGAGAGCCTCATTAAACGGCAGTAGAGGCCCAGGGAAGCTCACCTGCGGTTTAAGGACCTCTGTGAGGATGTTGGACCTCACTGTTGCAACGGGGAGCTCAAGGGCAAAGGCCTTGGCTGCCCTCATCAGCACCACACTATAAGCAGTCCCCTCCTCCGTAGCCACGGTAGGAGGGAAGATAAAACCAGTGTCTGGTCCCCTAGTTCCTGTGTCCAGTCCTGATATGACTGGGGTTCCTCAGACCCCCCCCAGTCTACCTCGTCGTCCATGTCCTGAAACTCAGGGATACAGGATGGACCCAGATCCTCAAAGAATTCCTCTTCGGCCGGCGCCGAATGCGGCGTCGAGCAACGCCGCTCTGACGTCGGATCCGGACCGAGGGTTGGACCAGGGATGGCGTCGTCTGAGGACGGCGCCGGGGGTGACACCCTATGGGTCGACGCCAGCGGGGTCGTAAGGTCGACCAGCGGCGACCCGGATCCGGAACTGGATCCAGTGGGGCCTTGCGGCGCCGGGACAGAAGTCGCTGACGGCGCCAGGGCCGCAGCACCCGACGGCGCCGGGGCCGAAGCACCCGGCCGCATGGGCTCCCAGTCGGGTCCGCTGGACCCTAGGGCGCCGCGGAACCCGACGGAGGAGAGAGCGACCTCATGGCCATGAGGAAGGCGTCGATCTCCTCCGGCGTCACGTTCTGCCCAGGGACCGGCGGGTATGGAGAAGGCCGAGAAGCCGCGTGGGCGATGTCACCCGAACCCCCGGCCACGTCGGGGGGAGTCAGAAGAGCGGTCGCCTCTTCGACTTCTTGTGCCTATTACCTGAGGACTTGGAGCCCGACGAGTGGTGTCGACTCGCCGAGCTGTGATGACTCCGGCCCCGCGACCAGTCCCTCGACCTCCTTCCGGACTGGGACCTCGGGCGCAGGGCCGCCTGCCGGAGCTCGAGGCGCTTACGGGACCGCTCCCGCCTAGCCTTCGACGTCAAGGCCCGGCAGTCGGGGCACGACTTGTCATCGTGATCGGGTCCCAGGCAATGTAGGCACCGGCGGTGGTGGTCGGTAACCGACATCAGTCGGTTGCAGTCGGCACAGGGCTTCAACCCGGGCATCCCTACCGGCACCGATGGAGTCGCACGACACGAACGGATCGAAAAAGCTTAGTCAAAAAGTGACTAAAGGGTACCATTTTCTCCTGACCTGCGCTTGCTGGCGTGGAAAAAAGAAGAACTGACGTCAGCGCGCGATGGCGGCATCTAACTACTCCGGCGACGTCATCCCGGAGCCAAAGACGCCGACGACGGACGCGGAGCCGCAGACAACGCCTACCGATGCGCAGGGGTACTGCTATGCAAAAACGTCTGGGGATATTCTAAGGTAAGGAATCTAATACTAACCTGTTTCTTTCAGATTGGATGTTACAGAACCTGAAAGGATCTGTTCTGCAAAAAGTTTTTCATCCATTCCCAAGTGCCACCATCGACCCCGGCCTCCAGCAGCCTCTGCAACAGAAGGTCGTGGGAGACCGTGTTGAATGCAGCACTTAAGTCAAGAAGGATCAAAGCATTTGTCCTTCCTTCATCAGCTGCAATTCTCAACGCTTCTGTTGCCAGGAGAAGGGCTGACACCGTGCTAGGACGAGGCCTGAAGCCAGACTGTGTATCATGACAAACCGTCTCTCTTCCAGAAACGTAGACAGTTGGCCATTTAGATGTTTCTCCGCAATTTGTGCATCATAGGGGAGCAAAGAGATTGATCTCAGGGTTTCAGGGAGAGCGGGATCTAATGACGGTTTCTTTAGCAATGGAACCACAATAGCGTGTTTCCAAGTGCTGGGAACCTGCTCCGTACTAAAGGACATGTTCTGAAGCCTAACATTTTAGGGGAACCAGGTCCAACGATGATCCTGATTTAACAATCTCCATCAATTTAATACCCTCACTTTCCATAGGAGGATGAAACACAAACTTATCCTCGGTTCAGGGTGCCTCCACAACAGGAGTGGGGACAAAATTCCTGTTGCTTTCTGGGAAGGTGGCATATTTTTTATATATCTTGCCCATAAAATAATCTGCAACCTTATTGCAGTGATCCGCTTAAAATGGCTAAGTCGAGTTTAAACTGCTTTGCCAGCACTGGCAGGCTGGGAGTCACGTTTTACATTGTCCCACTTACGGTGGCACAAGTGCTGCAGTCTCTGAGGGGACACACTAATTACAGGCTCTGGGTACCCCTGGTACCATATGCTAGGGACTAGTTAAGTGAGCTTATGCCAATTGGGTGTAGGTGTAGAAAGCAGCCTTTTTATGTAGTGTACTAAAATGAGGTGCACTATGTAGAAAGTCCACATGACCCTTATTGGCTTTCTGGGCTTAAACTAATAATCCCAAACGCTGTCTTAGTGGTAGCGTGGGCGAGCAGTTTAGGCTTAACAGAGGGGTTTGTTAAGTATCTGTTGTACATACAGAGTCAATAAATGAGACACACACTCAAGAAGAAACTTCAGACTAATTTAGAAAAATAACATTTTAATAAAAATTTAGACACCAAGATTATTGCAATCAGCTAAGTACTTCAGACGTTATCAGTTTTTACAGTGAAACAGTAGAAAAGGACAGCTGTCAGATTTGAGGCATGAGCCTCTAACACAATGGTGATATTCTTTGGGAGAAACATTCACTGCATAGGTGCACTTACAGATGACTTAAAGGACTGTTCTTCTGGACTTACGGTAAGTAGGGGCCAAGGTCCAAGAAAGCATCCACAGCTCAAGTTTACCTGCCCTGGGGTGTCTGTGTGAAGAGGTGCTTTGCGTGGTAGAAGCCCCAAATGCTACATGCTAAAGTCAATGGGGAAAAGTACCTGTGAGAGAAGGCTGCAAGGGGAGACTGGGGAACCAGTCCTGGCAGAACACAAGGGATGTCTCAGAAGCTGAGGGTCTCAGAACCACAGAGACACTGTCGGTGTACTAAGCCTTGGCTGGGGGGCAAGTGCAAAGGGGTTTTTCTGGCAGGTCGTCACGTTTGAGGCTCCCACAGTTCTCAGTGGACCTGCAGAAGAGGGAGAAGCAACACAGCAAGACAACCTCTTGTGAGGAGCTGGCATCTGGTTAAGTCCTTCAATGTGCAGGTCGGTTTTGGCAGTAGTGGTGTTCCAACTGAAGACAAACCAGCTTTGGTGCTTGCAAATGGCTAATGTACCACAGGTGTTGGTGCACGGCATCTCCTTGGGGTCCTGGCATCTCCAAACTTTGTAGGGAGACAGATCTGACCTCCCGGAGCACAAAGACACCTTGATGGGGTGCTGCTCCCTCGGGTCGACAGAACGCTGTACCGGGCAACTGCAGTTGGTGCCTGTTGATGCAGGGAAGTGGCTCCTCTATTCCAAGGGAGATGTTGCTGGGTGGAGGAAGTGCTGGGAGGACCTCCAAAGGTTTGGGGAGGCCGTTCTGCTCCTGGACGAGTTGGTGATTGGGAGAGCAGCAGTCAGGCAGGGATTTGTGTCAAGATAGATGCTGGTCCATAGTTTTCACGTCTTTAGCTCTTCTTTGTCCTTCTTTCAGGCAGACAAATCTGAGTTCCTGGTGTCAGGGGGGCACCTAAATACTAAATTTAGGGGTGTTAAGCAAAATGAAGGGTAGTAGCCAATGGGCTTCTTACCCCTGGGGTAAAAACACCACCATTAAACAACACCTACACGTTTCAGAGTTCCTAATTCCACCAAAAACAAGATGGAGGAACTCTTCTTTTGTGGAAAACATCAGGTAGCCCACCTTAGAGGTGAGGCTAGCCTGTGGGTGCAACATGCCTAATGTATAGCTAATGTCCCGCCTGTCCTGGTTCCAAATGGGACTCAAGGCAGGGGGTGGCCTTTCCCAGGTCTGGGGGAAACCGGGGTAACATATCAAAGGTGGCAGGGGCTTTTAAGCCCATGGCCTTGATATGCTAAATCATTAGTCATCCTGCTGGAGGGGGTGTATCCACATTCATCCGGAGCAGGCATTGTTTCTGGAGTAAGAGAACACAGGCTTTAACTTGCAGGGGGTCAATAAACTTGTCTGCGGTGGCAGGCTGGACGATACCAGTCAGCTGGCACGCTAGATACTGGTAGGTTTTTCAGGGGGCACCTCTGGGTGCATGTCATAATACATCTAGTACTGGTAACAGTACAGATTTATTAAGACAAAGTGTTTGATACCAAACGCACAAGTTACTACTTGTGTAACAATATATCTGTAAGAGACATTAGTTAGTGATAGATTCCTTACCTTAGAATATCCCCAGGCGTCAGACTGGATCCGGAAACTTTTGCGTAGCAATACCCCTGCGCGTCGGTAGGCGTCGTCCGCGGCTCCACGGCCATCGTCGGCGTCGTTAGCGCTGGAATGACGTCACCGGAGTACTTAGACGCCACCCTCGCGCGCTGACGTCAGTTCTGATACACAGCTTTACCGCGTCAGATACGCAAAGCCATGATAGAACCAACACTGGTGCCATGAAACTAGGGCCCTGAAAGGGGATGACCTTAACCCTAGATATCGGTTCGCAGAACGGGGAGGATGGGTGGGTCGGTAAGGAATCTATCACTAACTAATGTCTCTTACAGATATATCGTTACACAAGTAGTAACTTGTGCATCTGAAAGAGACACGTTAGTGATAGATTCCTTACCTTAGAATAGATACCCCAGCAATACCAACCCCGGTGGTGGGTCTGCGAACCAATAATCACACCAGAAAGTCCTGGAGGACGGAACGGCCAAAGAAGCCATCCCTCCGGACTTGGCTGTCCAGGCAGTAGTGTCTCGCGAACGTGTGCAGCGAGGCCCACATAGCTGCCTGACAAATGTCCTACAAGGGGACTCCTCGGCCCAGGGCAGTAGTAGTCGCCGTGGCCCAAGTGGAGTGGGCCCTCAGCCCAACAGGAGGTTCCTTTTTAGCCTAAGAGTAACACGTCTGGATGCACAATACGATCCATCGAGAGATGGTGCGCTTGTGCACCGCCCGTCCTTTCTTAGCGCCCACGTAACCAACAAAGAGTTGGTCATCCACCGGGAACTGGCGTATGTGATCCAGATAGTAAGAGAGCGCACGTTTTGGATCCAGACGGAGGCGCCTCTCTTCCTCTTTAGAGGGATGCGGAGGCGGAAAGAAGGTGGGCAAGGTGATGGACTTGCCTGATGTGGAAGGCTGTGACTACCTTGGGCAGGAAAGAGGGCCTTGTCCGCAACACAACCTTGTCCGGATGAACAGAAAGGAAAGGAGGTTTGGAAGAAAGAGCCAGGAGCTCACTCACTCTCCTGGCAGAGGTGATGGCAACCAGGAAAGCAGTCTTCAGAGTAAGAAGGCGAAGAGGACAGTTATGAAGTGGCTCAAAGGGAGCGCACATCAGATAAGTAAGTACAAGGTTCAAGTCCCACAGAGGCATCACGAAAGGAACAGGAGGGAACATGTGTGTGATGCCCTTCAAAAACCTATTTACAATAGGGGACTTAAACAAAGATGGCTGATCAGGTAGCCTTAAGAAGGCGGAAAGGGCAGAAAGGTAGCCCTTGATAGTGCCCAGAGCAGAGCCCTGCTGGGCAAGAGAAAGAAGGAAGAGGAGAACCTCAGAAAGGGGGGCAGAGAGTGGATCCACAGCCTTGGCTGTGCACCATGCCACAAATCTGTTCCACCTGCAGGCGTATACCGACTTCGTGGAGGGACGCCTGGCTGCCAGAATGACATTACAGACTTCAGGAGGCAAGTCAAATGGCCTCAACTGTCGCTGCTCAATCTCCAAGCTTGGAGGTGGAGACTGGACAGGTTCGGGTGGAGGACTGTCCCCTGCTGCTGCAACAGAAGGTCCTCCTGAAGAGGCAGACGAATCGGGGGATCGACAGAGTAGCTCTGGATACCAATATCTTCGTGCCCAGTCCGGAGCCACAAGGAAAACCTAGGCCCGGTCGCGCCTGATCTTCTTCAGCACTCTGGGCAGAAGTGGTATAGGCGTACAATAGACCGCAACTCCACTCGCGACGAAAAGCGTCTCCGAGCGGGTGCCGCCTTGGAAATTCCAACGCGCAGAACTGATGACATTGCGCGTTCTCTTCTGTGGCGAATAGAGCTAACCAAGGCTCTCGCCACTGTTGAAAGAGGCCTTGCACCACGTCCGAGTTCAGACGCCCTTCGTGATCCATCATGCACCGACGGCTGAGTTTGTCCGCCCTGGCGTTCAGAGAACCTGCCAGGTGTTGAACCACCAGGGTCACGCCCTGATGTTCCAGCCACTGCCAGGGGCGCAGAGCCTCCTGGCAGAGGGTCCACGACCCCACCCCGCCCTGTTTGTTGCAGTACCACATGGCGGTGGTGTTGTCTGTGAACACCTGCACTACACTCCCCCGGACAGAGGGGAGGAATGCCTTCAGTGCAAGTCAGATCACCCGCAGCTCCAGAAGGTTGATGTGGAGCTGGGACTCCGCCGAAGACCAGAGGCCTCTGATCTCCGCCTCTCCCATGTGGCCCCCCCAGCCCTGGAGGGACGTGTCCGTCACAACTACGTGCTCCGTTTGGGTTAGGGAGAGGGATCTGCCGCTGACCCAATCTCGGTCCGTGAGCCACCACTGCAACTGTCTTGCAGTGCCCTCCGAGATCAAGACATGTTCGGACAAGTTGCCCTGATGCAGGGCCCACTGAAACTTCAGGTCCCACTGCAGAGCCCGCATCCGCCACCTGGCGTGATGCACCAGAAGGTACCAGAAAGTAGTGGGAGTAACAACCACACCCTACTTCTGGCCCAGGAATGTGCTCGATGGCCCTCTAGGCCAAGAGGGCCGTAACTTCCTCTTGCAGAAGTTGCAAGTGATCCCCCGACACGCGGTGGTACTGCGGTGGCATGGTTTCCTCGAAGGGGAGGGAGTAGCCTCTTCGGACGATTTGCAGCACCCACCTGTCCGATGTGATGGAGCGCCAGTGGAGGAGGTGATGGCGAACCCTGCCCCCCACTGGCGTCAAATGGGCCTGAAAGCTCGGACTAGGAAGGCTGCAGGTGGATGTGGACTGGCCGCGCTGTTGTCCCCTGTTACCGTCGCGACGGTAACCACGTCCGTCACCGCGCTGAATGTTATTCTGCCGCCTGTGGCTGGCAGGACGTGTGTGAGCACCCCTTCCGTGGCCACGAAAGGAGCTAAAGGCACCCGTTTGCTGGCGTGGGGCCGAGAGGCCCAGGGACTTGGCGGTAGCCCTGGAGTCCTTAAAACGCTAAAGCGCATGGTCTGCATTGTCGCCAAAGAGGAGACGACCATCAAACGGCATGTCCAGAAGGGTGGCCTGGACATCAGCCGAAAAGTTGGCAGTCCTCAACCAGGCGTGGCGTCGAACCGCCACCGTCGTTGCCATCGCTCTGCCCAGTGAGTCTGTGGTATCCAGCCCAAGGCGCCACGGAGCCCGGCGGTGGAGGGAGAGACCTCATGGCCATGAGGTACCGCTCGATCTTCTCTGGCGTCGCATCGTGCCCAGGGACCAGAAGGTATGGGGCAGGTTGAGGCACCCGCGACTCCGTCGGAGCCGCGTGGATGGTGTCACCCGAATCCCCGGCCGCGTTGCGCAAGCGTCGGGGTGGGTCGGAAGAACGATGATGCCTTTCCGACCTCTAATGCCTCTTACCTGAGGACCTGGATCCTGAAGACCGATGCCGACTCTCGGAGGTACGAGGGCACCGACCCCGCGACCGGTCCCTCGACCTCCTGTGGGACCGGGACCTTGAACGGCACGGTGCCGACTGCCGGTGCTCAAGCCACTTGCGGGACCGCTCCCGTCTAGCCTTAGACGTCAGGGCCCGGCAGTCGGAGCAGGTTCGGTCGTCGTGGTCGAGGCCTAGACACTGAAGACACAGGTGATGGGGGTCAGTAACCGACATCAGTCGTCTACACTTGGAGCAGGGTTTGAACCCGGGCATCCCTACCGGCACCGTAGGAGTCGAGCGACTCGAGAAAAACAGATCAAAAGATCAAAGACTAAGGGGTAGAGCTTCTCCGGATCTGCGCTAGCTGGCGCCGAAAAAAGAAGAAATGACATCAGCGTGCGAGGGCGACGTCTAAGTACTCCGGTGATGTCATTCCGGTGCTAACGACGCCGACGACATACGCGGAGCCGCGGGCGACGCCTACCGACGCGCAGGGGTATTGCTACGCAAAAGTTTGCGGATCCAGTCTGACGCCTGGGGATATTCTAAGGTAAGGAATCTATCACTAACGTGTCTCTTTCAGATACAATATATTCCAGTAAAGCCATTATGTAGCTGGGGAACTCATAATGACCAGTCCCAGTACATATACTTAAGATGGCTTCCCTGTTCACTTGGACTATCTAGTACTCAAACTAGACAGCACAGGGGCATAGCTTCTTATGCAGATAATGTAGATATGTCCTCACATGTAGTATAATGCACCCTACCATAGGGCTATAAGGCCTGCTGTAGAGATGACTTGCATATATTTTATGCTGCGTCTTTGGCATGGCACACAGTGAGTATGCCATGTTGTGTTTTCATACATGGTTTGCACCATGTCACGCAGCCTGCAATGGCAGTCTGCATACAATTTGTATGGGGGTTCCTTAGGATGGCATAATACATGCTGCATCCCTTAGGGACCCTCTTTAGTACCCATGCCCTAGATACCAGAGTTCCATTTACTAGGGACTTACAGGGGTGCTAAAGTGTGTGCCAAATGTAACACAATTAGACAATTTTACCTTGCATTTAGGGAAAGAGACGTGGGGCCTGGTTAGCAGGGCCTCGGTGACCATCAGTAAAAATTCATCAGTACTAGTGGCAAAAAGTGTGTGTGTGTGGGGGGGGGGGACTATGACAAAAAGGGACACTTTCCTACAGTAGGCCAATCAAACATAAGTTTAAGGGTCAGGGTACCGGCACGGACTTCTGGTTAGCAGGCCTCAGTGAACTCTGAGTCGAAAACCCAGCAACATTAGTCCAAAGTTTGGGGGTGACCATACAAAAAAGAGGTATTTTCTTACAGGTGTATTTAGCTAAATGTTGGAAACTATCAAATGCAGATCTAGGAACTCTGCGTCTTACCAAAGGCTTGTGAAACATATTCCAGAAGCTGGTTACCAGTTTACCAATCTGGTCTCTAATCTACAGGGTGAAGTAACTTAGTGCTAACAGTTTCAAAGACAAGACTGGTCCTTTATAACATCTGTGACAGTCAGAAAAAATATGAACTCACAGCACTGTCATCCAATGTAACCTTACCTCATATGCGGATGATACACAGCTGATACTGGCTGTTAGGAATAATGGGGAAACAGTGGCGGAAAATTTCAAGACAGGTATGCTGGCCATTGGAAAATGGATGTCAGCAAATTGTCTGAAATTAAACTCTGATAAAACTGAGGTGGTCACCTTTGGCCACCTCAGTCCTAGCTGGTCCCCAACCTGGTGGCCATCATCTTTTGGAGCCGTACCCATACCAGTTACGAAAGTAAGAAATTTGGGTGTCATCTTCGATGACAAGCTAAATTTTCTGGCGCATGCTAATCAGACGGCCTCTACGGCGTTTTACAAACTACGTCTGGTTAGGAAGATTCTTCCTTTTCTTCCTACTAATGTGGGAAAGACACTGGTCAGCGCTCTGGTATTGTCAGCACTGGACTATTGCAATGGCTTGTTTGCAAACGCACAAGTCAGGATAATAAAGAAATTGCAAACAATCCAGAATGCGGCAGCCAGACTTCTCCTGAACATTCCTAAATTTAAGCCAATACAAGAATCCCTGAGGAGTCTTCATTGGCTCCCGGTCAGGAACCGAATTAAATTTAAAACACTTTGTATCGTCTACAAGGCTTTACATCAACAAGCACCTCAATTCCTGTGCGACCATCTTGTCCCATACATTCCCACTCGAATGCTACGATCAGCAGGACAGAATGACCTGGCAGTGCCTCGGACTAGGCTGGTCAACTGGGGAGACAGACGTTTCCTAGTTGCCGCCCCAAGATTGTGGAATTCTCTCCCACAAATCATAAGAACTTGTCCGAACCTAATGTCCTTCAGGAAGAAACTGAAAACCTGGCTGTTTAACCTCTGAAAAACATCCTCAGTATCAAACAAGTGAGTAATACAATACAGCGCCGAGACGCCTGCGGGCAATTGTTCGCGCTTAATAAATTCTAAAAATAAATAAAATATATACCAGCATTATACCAGGAAAATTTGCAGCACGTGTCACAAAAGGGCCACATGGTGCTGGTGAGGTATGGATGACATTTTTCAAAACCACCCAGCAACTTGAAAAGTAGGTTCAAAATATGGAATGTGAGGGGAGGAGTATCAACTTGATTATTAAAGTAAGAACATTTTCGAAACGTTCCCAACAATTTTAAATGGAAAAAGACTTCTGGTAAAGAATACATGCATCACACTGTCAACAAGAATTTATTTTGATATTGCAAATAAAAATAATGAAAATTCACAGTTAATTATTTGCACATATTTTACAGATGTTGGAATCATATTGCACATATCGACCCAATAACCCAAACTGTGAGTTTAAAAATGTCCTCACCCATTCTCTTTCCCAATATATACATATGTAATAAACATGCAATACTTATCCATCAAAGAATGGCAGCTTACACCACAGTAAACAGGTACACTCACATTGACAACAGGGCAGCACAATGTTACTAGAGTTAGCTTTCAGGATCAGTTTTAAAATACATTCTTATTATACAATAAAAGAGTTCAGTGTAATAGACCGTGGGTTTGGATAAAACAAGGGTTGTTCTAATATTAAAATATCTCTAGTGCTCCTCCTTGTCTTTTCCTTTCCTTTCTTTTTCATCCTGAAGTGCAGAGCCAAGTTTTTTAATGAGGACAGATAGCACTTTATCCAATGGATCCATAACCCCTCGCTGAAGCCATTTTGGAATGGTAGTTCTTGCATGGTGGAAACCCAGCTTTTGCAGTATGTAATCTACACCGACTGGGTCAATTTTTCTTCCAGTCCAAGAAATTAGCCTAAAAGTAAAATATTTTGATTAAACAGGTGTAATTCATCAGGGACTGCATTACAATATTAATGCTCAAAGTAAACATATACTTCCAAATTAAAATGTAGCAGTGAACAGCACAGAACACACAAGGGTAATCATGAATATGTTTACATGTTCATCAACATGCCTCTACTGTATGTTAGATTTAAAAATGGTGAAGAGTCAATTTCACCCTCACCAAAAAGTGTGACAAGTTTGGCTCAGTAAATTCACATCCTGTCCAGTCGAAGAGGTATGATCAAATTGTTGGTGAATGTAAGAGAAAAATGAATAGACACTATCATAACACCTGAAGTGGCACCACCTGTAAGTGGCAAAATGAACAAGATACTTACCTTCGGTCACACTCTTTCTAGTGGCTACTCTAACTGCAGATTCCTCACCGTGTAAATATTCCCTAGGCATCAGACTGGATCTGGAAAAACTTTAAAGCAGTACTCTTGTGTGCCAAATGGTGGCCTTGTGCATCCTGTGGGGATGTCATTTTGTTCCAGAAGAGACCAGCAAAATGACATATAAGCACCACTCATGCACACCTCTTAATCTCCAAGCATAGAGATGCATTTCATTTTGTCAGGACACGGAAGCAGCACACTGCCCTGCTGCTGTGAAAAAATATTTACGGCGAAGCGGCAGCTTGATGGGGAGGACAGAAGCTCATGCCCAGGAGTTCTGGATACCTCACTCTCCTGGCCCAATTAGGTATTGCTTGGATGACTTGGGCCTGGTCATTGCTGATATTCTTCACAACTTGGAGCAAGAGAGGTAGTGGCAGTGAGGCATACAGGAGTCCCAAGGTCCACTCTAGATAGAAGGTGCCTCAGAGAGAGAGCTGCCTTGGAAATGCCAATGCGCGAAACCTCTGACCATACACGTTCATGATGCTGGCGAAAAGATCGAGCCAGGGTTCTCCCCTTTTTTGGAAGACCGACTGCCCCTGTACCTGTGCAATTGCCATTTGTGATCTTCTGAGTTAGTCTGCCCTGGTGTTTAGAGATCCTCCATGTGGTTTACCACCAGAGAAATTCCTTGGCAATCCAGCCACTTCCAGAGGCATAGAGCCTCTTGACACAGGACCTAAGAACCCACCCACCTCACCCTGCTTGTTGCAGTATTACATGGCAGTGGTGTTGTCCATGAGCACCTGCACCAGCATTCCTCTTTTAGTGGGCAGGATAGCATTCAGAACCAGGAAAACGACAACCAACTTTAACAAACTGCTGTGGAGTTGAGTTCCTTCTGAAGAACAGAGGCCTCTGATCTCAACTTCAACATGGCCCCCCCAAACCCTGCAGCGGTGTATCCATGACACTGTCAGCTCCGGGTGGGTGTAAAGAACGCTGACCACAGACCCAATAGATGTGCAGAAAACACAAATTTATTGTTGACTGGTGGGCCACAGCAGAGTCTGGCCCATGACCTAATAAGGTGTCTGTTAAAGCCTTGTTAAATGGCAGGAGGGCCTCAAAAGAAGATTTCCGCAGCTGAAGAACGTCTGTCAAGACCTTAGTCTTCACCTCCAAGTTGGGGAGATGGAGGTCAAGAATTACTGCAGCCCTACACATTATCATGGCATGGTCATCTTTTGCAGTCTCCTCAGAAATCTGGATACAATCTGGTAAGATACCCCTGATTATGTGCCCACCAGGATTTGAGATCTCACTGCAGAGCCCGCATGTGCAACCTGGTATGTTTTGCCAGCAGGATGCAGGAGGCCAACAATCTCAGGAGCCTCTCGTCATCCACACTGAGATCCTGGACTGAGGCTGAAACATCAAGATCCTAGGCTGAATGTCCTGGACTCTCTGCTCCAGGGGGAAAGGCACGAAACCCTACCGTATTCAGAATATCTCGGAAGAACGGAAGCACCTGAGGAGGAGTCGTGTGACTTTGGCACATTGATAGTGAACCCCAATGATATTAGGTGGTTTACCGTCATCCGGAGGTGGTTCACGACTGCCTCGGGCAAGTGTGTGTTCAGCAGTCAGTCATCAAGGTGGGGGGAAGACCGGTACCCCAGACTTCTGAAGATGTGCTGCAATCACCACCATGACTTTTGTGCACACCTGAGGGGTACTAGTGAGACCAAAAGGGAGCACAGCAAACAGAAAATGTTTCTGTCACACCACAAGCCACAACGCAGGTAGGCTGGCAGAACGGGTATACGGAAATAAGCGTCCTGTAGGTCCAAAGCTAGCATCCATTTTCTAAGGTTCAGGGCAGACAAGACCTGGGCTACTGTGAGCATTTGGAATTTTTCCTTCCAGAGGAAGGTGTTGAGAGGGCACTGGTCTAAAATAAGTCAAAGGACTCTGTCTATTTTGGGCACCAGAAACTTGCGGGTGTAACAACCACGTCTTACTTCTAGAGCAGGTACTCTCATTTTTTTGTTTAAATATCTTTATTGGTATTTTCTGATTTTATCATAACTGGCATCACATTTTATACAGCATTTTCAGATGTTCACCGCAAAAATATAAAATACATGCGACTAAGAAATGGATATATAACAACAATGTGAAAGTGATATTAACACATTATTCCAGCTGACAGATACATACATTGTGTGGGAAAGGTATGGAGAGGTCCCAGTGTGCCATTGCTCGCATGTGCTGCTACATCATGGTCTATGCATCTTAAAGAAGGTACACATCATAATCAGGACAGATCTTGTCCGCGCCAGCACCACAATACCTGATATATATGCAATCCTAACACAGATAAATAACCTACTGTTCGGATTTGAACAACAGTATAAATAGAATAATATAAATTGGCAATGCGTGATAGGAGGTCACTTGTGGATACCAATAAGACCTATTTTTTAAACATATAATCAAAACTAAAATTTTACAATACTACAAACTGCCATCCAAGGAATTTAAGTCGGGTTGCTGTTTCATATCTGTGCATGATGATATATTGTCTACACACCATTACCTTATGGCTCTCCTAGTCAGGGGTTAAATAAAGGCGTGTACCTACATATAGCTATAAAGACAGCAGCGGGCACCGTCCCTCTCGGATGTGTGTAGGGCCCTGGTAATCGCTAGTAATGTATCGGGGATCGCATGGATCTGTAAATGTCTGTGTATCAGAGTGCAACAGCGTCGAGTGATCATGCGGCTAGATACTATTGTGTCTGTTGCAGGTCAGCGGACTGCGCATTCTCATCGTCCATTGCAGCATCACCTTGAAGGGCAGTCAGTACTAGAGCAAGTACTCTCATGATAGCCCATTTAGTCAAAAGGGCTTGCGCTTCCTGCTGTAAAATGGAAAGTCAGTCATTGGTGGAAGTTGTGGTAGTGAAGAAAGGAAGGAGATGGCATAGCCCTTGTGAACAATTTGCAGAACTCATCTGTCAGATGTTATGGCCTGTTAACCTAGCAAGAATCATTGGATCCTGCTTCCCCTTAGGTGGCTGTGCTCCACTAATCATATGCTAAAAGGGTTTTGTATTTGGGGATGCATGGGATGGGGTGGTATTGGACAGAATGACCCATTGACCTTGGCTGTGAAGACTGTGAGCACTGCGGCCACGAAACTGCTGGGCACCAAGTAGGAGTTGGATTGGCTGGCCGTATGGGATGCCTCTGCCAAAGCAGAAAAGGAGTGTGCCGTAGCCCTGTGCTCCTTGAACAACTCGAGGGCGGAGTCTGCCTTGTTCCCAAACAGGCGAGGTCTATTGAACAATCTGTCCATTAGGGATGACTGAACATCGCCTCAAAAACTGGTGGACTGGAGCCAGACATGGCAGTGAATAACACTGGTGCTGATGTCTCGTGTAATGGAATTGATAGTGACCAAGCCGCAATGAATCGTGAACTTGGCAGCATCACAGCCATCCTGAATGGCTTGGTAAAGGACAGATCGGAGATCTTAAGGGATACCTGGGAGGACTTCAACTACTGTGTCCCAATGGTGAGGTAACCGCGCCCCAGAAAATAGCTGGAATTCACGGATCTCTGCACTAAACTGGCAGATGAAGATCCTCGTTTGCCAAAGGTTTTGACACATTTTGACTCTGTCTGAAGGAGTAGGTGGGAATGTGCTGGGATTGGTCTTATTTGCGGACACCAAACCATCACACATTCAGGGGAGGGGCGCTGAGATAAAAAATAAAAGTGGGAACTCTTGGGCAGAGTGATGGCGTTGCCCAATTTGGTGCTGACTGGTAGGCCAGAGCAAGGTTTGGCTCATGCCCCCAATAAGGTATCTGTTAAGGCATTGTTAAATGGCAGGAGGGGCTCAGAAGATGTTTCCCCAGCAGAAGGACTTCTGTCAAGACGTTGGTCTTCACCTCCAAGGTGGGGAGCTGGAGGTCAAGAACTTCCGCAGCCCTACGCATTACCATAGCATAGGAAGCTGACTCCTCAGTGGCTGGTCCAGGGGGAGAGAGAAAGGCATGTTTAAGGGGAGGTATCAAGATGCCTTTAAGGTGCCTTTTCAAGGGCAATGCATAGTTGGGCAGGCAAAGTACCGCCAATTCAAAGAGGTCTATAAGGCCTCCTTGAAAGCAGATCTCAAAGCAGCATCACAATACCACATGCATGCATTCAGGCTGGTCCCTAAAGGACTTGCGAGAAGCAATCTTCCTTAAATGTAAGATTGATCTACTACCTATTGAAAAAATCGAGAAGGCACTACTATGTCTACAGTAAAAGCTCTATGAAGGGGTTAACAAAACTGGTTCTCTATTAGCAAGGAGACTGAGGAGCCAGACAATCTCCAGGAAATAGGGGCACTACTCTTGATAGAAACAAGGACGAAGTGAGGGCCTTCCAGGATTTCTATTCCTCTTTGTATAGAGAGGATCATATCTCCCATGAAGAGGCAGGTGTTTTTAGTCAGGTAGCACACCTTACCAGACTTTCTAAAGCTAAGAGTGAGTAAATGGAAGAACTAATTGCTAAGCTAGAAGTCTTTAAAGCAATTTTGGACATAGACCCATACAAATCCCCCGGGCCAGATATCCTCACAAATCTATTTTTTAAACACTTTTAATCCACACTAGTTCCCCATCTGGTCTCCCTATTTAACTCCTTCTTGTCCTCGCACACTGTATATCCCTTGAAGGCTTCAGTGAACATCACCGTAATACACAAGCTGGGTAAACCCACCAATATGTGTGGAGCCTACTGACCTATCGCTGAACTATGATGGAATCCTTTTCACAAAAGTCTTGGGAAACAGACTCAGCCACACTTGCCACATCAAATAGACCCAGATCAGTTGGAATTCACCCAACAGAGGCAAGCAGCGGAAAATATTAGAAGTGTGTTACATCTAATAGCAAAGGCCAACCACAGAAATACTGATGGTGATCCTGTTGCTAGACGCCGGAAAGGATTTTGACAGGGTTAACTGGAAAATTTTCACCCAAATCCTAGAAACAATCGGCCTTGGACCCCAGATGTTGTCATGGGTGACAGCTGGCTTTGAGTTCCCAACAGCACAAGTTGTAGTTAATGGGGAACATTCAGACAAAATCAACCTGTCTAGGGGGACAAAGCAGGGCTGCCCGTAGCATACAGACATAAAGGACATGTCCTTTGGGGGAAATCAACATATAATACATCTGTTTGCAGGTGACATTCTCCTCACACTAACAGACCTATTACGCTCAACCCCCAAAAAAATGTAGCTACTGGAAACCTATGAGAGGGTGTCAGGATATAAGGTGAACCGTGACAAGTTGGAGATGCTCAGTGTAGGATTACCCCAATATTAAAAATAATCTCGGACCATGATCTCATTACGATGGGCCCCTAATAACAGTCTTAAATATATGGAAATCTTCTTACACCACAGCACCGTCTGTAACATGCAGCAAACTGCTCAACACCATCAAAAAAGATCTTCATAAATGGAGGAATCTGTATATAGATATCTTGGTTTGGTACAGTAGCAGTAGGTTGTTTTTTCAAGGATTGATTGGTTGAGCCTGGTCCAGACTCAGACGTTTGTGTGAAGTGCAGAACACCGCAGAAGTGGCTGGTCTGCTCATGCTCCCAACATGCCCTGAAATGTTTGTGGTCTTTCCCGTGAGGGTTCTTGTTGCCCTCATGCCACTTCCCTGTCACTTGTAAACCAATATATCAGCAACAAGAGAGAGAGGGTATGAGTAGGCACTCCTAGACCCCGGGCTAATTCATACAAAACAACAGAGGAGTGACTTGGCACAAGAACCTAAAAAAACAACAACAACCACTGTTCCCTTAATGTGTGGTGATGGTTAAATAAATTAACCCCCCTTAGTGTGCTCTGTCTTTATCTTAGAAAAAATGGTACTGCCTGTTCCGTTAGTATATCGTCTGGTACGCTGCTCACCCTCTAGAGCTAGCAGTCTGCAGTGGAGGAGCTCTATTCATTTAGAAGGACCCTCACTCACCACTAGTTGGTTACATGCTTCATCATCGGGTCCCCGCTAGGGTGACCGAGTATCACCCTAGCGTGCTACAAAGCCTGACTACAGCGGAGCAGGATGTGGTGAGTGGAACAGTGCCCAAATCAAAAAGTGACTAAACGTGTGGTGTTAGTGCAGTTTTAAAAAATGCGTAGGTTGTAACCAGGTCAAAAATTTTTAATGATGGTCAACCCGCATTGGTTAAAAATTGTGAGTGGACTAAACAAGGTTCTGAGTTAGGGAACCCGAGTCCTAAAAATTGGTCGACATGTTTCTGCTGTTTTTTTTATTGCTTTTTGCTCAGCATTCTTCAGGACCTAATAACTAGTCCTCTGGTGGTGTGCGCGCGCTAAGGCGTACCCTCCAGAGAGGCTCTAAATGTGAAAAACAAATTAAATATAAAAATGTGTGAAAAAAGCATCACACATCAGTTAACCATGTCATCTCATGCCATTTGCAGAAACAATCATAGCAACAAAAAGCGGGACATTAACATGCCCCTTCGGTGAGGGTGGCGCGGGTGTACTTCACGCGGTGACTTTTTCTGCACTCGCGGCTCCCCGCCCGTGACCTGCTTTCTGGTCCAACCCTCCCGGAAACGATATCGATACCAGAGGACTAGTTATTAGGTCCTGAAGAATGCTGAGCAAAAAGCAATAAAAAAAACTGCAGAAACATGTCGACCAATTTTTAGGCCTCGGGTTCCCTAACTCAGAACCTTGTTTAGTCCACTCACAATTTTTAACCAATGCGGGTTGACCATCATTAAAAAATTTTGACCTGGTTACAACCTACGCATTTTTTAAAACTGCACTAACACCACACGTTTAGTCACTTTTTGATTTGGGCACTGTTCCACTCACCACATCCTGCTCCGCTGTAGTCAGGCGTTGTAGCACGCTAGGGTGATACTCGGTCACCCTAGCGGGGACCCGATGATGAAGCATGTCACCAACTAGTGGTGAGTGAGGGTCCTTCTAAATGAATAGAGCTCCTCCACTGCAGACTGCTAGCTCTAGAGGGTGAGCAGCGTACCAGACGGTATACTAACGGAACAGGCAGTACCATTTTTTCTAAGATGAAGACAGAGCACACTAAGGGGGGTTAATTTATTTAACCATCACCACACATTAAGGGAACAGTGGTTGTTGTTGTTTTTTTAGGTTCTTGTGCCAAGTCACTTGTAAACCAATGACAGGTAGTGGCGGGCTTGGGAAGGCGGCACCAGTGCGGCTTGCGGCTACCTTCCTCTAGCTGGATGGAGGAGAAGAGAAGACTAGGACAAGCTGTGAGTTAGTGAAGGGGGATCTCACCTCTGTGGCCCTCTCTGCTCTCCTGTCTTCCCCTTTCTAGGCTCATCATCTAGTGTAGTGCTGGTTGTCCATCCACTGACTCAACAGTCCGTTTGCGTTTGACATTGGCCACTTAGCTTCTCTGCATTCATGCTGGAGCACCTGTGAGTGGTTCGAGGACAAACTCCTGGTGCTATTTTCGCTGTGCTTGAGCGGCAAGGATGGTTTTCTATTGTGGCGCACCTTTGATGCTATGGTGTGCCCTGAATTATAAATTGAGAATTGGCATGGTTAGGCTGAAGCTGGCTCCTAGGATTATAGAAAAATATAGGAGCTGTGCACTAAGCATCAGAGACCTGGAGGCCAACATGTATCAATGTGTCATCTTTGGTAAATCAAGGAGTAAAGCAAGACGCAGAGGTTTTATTAAATGCAACCTTTGAATTTAGATGTCTACCCATTTGAAGTTGGAAATCGTATGTGCGAACTGCGCTAGCACTCTGATTAACTAACATTTACATACAAAAGCCCAAAGTGGATTATTGTTATTAGTATTGATGACCTGCAGTAAAGTAAGGACTATTGTGGTTCATTGTGGTTAGTCCTTTTTCCCTCTACCCTGACCCCACGTTTGCATCGTATTTCATTTGGATTATAATCCATTGTGGAGGTGAGTGGGAGTTTGTGCCAAACCTAAGGCCTGACTAGTTTGCTGTACCTCCCTAATTGCTCAAATAGCCCATGACCCCCACAGCCTGACCTTGTCTGACCACTGGTAGGCGACAGAAAGTGTCTATATGTGGCTGGTGGTCCACTTAGGTTTGTGGTAGAAGAAGCAATCACAGTGGAGTTGGAGGCCAGGTGTTATCTGACTGGACTAAACCACTGTGAGGAGGCTTGGGAACAAGTTGATTATTCCCTCTGTTCTGCCCCTGTGTGACATACTGCACTGTGCTACCAACATTTAACTAGTTAAACACAGTCACATGTTAATTAGATCATTACCACTTGGATTTGGAATGGGTAAAAAAGCACCTCAAACAAGTTCTCCACTTAAAGGATCATAGTTGAATACAGTAAATAAGCCTCAGCCTATGTCATCTGGAAGTATCGATAATAATGGTATGGAGTCTGGCAGTATTAAAACATGCAATCTAAAGATGAGCTCACATGATGAACAGACTACCAAGAGTCCACTGAGGATACTACGTTTAAGGGTTGTGAGTAAAAAAGATCTTAAAAAAAGGATGTCAAAACTTGATAAGTCAAGGACAAAGTCTGTAAAAGGTGCAAAGTTAACAATTAACCCCTTCAGTGCTAATGACAAGGGTAACTCGTCATGGAGTTTCCATTGATTTCAATGGAAATTACATTGAAGTGGTACCAGATGCTTAGCATCCAAGTGGTTAAAGACTATATTAAAATGATAGTGGACGAAATCGTTGCTGGTAAACCTCCAACCTCTGGCAATTTAATAAAAATGAAAAACAAGTCGACCTAATTGATTTAACAACTCCTTTTAGAATCCTCATTAGTGAGCCAAGCGACCCAAGAGGCACAAAATAATACTTTAATGCAGGAAGCCACAAAGGCTGCTCCAACGAGCCTAATATCTGCTTTGTCCAAGTCAAATTTTTAAAGAAAGAAACTTTGAGTGTTTGCCCACATAAAATTAATGCAGGAGCTGTAAGTTGGGACACTACTTGTAAAAAGGACTTTGAAAGCAGAATTGTAACACAGGTTTGTGTCGCATCGGACAAGCAAGCTGAAGATTTCATTGATGAGGGCCATGAAGAACCGATCACTATCAGGTGTTTCTTAAAAGAGGTAGATCGGGTTGCCTATGAGGCTGTGGTACCACATTCAATTGATAGAAATACAATTGATTCTATTAAAAGCACCACTGATATTGAAAGCCAGGATAAAAAAGTGATAATACAGAGCAATAAACATTTACAAGAATTAGGTAATGGTGAAGGACCGGAGGTCGCCTTAATCTGTCCCGTGAAGGGTAATATTGTAAATGATAAATCGATTCTAGACGTAGTTTAAAGCGATAGTCGCATCAGGGAATGGATCTACATGCCTTTTTGCTCCATGCTATCGGATAAAAATTGTGTCTGGGCTATTAAACAGTCATCATGTCCATTGCTATCTTGAATGATAAAAACAAACTGAAGCAGATAGGGCTACTCCATCTATTCAAAGAAGACTTTCCCTGCCCTTTATGATCAATATGATCTCGACCCAGGATGTGAGTTCCCACGAAAAGAGCATTTCTATTATTAGGCAAAATGTTATGCCTAATACAAAAGATCTTACCCTCCCTATTCAAAAATGTCCTCATTACTCCGTAGAGTTAAATAGTTATCAGGCCTGGCTTGCTCCAATGAATAAGATTCTTGATTCAACTGACCATCTTCTAGCTATATTAAAGGATGTGGAAAATAATGCAGACATCAATCAATCTTCAAATGTTACACATCTTAGCGGAACAAAAAGAAGGGGTTGGAAAAGATGCCAAATGTAAACCATTTAGGGAAGGGACCCGACATTATTTTTAAGGATCAACGGTTGCAAGACTTCCCTTTTAGTAATAAAGCCACCTAAACTGAGGCGGCTTGTCTTGCATTGAAGTGCTTGAAGGAGGCTGAAAATTCTCAACTGGGAACAGTTTAAACTAACCAGAATTATTCCCACAAAGAGACTCAGTTGGAAGGTTTTTTAAGAATAATGCCTGCAGTGTCAGGGAGAGAGAACAAAACTGCTGATGCTTTGACTAGTAACATTTTGAACCCCGTAACAGTCATTAGCGGAGATACTGTATTTAGAATGGTAACATTACCCTCAACTACCGACTTACAATCTAGTTCTTTACGTATTGAAAAAGATTCACCAATGAGCCGGAAAGTGTTTCCTATCTTTAAAACAAAATGTACAATCGAGGCTAAGGTTGGATCACCTCTTTGCAAATACTATAAGTATTCAGGTATCCAATAGTTATGGTTTACATTCATGAAGAGTGGATTACTTCATATTGCAAAACATGAGTCTAAGGCTGCTGAGTCCCTAGGTGAAGAATTGCTTTTGAATGGCTGTTGAACACAGAGTGAGGCTTAAGCCCCACAAAATGATACATTTGAGTAGGTTTGCACTCAGATTAACCCAAATCCTAGTTTTTCAGAGTGCAATTCTACTGCTACTCAAGCAATTCAGGT
Source organism: Lissotriton helveticus (assembly GCF_964261635.1). Classification (NCBI taxonomy): domain Eukaryota; kingdom Metazoa; phylum Chordata; class Amphibia; order Caudata; family Salamandridae; genus Lissotriton; species Lissotriton helveticus. The sequence goes on from NC_136059.1 coordinate 1,906,714,221, forward strand.
GAAAAATACAGGTGTGGCTCCTAAAAGCATCCTTTTATTAGAGGACAAGGATCTGAATGGGGATGCAGATTACGAAGTTTTAATGAATTATGACTATAATTATATACATTCTATCAGTTTGGACCATATTAAAACAGATGAAAGTGTCTTGAGGTGTATAGATATTTTTGTTTATTACTTTGCCCCTCACTTAAATAGACATAAAATACTGGCAATACTTGCCAATATACCAAAGTTATCAAAAATTACTTTGAGGGATATCTCCTTGGTGGTTTCCAAAGGATAGGAACAAATCTTTGGATTGGCAGAATATTCTTGTGCACTTTAGATCTGGACTCATTGCAGACGTAGTATTAAACCATGTGGATAATCTCAGGTGCACTGGTATGATGTTTATAAACTCATGTCTATGCCAACTAAGGTGAATCCGCGCCACAAGGTTGCTCCAATCTCTGCTACATCGGGGGAAAGGTCATAAATCCCACTAGTATACTGGCCCAGAAAGATGTTAGACATAAAGGAGCAGTATTGGAGCATATTGCATTAAAATGGTCAGATAAAAGGTTGCAAAATATGTAGAAACCCCTACGATCCATTCGATAATAAAGTTCAGGACTGGAATTGGATTGCTTCTATGATTCAACCAAAAAATAAGGTTTGTTAACCCCCAGTATAGGAGATCCTGACATCAACATTCTTTACATCCTCTCCTGGAACGTAGCTGGCTTTAAGAGAAATCTTAAATATTTAAGAGCTGTGCTGCAAGAACAAGATATTACTGTCATTGCCTTGGGTTACAGATGTGGTGTTGAATGACTATTTATTTTTAATCAAAAAGCTGTTAAGGGTCACTATAGCAGACCAGCAAATGGCCTTATTAACCTAGTGGCTGTTAAGTATATAACTAAGTGTCCAAATTTTAAAGAAATGTTCAGATTTGTTTAACCATTGCTTTTTTTGGTCTGTGCTGTATGGACTTCCCTTGATATGTGATAATGTGCCAGTGGGGGAGGTGATGGCGAATCCTGCGGCCCACTGGCGTGTGGTGGGCCAGAAACTGTGGACTGAAACAGCAGACTAGGAAGGCCTTGAGGCAGTGGTGGTAGGGGTGGCGGTGGACTGATCTGCCCGCTAGCCCTGTGACCCACCTTGCTGTCATACAAATTGCTCTGCTTATGGAGGATGCGGGGTCAAGACCACAATGGATGGTGAATCCCGCTGCATCTTTGCTCTCGGCAAGTGCTTGGGAGAGCACCTTTCAAGCCTCCGCTAGACACTGTGGCAGCACCTGCGCCACCATGTCCCACACAGAGTTGGAATAAAGGAACCAAAAGGCCCTTGTAGAAGCAGAGTCCGGGATCACTAGACACTGTGGCAGAAGGTGTGTGCGATGAAACTGGGGTTGCCTCATATGCACAGGCGCCCCTGTCTTATGTTTAAAGTGCGTTATTTAAGGGTAGTAGCAGCACTGTAGAGGAGGCCTCTTCTGAAGCACTGCAGTGAGGAGATTTCCCTGATAGGCACTGTAGGGAATTTGAGGGTAGGAACATCCCCTACACCATATCACAGAGTGAACCCACAACCTCCCTAGCTACAGAGGAGGGGGACAGTGTATAAGGGTGTGGCGATAAGTCCAGCGTGCTGTCATTTATATGGTCAATCTAGTTTCGATCATCCTCACTGCGAGCTGCGAGAAGGTCCTCAGACCCCTCCTAGTACCCTCATTTGGTCAGGAACAGGAATTGGAGGGAGGACAAGGCAGGCTCTATATAATCCGGCCCTGGAGGCAACAATGCCGTGACCGGCGCCGAAGCTGTGACGCAACGGCGTCGTCGACACCGATGCCGGATCCGAAGGTGGCGCTGAGGCCGGAGCCGAGGCCTGATTCATTATGCTTTAAAGATGTGGATGTTCTTGCTAAACACAAAGCATAAACCCTGTACTGCACACGTTTTAATCAGAGTAGCAGATGTGTAGCCAGTCTGAAATGATATTAACAATCACTGCACTTTGTACATGCCTGCCTAGCGCAACCAACTGACTGATCAACAACTTATTGTGCATTAACAAGTGTGTCTTACCTGACCCAATTATGTAAACAGTTTCCTGGACTTACATCTTTGAGAAACTGCCCTGACTTTCCTAAGCTCTTTTTCTGTATGACTGCGCAGTCGAGTTTACATCTAAAGCATGCCATCCCTTGCTGCCCTCCGTACTAGGTCCTCTGCATGCAGAGAGTCAAGCAAATTAGGTACATATCCTTGTTTTTGCCGGGGCATGAAGCAGGCAGCCTCCTACAACTGTGCAGACTATAATTTTGAATCACTGCTTCTATCTTAATAATTCAGCAAATGTTCTAGTTACCGTAACGTAGGTTCAAGATGCCAAGTGTTACACATGAATTCTCTCCAGTCGACAGATGTGTAGTTAATGCTTTCTTCCTTTTCCTTTTCATTAGTGCTTTGATCAAGAACAATAACTGGACTTCTCTGTCCCGGTCGAGTGACAAAGACACGTGGAGGGAAGATAGCTAAAAATAAAATAGAAGCAACAATGGTAAACATCATTTCACTACAGTAAAGAAAAACAATCTATTACAAAGTACCACATACAAAGCAACTGACTGAGGCAGACAACAGTTTTTAGGAAGCACATTGGGTGTCAGTTGGTGTTGCGCTGTTGTGAGGGGTTGGCCAGTAATAGGGGTGTTGACTGCCTGTGGAGGGGGGAGGGGTTGAGCACAGTGCCTCACCACAGATCAGGCTCTGCCCTTAATCCCACGTGCTACGAGGTTGGTCAAAGGCTGAAAGCCTACCATATAACATCACTCTTGACATGTTCTCGGACATAATTGATAACATGAGTGTTTGATACAACATAATTTATGACATCACTATGCACGGCGGTGTTTTTTACAGCAAATATATTACACAGCATAGCTACTGTTAGGTAAGAGATTCCATAGGAAAGGAATTTTTAACTCCGCTTGACAAATTTGCAGCACAAACAAAAACTGAAAAGTTTTACACTGATATGGAATAGAATGGGAAACTTTGGTCTATGATACAGAAAAGGTGGTTCAAATGAATTACAACAAATTTGGTAAAAAGTTGAAACTTTACTAAAAAAAGTGTGGTTTTTGTGATTTAATGTAAATCCATTCAGCCATTTTCAAGAAATTATCTTTTAAATAAGGGCTTGGTGGGCATGAAGGGGTAATGCTAGTGAAAATGTAAAGATATCTGCACTGTTGGTGTCCAGATATGCTCTGATTGGCAAGCAACACAATTGAGAATATGTTGTAGCAGTCATTACCGGGCTTGAGGACTTGGACCTCCTGTCTTGAGCAGAAAATTGAAAGGTCACATTAGGAGGTAAAGGCAGGGCAATGAGGGGGTTTTTCCCCTTCGTTAAAATCTATATATACAACCCATTGGCAGTTGCATCAGGGTAGATTATATAGGTCAGCTGTTCCATAGAAAAGCATTGTTTGTGTTGCTAATAACTTTGGCCCCATTTGAAGAATCTCCACTAGTGACTAGTTTGTGCACTGAAAGTTTCGGAGTAAGTCGTCAAACAGAAGCTGACAAAAAAGGGGTGGCCCAAAACGCTAAATGCGCAAACATAACATTTTCCATAGATTTCTAAGGCAGGGCTACAGCAAAAAAACTGCTGAATGGAATTACACCAATAACACTTCTGTGATTTGGTGTAAATCCGTTTAGTAGTTTTTGAGAAATTAAGGTTAAAAAATATTTGTATATACATGGTCGTTGTGTGGGTGTTGGTTGACTCAGCCAATTCCAGAAGTGTAGAGCTTCCTAGCAGAGAACCCACAACCCCACCCTTCACAGTATCACATGGCAGTGGTTTTGTCCGTGAGGACCTTCACCTGTCCCCCCTTGACAGTCGACAGGAAGACAAAATAAATCACCCGCAACCCTAACAGATTTATGTGGAAACGTGTTTCCGTTGGAGCCCATAGTACTCTGGTCATCCCTTCTCCCAGGAGACCTCCCCTCCTGACTGGCTGACTCTCCTGCTCCGGACCTCGATTGTTTCCCTCCTTTGTTTGACAGTGTGTCTATTTAACTACATCATTTGTGCCATTGTGTTGGTTTATTTGTGCTTTCACCACTTTGTACAGCGCTTTGTTCACGCTTTATAAAACTTTTCAAATAATAAGGTTCCCTTGGTGCTGAGCCCACTGAAATTTCAAATCCCACTGTACAGCCCGCATATGCCAGCTGTGTGGTTAACCAGCAGGATGCAGGAGGCCAATACGTTTCCGAATCGCTCTCACTGAGACCCAGGTCAAGGGTTTAAACATTGGGATTATAGACCAAATGTACTCGACTCATTAAGGTATAGGGAAGGTCTGAAACAGCACTGTATCCAGAGTTACCACCAAGGACTTCTGCATATTAATGGAAAACCTAGAGATGGTTAGCAGGTTCGCTATCATCTGGAGGTGACTCGTTAATGAATGACTGGGGTGAACTCGCCTTCCACAACCCGTCTTTGAGTTTTGGAAGACTGATATATCCAACCTCCAAAGATGTACAGTGAAAATCACTACCACTTCCAGGAACACCTGAGGGGTGCTAGTGGCGCAAAAAGGGAGCACCACAAACTGAAAGTACTCATGGACCATTTGAAAATGCAGGTAATGCACGTGGGATTTCAGGACGAGAATCTGAAAATAGACGTTTTGCAAATCCATTACTATAATCCAGTCACCGGGATCCAGGCTGACAGAAATTGCACCAGAGTGAGCATTTTGAAGTGGGCTATGATGTAGAACAGGACAAAGTCCGCCATCCTTTTTCAGCAACAACAATTAATGGGAGAAGTAACCAGTCACGATTTCAGATGCCAGCACCCTTTCTATGGCACCCTTGTTCAAAAAAGAATTAACTTCTTCTATAGGATACACAAGTGGTCCTCCAGAAAACATTATGGTGTAGGAGGCCTGTTTGTAAGCGTGAATAGGAATGATGGGGGGTAAAAATCCAGAACTTTTTGAAGCACCCGTCTCTCCGGTGTGATGATTTACCAACAGTGGAGAAATAACTTATTGTGCCTTTAGCTGGGTGACAAAGCGCCACCAAAGACAAACTAAAATGCCTTTCCAGTGGTGAGGGTGGTGTGGGGCTGGGTAGTGATTTGCCTCTGAGAGCCTGGAAGCTGTCACCCTGATCCCGACCTCTACCCTGAAAGGGTTGGGAGGTCTGCTGTTGAGGCAGGTATTGGCATTGCCTTTGGTAGATGTCCCTCCCGAAGCCTTGAAAATGGCAATATTGGGATACTGCTGCACGGGCACTGAAAGGCTGAGGGAGAATGCTGTAGCCCGCTTCTCTCTAAAGTGCTCCACATCCAAGTTCACCATGTTTCTAAAGAGACAGTGTCATCAAATGGCATGTCTATAACTGATGCTTGGATATCACAGGAGAAGCCCGTGGACCTGATTGATGGTACCCAATGTCCTACTTAAACAGTTGTTAGTTTCCAGGCCTGACCTATTTAACCACTTCGCTGCGTCTTGCCCATCTTGTATGATCTGCTGCAGATTGGCTTGGAAGGCGTCGGGGATCGCAGACAAGATGTCACTCACCATGTTCCACAATACATCCAAGTCGTGCCCCAGGAGGCAATTTGAGTTCAGGGAACGGAGGGTGAGGCTGGCAAAGGAGATCATCCTTATGCTAAAGGTCTCCATACAGTTGAACTTTCTGTCTGGAGGTGGAGTCAGGAAGGAATTAGGGTTCAACCTCGTTGTGGAGGTTTGTACCACAAGGCTTTATGGTGAGGGATGATGGAAAACGAAAGAAGGGTCCCCTGGAGCCAGTCGGTCCCCTAGTAATCTGCCTGTTGGTAGGAGGGGAAGACCCTAGCTTTGCCCAAGTACCAGGAAAGGTGTCTGTGAGGGCTTCGTTCGATGGGAGAAGCAGCTCTAAGAAGGTCTGGCCTGGTAGCAGGGCCATCATGAAGACATTCATTTTGACTTCTACTGAAGGTAGCTGGAGGTTGAGGACTTCTGCTGCCCATGGCAAAGGATTCAGATTCCTCCATAGTTGGCCCAGGTGGAGTTGAGACCAGTGTCAGGGGATGTGTCCAGGCCTGGCCTCTTGAGGGCCAAACATAAGTTCTCCTCATTGTGAAGTTGAGGCTCATCATCTCAATTGTTCATTGTGTGGTTCAGTCTGAAAATGTTGTGTTCATGGAAGTGTGACTTCAGAGTCTGAATGCAGTTGAGGGTGGTGAGTCTTTGGCCAAGGTTGCAGTTGTTTTGCTTCTGAATCTGATAGGACCCTAGGGTCTTCCTCCACTGTTGGTGTCGATGCATGGATATGCAGGGTGAGTTTTGGCATTGGCTGAGGAGCCGCAGTAGGCCTTGGGGTGGACGCAAGAACGGGGCAGAGAGGCACAGTCGGAAATGAATCCGCCAGCATTAATCGGACTGGAAGTTTCCTCGGGTCTGTCGGCACCGAAGATGTGCCAGAGGGATACAAAAAATAAGCAACATAGCCTCTTCAAAAGAGCAAGTTACTTACCTTCGTTAACAATTTATCTGTAAGAGACATTGATTAGTTATAGATTCCTTACCTTGTGAATTACCCCAGCCGTCAGACTGGATCTGGAGAATTTTATTGTAAGCAGTACCTCTGCGCGTCAAAAGGCGGCGTCGGTTGGCTACGTGTTCGTCATTGGCATTGTGGTCGCCGGGATGACGTCGCGGCAGCTACTTAGACGTCGCCCTCGCGCGCTGACGTCAGTTCTAATACACAACATTCCACGCCAGAAGTGCAGAGCCATGCAAGACACTGACCACTGGTGCACAAAACTAGGGCCCTGAAAGGAAGTCCTACACCCTAGAAGTCAGTTCGCAGAATGGGGTGGATGGGTGGGGCGGTAAGGAATCTATAACTAATCTATGTCTCTTACAGATATATCGTTACCGAAGGTAAGTGACTTCTGCATCTGAAAGAGACAATTAGTTATAGATTCCTTACCTTGTGAAAAGATACCTCAGCAATACCAACCTGTGGTGGGTCTGCGAACCAAGTTCACACCAGAAAGTCCTGGAGAACAGAATGGCCAAAGAATCCGTCCCTCTGGACTTGGCTGTGCAGGCAGTAGTGCTTTCTAAATGTGTGCAGAGATGCCCATGTAGCTGCCTGACGGATGTCATTGAGAGGACCACCACGTCCCAAAGCAGTAGTACCTGCCGTCGAACTGGTGGAATGGGCACACAGCCCCACTGGAGGCTCCTTCTTTGCCAATGTATAGCAAGCTTTAATGCACAGAACGACCCACCTAGATATGGTCAGTTTGTGCATGGCCAGACCTTTTATGGCACCCACATAGCCGACAAAAAGCAGGTCATCCACCCGGAATAGTTTTGTGCGATCCAAATAAAATGAAAGCGCACATTTTGGATCCAGACGGTGGAGCCTCTCTTCCTCCTTAGAACGATGCAGAGGCGGAAAAAAGGTGGGAAAAGTGATAGTTTGACCAATGTGGAAAGAAGTAACCACCTTAGGAAGATAGGAAGGTCTAGTTCTTAGGACGACCTTGTCTGGATGAATAGCCAGAAAAGCTTGGAGCTCATTCATCCTTCGAGCAGAGGTGATGCAACCAGAAAGGCAGTCTTTAACACTATCAATGCTAAGGCAATTCACCCCTGGTGCTGGACTTATTTGAATCCCATTGTTCATGACGAGCTCAGCTCGTCATGAGCACACAAGCAGTGTACTGCATGACGAGCTGAGCTCGTCGTGAGCATGGAAGGGGTTAAAGTAAGAAGTCAGAGAGGATAGTTATGAAGCGGCTCAAAAGGAGCGCACATAAGGTAAGTAAGAACCAAGTTCAAGTCCCACTGAGGCATTACGAAGGGAACAGGAGGAAAAAGATCAGTAATGCCCTTAAGAAAGCGATTTACAACAGGGGACTTGAAAAGAGAAGGCTGATCGGGAAACCTAAGAATGGCTGAAATGGCTGAGAGGCAACCCTTAATAGTGCCCAGAGCAGAGCTCTGCTGGGCCAAAGAAAGAAGGAACATGAGAACCTCAGAAAGAGGGGCAGAAAGGGGATCCACAGCCTTTGCTGCGCACCATGCCACAAATGTGTTCCATCTACAGGCGTATACCGTCTTAGTGGAGGGACGCCTGGCTGTCAAGATAACATCACAGACTTCGGGAGGCAGATCAAAAGCCGTCAACTGCCACCACTCAATCTCCATGCAAGGAGGTGGAGGCTGGACAGGTTCGGGTGGAGGACCGTCCCCTGCTGTGACAGAAGATCATCCCGAATAGGCAATCTGATCGTAGGATTGATGGCCATGTGTAGCAGCTCGGGATACCAGACTCTTCGTGCCCAATTCAGAGTTACAAGAATGACTTGGGCCCGGTCGCGCTTGATCGTCTTCAGCACTCTGGGCAGAAGTGGTATAGGCAGAAAGGTGCATAGAAGAACGCAACACCAATCGCAACGAAAAGCGTCGCTGAGCGAGTGCCGCCTTGGAAATTCCAACACGCAGAATTGCTGACATTGCGTGTCCTCTTCGGTGACGAATAGATCTAACCAAGGCACTCCCCACTGCTGTAAGAGACCTTGCACCACCTCTAAGTGAAGACGCCAATCGTGATTCATCATGCACCTGCGGCTAAGTTTGTCCACCCTGGCATTCAGTGAACCAGCCAGGTGTTGAACCACCAGGGATATGCCCTGATGTTCCAGCCATGTCCAGAAACGGAGAGCCTCTTGACATAGGGTCCCCGACCCCACCCTGCCCTGGTTGTTCCAGTACCACATGGGGGTGGTGTTGTCCGTGAACACCTACACTACTCTTCCCCGGACAGAGGGAAGGAAAGCTTTTAGTGCAAGACGGATCGCCCGAAGCTCCAGAAGGTTGATATGGAGCCTGGACTCCGCCGGAGATCAGAGGCCTCTGATCTCCACCTCTCCCATGTGGCCGTCCCAACCCCAGAAGGGATGCGTCCGTCACCACTGTGAATTCTGGTTGGGGAATGGAGAGGGATCTGCCGTTGACCCAAACCTGGTTCGTTAGCGACCACTGCAATTGTCGCGCAGTGTCCTCCGACATCTGAACGCAATCAGGCAGATTCCCCTGATACTGCGCCCACTGGAACTTCAAGTCCCACTGCAGAGCCTGCCTGCATATGCCACCTGGCATGATCTATTAGCAGGATGGAGGCTGAAAAATCAGAATCATAGCCCGAATATCCCGGACTCGCTGCTCCGGAGGATAAGCTCGGAACTGCGCCATGTCCAGAACCGCTCCGATGAAAAGGAGCCTCTGAGTGGGAATCATGTGTGACTCTGGCACGTTAATAGAGAACCCCCTTGAGAGCAGGAGGTCCGCTGTAGTCTGTAGGTGGGAAACGTCTGCCTGGGGTGAGCCCGCCTTCAACAGCCAGTCGTCGAGATAGGGGTAGACTGGTACCCCTCAACTGCGCAGATGAGCTGCGACCACCACCATCACTTTCGTGAACATCCGAGGGGCACTGGTAAGGCCAAAGGGAAGCATCATAAACTGAAAGTTCTCGTGGCCTACTGTGAACCGCAGCTAACGCCGGTGGACCGGCAGGACAGGGATGTGAAAGTAAGCGTCCTGCAAATCCAACGCTACCATCCAGTCTCGAGGGCAGACAGGACTTGAGCTAGTGTCAACATTTTGACCTTCTCCTTCCGAAGGAAGCGGTTGATGTTCCTGAGATCGAAAATAGGACGCAGGCCTTTGTCCTTCTTGGGCACCAGAAAGTAGTGGGAGTAGCAACCACAACCTACTTCTGGGGCAGGAACCCGCTCAATGGCTCCCTTGGCCAAGAGAGCCCTAACTTCCTGTTGGAGAAGGGCCAGATGATCCTCTGACATGCAATAGTACTGAGGTGGCATGGCTGGGGGGGTAGTCTCGAAAGGGGGGGGGGGGGGGGGGGGGGGGTAGTCTCGAAAGGGGGGGGGGGGGGGGGGAGTAGCCCCTTCGGACTATTTGCAAAACCCACCTGTCTGACGTGATGGTGTGCCAGTGGGGGAGGTGATGGCGAATCCTGCTGCCCACTGGTGATTGGTAGCTCTAAAAAGGTCAGACTATGAGGGTTTGGAGGCTGCTGCAGATGGGGCGGTGGTGGACTGGCCCGCACGATGGCTCCCAGACCCACGACGGTGGGTTTCACATCCCCGGCCGCGCAGGGCCTGGACAGCTTGCGCCGGCCTGTGGCTCTGGGCAGGACGTGGTGGGGCACCCCTTCCGTAACAACAAAAGGGGCGAAAAGCAGATTGCACAGGACAGGTGCGGGAGAGGCCCAAGGACTTGGCCGTTGCCCGAGAGGCCTTGTAGTACTCTGCTTTGTCGCCGAAGAGGTGACGGCCATCAAAGGGCATGTCCTCAAGGGTATCTTGGACATCCCTGGAAAAACCAGACGACCTCAGCCAGGCATAGCGTTGAAGGGCTACCGACGTTGAAATCGTCCTGCCCAACGAGTCAGCGGTATCCAGTCCACAGCGTAAAGTAAACTTAGCTGCATCTCTCCCTTCGGCGACTGCATGGGAGAGCACAGCCCGGGTCTCCTCCGGGCACCGGGGCAGCACCTGTGCTACCGTATCCCAAACAGGATGGGTGTAACAGCCCAACAGACATGCAGTGTTTACTGACCGCAGTCCCAAGCTGGAGGAAGAAAACATCATCTTCCCAGGATGGTCCGACTTTTTGGATTCCCTATCAGGTATGGAGTAGGGAATGCTCCTCTGGACATGGAGGCTTGGACCACCCAGCACTCAGGGGTGGGGTGTTGGGAAAGGAATGTGGGGTCGCCCGGAGCCGGAAGGTGGCGTCGGGAAATCATCCTATCCACAGGAGCCCCTGTGCTGGGCTTCGACCAGGTGCCCAGAAGGATTTCTGTTAGGGCTTTACTGAACTGCAGCAGGGGCTCCGAAGAGCTCACTGCTGGTTGAAACACCTCTGTCAGGAGGTTAGTCCTGACTGAGACTTTAGGTAGCTCGAGGTTGAGAGCCTCAGCCGCCCTACGCAACACCACTGCGTAAGAAGCTCCCTCCTTCTTAGCCACGGTAGGAGGAGACAACATGTCAAACTCTGGGGAGGTATCCAAACTACTGTCTTCCCCCAACTCCTCTCTCCAGTCCGGGTCGTAGTCCAACTGGTCAGTTAAAGGGTCACCAGACCCCTCCCAGTTCTCTTCACCCTCCTCTGGTTGCCAATCTGGCCTAAACACACCAGGTTTGAACAGGGTAACAAAAGTACCAGACGGCCTCGGCGTCGGTCGATGCTGGTCCGCTCTGTGTCCAAGTCAGGGTGGAGGCCAGGGTCGATGCCGGTTGGGGACACAACCGGCGTCGGCAGCGGACGTGGTGCCGGTGGATTCATCGCCGGGGAGTTGTTATGAGGTTGACCGGCGCCAATCAGGATCCAGACCTGGATCCAAGGGTACCCTACGGTGCCGAGGCCGGAGCTGCCGGCGTCAATGGCCCAAGGCTCCCAGCCGAGTCTACGGGGCTCGAAGGCGCGCCAGAAGAGTCAGGCTGTCCAAAGATGGCATGCATCGCTTCGTAAAAGGCTCAAGGTGGACTGGGGTCGCTCTGGGTCCTAGGAAGGGAGGGAAACTCAGAGCCGACCCTTCAGGCTCCGCACGAGGAGCCCCAGGAGGGGCACCCGCCACATCGGCAGATGGACAGCAAGAAGTTTAAGAGCGACTGTACTTCTTCTTGTGCTTCAACTTACCTGAGGAGTGCGAAGACTTCAAGGATGAAAAGACTATTAACTTAGCTGCCTAGCCAGTAATACACAATAAAACACAACCCTGGCATAGTCTTATTGTAGGAGAGTGGGGTCTGCAATCCCATGGCCACCCCAGATTTTTGCTTTTTGCTTCACTGATTTACGACTTTCCCTGGCTGTGGGCCTGCTAATCAGACCCACAGCCTAGCTGTTCTCTCTCTAAATTGCAACCATGTACCTTAGGTGCATTTTACCAATTGGTACTGGGCCACCTTATCAGTCCCTGTACAGCATACCTTAGGTATCCAGGGCATAGGTGTACCCAGGGCCTACCAGGGGCTGAAGCATGTATTATGCCACCCCTGGCTGGCCACCCAAACAGACACAACTGGCTGCACGACAGCTGGGGCAAGGTGGTGTAAACACCCTTTGCTTTAGATATAGTATTCCTATATCTAACCCTAAAATGGACACATATATTCCTATCAGTCACTCCTATGGCAGGCCTTATCAATCCTGAAGGCAGAGTGCTTGGAATTATGTGAGATGGTGCTCTGGCATGAGCTGAGCCCGTTTGCAGCTTGCGGAACCAAGTCCAAATAGCTGTTCCATGATAACGCTATACCATATACTCTTAAGTGCATTATAATCCTCGCGGTTAAATGCTAACTTTGGTATAGCATTATCAAAACATGTCGAGTAAGGTGTCATACGAATTGGAATACTAACCCCTCGCCAATTCTGGCGACGGGGTTAGCATTCCACCCTTCTAGAGGGACACGACATGTATGTAACTGTGAACCCCGGTTAAAAGTCAGACATAGCCTCAGCTCCACAAAATGGATGCTGCCACCGAGACACAAGTCTGTCCTCCTGCTGCTGGGAGTCCTTCCAGCAACGGAGGCCTGGACAAAGGGTTTCCTGTCAGGGGCGGTGCCAGCACCATCCCAGACAGGATTTTGTGTATCCCAGGTAGGCAGGGCTGAAAGGAAGGTGACTGCAAGTGGAACCCCGGTGCTCACTGTGCATATGCCGGCTCAAACCAGTTCCTGGGGCACACCAGCCCCTGAGCTGGGGAGAGACCGGACAAAGGAGAGGGGTGTAACCACCCCCCTCCTAGTCCCACCCATAGGGCAGGACTTAGTCGCGTGCCAACCCCTTTTTCTTAGGATAAAGGTAGGAGCAGGCCCCTTCCCAAATTAGATAATTCTGAATCTTGAAACTACTTTCCACGAAAGGAACTCTTGACTCTTCTGAAGACTCTCCCTTGTGGCTAAGGAGTAGCCACCCTGCACCAGCAGGCACCACCGAAGCTCTTGCGGTTTGCTGTAAGTCCATCCTCCGGATCAAGACTGCCCAGCTCGACGAGACCCGGATTCCCTGCCATCTCTGACCTCTACCTACATCATCCAGCCCAGCTGAGATTCGTGGGTGTGACGAGACCTGTGGGACCGGCCACCTTCAAGACCTGCACGACGCTTCTCCAGCACGACCCCAGAGAGACCCTTGAGTAAGTGCACTGGGGTTTGAGAAGCCCTAACCCTAAGCAGCTCCAGCACCGAAGTCCAGCCTCCCAGCATCCACGAGATCTGCGTGGGGCCCTTCTGCTTCTTTGCTGCTTGCCACGTTGTCCGGTCACTTGCCGTTGGCTAGTGACCCTCTTGACGACGTACCCCGACGATTTCACCGCCGGTATGGTTGCTCCAGACTGGCCCTTGCTCCCTTCCAAGAGAGGAGCACCCCGGACCCTCCTGGTCCACTCCAGACGCCATCTTGACTCCACCGCGTGGGCTTGCCTTTGCCAAGGTTTGTTGCTCAAATCCTGAGTCCAGCATCGCCGACAGCCGACAGCCTCGTGGGACAGCTCGCACCTCCAGCCTGGACGCCGACAACGCCTCCTAGCCCGTGTGACTGCAGAGTCCAGCGTCGCCCACTCACCTGGTCGAGGTGACTTCATCCGGTGCCATCCTGGTGCCCACATAATCACTGGCTAGTGATTAAGAACTGAGTCCCCTCTGCTTTCAGGTCGTCTCCTTCACTGATCCAGCCTTGGATCACACCGAACATCTTCACTGGTCGCCTGCCAGCAACTTCTTCTTTCAGGCTCCATAGACTTCAACGAGGATTCCCGACGTCTTTTGAACCCTATGCAGCCGCGGCCCCTGGGCTAGGTAACTTGAGTATTTCGGTACTCCAGCACAGGTTCCCTATCCAAGTGTCCAGATCCTTTGTCATTTTAGTCTATCTAGTCGGATTCGTCCGGAAACAGTAACTTTAGAAACGCTAGCATCCATAGACTTCTTCCCGCATCCCGCGTGAGAGTGCACACTCTGCACACGATCTCCCTAGACCTCCTGCTCGTAATCTTAAGGTTCAGCAGTGTAGTCCTAGCGATCCTGAAGCCTCTGGATCTTGTTACTTACCTGCTAGCATTTCACATTCCACTTTTTGTGTATATGGTTTTTCGTGCCCCTCGGGCATTTGTGTAAATTGTGCAACTTAAAGTATTTTCGTAAGAGTTTTGTATTGTGCTTAGCTCCCTGACTCATAAAGAGTTCAGGGTAGACTTGTTATAAATAAATATCCTTTATTTTCATAACAACTTGTGTGGTGTCCTTTCACTTGGTGTTCAAGGGGTATATGTGATGGTAAAACAGCTGGCTTAACACGCCCTCTAGAGTTTAGCCTGAAGACTGCTCGTGTCCATGCTACTAGGATAGCTGGTCTGAAAGGTTGACTTACAACCAATCATCAATAAGGGTTGTTTGGTATGATACAAAGTGATCACTAGAATAGTGAGCACTATATATCAGGCCAACTTTTCACACTTATAATAACTCAGAGCCCCTTACATCTTTCATATAAAAGATTGATTTTCTGAAATAAACTGTCTCCGAAACTCAAGGTTGGGTATTTTCATTATTTCATTTAGGGTTCTCGTTACTTTGGAAAAAAAGCAAGTAATACATTCAGATCAGAGCAAGAACTTCTTAACTAAATTGCTTTGCAGTGAAAAAGAGGAATGGAGCATTGCAATTTCAAAAACTAAGCACACCATTAAACAAGCATTGGCGTAGCCAATAGGTCTCGCCTTTTGGACCTTATAAGTGTTTAGCCATGCAACAGTTGATGTTGTTGCACCAAGAATATTGTGCTGCATAATTAAATATTTATAAGGTCCCAAAAGCGCGACCTATTGACTATGCCAATGCTATAGCTACTGACAGACATTACTGGGGCATAAAACCGAGCTCTAGCCCTTTTCAGTATTTCTCAACACGAATTTCCACTAAATTTCTATTCTTTTCATTTCTAGTCATATACCTCAATTCAAAAGCAGATAGGTTTCTAGAGCAGCCAAAGTACTGAGCATGTGTCCCTTCTGAGTAGTGAGCATAAGTTTACGTGACAAAATGGAGGGTGGTGGGCCAGCTGCAGCACACAATGTGTAACAGAAAACATCACCATGAATGTGTCTCTCTTTAGCGATATTAATAAGGAATCAAATGCAGTGGATGAGGTGGCCTTATAGCAGCACATACAGGTCAGAAAGCTGTTCATACTTTACTGTAATAATGCAGAGCATTAGTAAAGTCAATGGTCTGTCTGCCCCGGACACTAAGAGTTAGAACAGCTGACACCAATTACAGATATGCTGCATGGCGACCACCATCCCAAACCCAGCCCACCATGCATTTCCTCTCCCTAAGACTTTTAAGCCCACCCAATTCCTTGTGTTTACTAAGAAAACGCGTTGACAGGAAACCATCCACTATTTACATTATACCCCCCTTTTTTTATCCATAAATGCATATGTAATAATGCAATGATGTTTTACTAAACCTTATTAATGAATCAATGATTTTATCAAACTATGTTCTGTTCGTATGGAATTAAAATCTATTTTATACGCTAAAGCAGTTGTATACCATTATTAACTATGGTCTGTTTTGCCTTCTGAATTGTGCCAGTAGTTAGCTTGTGTGCCTGGGTGTGTTACTTTACATACTAAGAAAACACTGTAATGCTACACGAGACTCTATATACCCTGTTACTCCCTTTGGGCTACCACAGTATCCTTAAAGCCCTCATCAGTTCCTTACCTAAAAGCAGACTGAAACTCCCCTTTCCTCCACGAGGCCCCTCTCCAAAAATGTAGCCTATCAAAACAGTCATGCATTACTGTACCCTCTGTAAAACTCTGTGGAAGAAACTAATGCCAAGGCAACACCATCGCATAGGCATGCACCTCTATCACCCTTCCCAGGCTATAACTTCACTAGAGACCATAAAACAGCCAATCCGCAGCTCTTTTGTTAAATCAACAGTGCTACTCTCTAGCCATGAGGAATGGAAAAGGCCATGACAAGAACGCTGCCTGAGCTCATAGTACTCACATTCAACCTCTCAAGATAATCCTTTCCTGTTGAATTCAGATATGGGTCCCGGGGAGACCCATGAGGTGAAAGCTATAGTCTGATCTGCAAACAGGCATTAATGTCATGCTGCGTGTTCCCATGCCGCACACCTCAAACCGCTTCTACAGCTCAGAACTTCATAAGAAGCTTATAATGTCCAGTTTGGCCCACAGGCTTGCAAACATGTATCACAATGTTGTTGCATAAGGCCTAGCCTCTACGAACACGTCTTCTCTTCCAGTTCACCACACCCCAAAATTCCAATAGACTAACCGGCAGAGCCCCTGTAAAGCACCATAGGTGACCCCTAAGGCCAACTATGCCCCCACTGGAATGCAACCTAACATATTTGCCCGGGTATGTGAGGCCCCTGCTCCCAAGCTTCAATCGCCCCATGGCAGACCCCTCCAAACCTCGCCCCTTCTCCTAGGGGTTCCATGCAACAGCAGCACACATGAGTCCCCAGCAGCACAGACTCACCTCACACTCCCACCCTGTCCTATGGAGACGCATTAACGGACAGAGCAGCTCAGCCAACCAGATGCCCGGCTACCGGGCTAGTGCCCAATCAAGGAGTGGAGGCTGGACCGTGCTTGCTCTGCTCCCCTGCACCTATCGTGTTCATGTGCAGTTTTGACGGAGCCTCCAACATGGCGACCTGCCTCACAAGGGCATCTGGGAGTTGTAGTTTCAGAATGCTGCGGCTGCTGGAGTATTTCGGAACATGTAGGACGAGAAATACCCCAAGAGCGGGTGGTGGAGTCCAGTCTTATGGTTGAGATAGTAAATCACGATGTAGTTTAGGATAGGAAAAACCTCTATGGAAGTGCATTCTGTTTGTTGCCGAGAGTTATACACGGCAAATCTGTCACATCGGAAAAGCGTTTAATTTAAGTCATATCTCTCGTTAGATTATATTAGGTTGCCTCTTTCCACAATCTAACCCGATTCATCGCATGAAAGGGGTCAAGTTACATGATACTTCTATAATAAAAATAAAACAAGCGCGTTCTTCGCGCTAAAAGGAGGCAGCAGGGGGAGGGGCGAGAGGAGGGGGCGAGTTAAAGCGTTTCACTTGCAAGCAGCGCCAGGAGCGATAATTGCTACCATATGGCGCCGTGCGCTCCCGCAAGTGAATCACCACACGTACACGCGTTGCCATTGAAGGCAATTGAACGCGTGCACGTTTTTGGCTGAAAAGCCAAAGCGATCGCTAAAGGTATTTTTGCCTAGGTAGCGCATGTGCACTGCGTAGGCGAGACCTAATAATAGTATTCTGGCAGTTTAAATTTTTTTTTTAGCTCTCATTTAAAAAATACAAAGAGATGCCCAATGAATGGAATTTGGGTGCACAGATTACTTTAAAGAAAAAATATTTTGGAGGACAAATTTGCGTGAAAGGAATATCCTTGTGTGAAAAAAAGACAGTTGTATGACAGAAACATCTGATAACCGAGCTGCAAGACAGCAAATAATAAAACGTCAAGGTCATGTAATTTACCTTTCTCTTTTTCTTTCAGATAGGCAGACACCAAATCATGTAAAAACATAATTAGTTCAGCATCCATTGTAACACAAATGTGGTCCGTGAACTCAGTAACCACACTGCACTCCACTGTTGGCTTACTGTTGGCATCTGTAGTAACAACACAAAATGACATGGAAGAAATCAAATGCATGCCCTCATGAAATTATTATTATTTTTTTTTTATATCCTTCATAAATGCCTGTGGGTTATTATACATTTATTATAGTGACTGTTTTAAATCCACTATGAGCAGCTGCCATTTGACGAATCGATCTCAATTTAGGGTCAACTGATGCATGCATCACAAAATAAATAATGGGAAATTAAAACCTGGGCTTTGAAAAGTCACCTTCTAAAGTGACTCTGGGCAGCAAAATCACAGTATTTGTAAATACCTTGTAACAGAGGTTCCTGTGGTTGTTGGACATGAATGGATTTGAAGTCCAGCTGCATCCTTGGCAAAGCAAAAATAGTTTCAGTTTCATGGTTGTAACTAGTACTACCTCGAAATCCGCTTATCAAGTTTGAGTTTTTTACTTCTGTGGTGCACTCTGGATCCTTGGCATCAACATTTCGAAGCAGGTTAAGCTCTGTAGGAAATGTACAAATATTGTCACTTATTGCAGCAATACGCTCATAGAAACAGACATTGTACACTTACATCTGATATTAATGAGGAATATGAACTATTTTTAATCCTTCCTTTAGTACATTAGCCAAGTTTTTCTCTATTGAAAAGTCCCAATACAATAATACAGAGAATGTCACAAACAATGATACAGATCAATTCTAAATATTGTAGGCTATAACACTAGTTACTAGTGAGAAAATATTTATCTGGACAAAAGCGTTCTCGACCCATTTGGGGCTAATAAGCGAGGGTGTTGTCCCAACAGTTAACAGTCGAACAAGCTGAGTAAGTTACTTACCTTAGGTAATGTTTTTATCTGGTAGAGAAAGGCTCTAGCAGTGAATTCTTTACTTTAGAATCCTCCCATGGCGCAAGACTGGATCCATAATTTTTTCCCCACTTCGCATCCGCGCGCTTGACGTTGCGCGACTCCGAATCAACGTCGTTCACCAGCTGTCGGAGTCCATATAACTCCATTCGCCGACGCACTGATGTCAGTTTCTTCCGTAACCATTTTCTGCACTCAAAACTCGGAGCCGCCTATAGAAGCTGTGTATAGGAACAGTGTGCCAAAATCAAACAAAAGACATCAAAGTGTCAAATATCTATTAAAGTTGTAACCATAATTCAGTATATGAATAGCCTAACACCAACCTCGAGACGAAAGAGCCCATATATGTAATAAAAATGGGATTCTTTCTCACCTTCTCGCTCCCTTTTTTTAAAATAATGGAGACCCAAAAGAACTCAGTTCACAGAGTGGGGAGGATGGGTGGGTCGCTAAGGAATCTGCGGCTAGATCCTGTCTCTACTAGATAAGGAATTACTGATGGGTAAGTAACTTGCTTATCTGATAGAGACATCAACCCGGAGATTCCTTACTTTAGAATCAAGTGCCAAAGCCATACCATCGGAGGAGGATCTGCAAACAAACATGAAAATTCTCCTACTAAGAGCAACCCGGCTCAAAATAAAAGAGAGAGAGACTAGAAATGTATAATAACGCAGGAGTGCAGATACATATCCTATCTTATAGAGTCCCAAGAAGGGGCCTTAGGTAAATAAAGTTGCAAGACTCTTAAACCACTGGAATAACATACCAATGTCAGAAAGACAAGACTGTCTTAGGATCTCTTTTCACAATAACTGTGGACAGAACGCCAGTAAAAAAAAGTCAATAAGCACATGGTAAAGATATCACCCATGTCAATAAGACTTAACAACCACATGGTTATATATTCAAATCAGGACAGGATGTTCAAACCTATGAATGCAGAACAGCCAGCCGTGCTGCTGACCCATACCTGTAAACCACCTATGGACTGACTGACTGACTGACTGACTGACGGTATTTCTAAAGCGCACTAATGCCGAGGCGTCTTGGCGCTATGTAAAATAACTAAGTATGAGCTGGCCGCTGTCCTATTGGGTGAAAAGCCATGTCTTAATTTCCTTCCTAAACAGTCTGTGGTTTGGAATTTGTCTTCACTGCTGCGGTAACGAGTTCCAAAGCCTTGAGGCCAGATGGGAAAAGCCCTTGCCTCCCCAACGTTGTCTTTTGTTCTTGGGGACCATGACCAGCCCTTGCGTGGCCTGGACTGCTCCATAAGAACACAGAGAAAATCCATCCTCTATGAAGAAAACAAATGTTCATATAATAGAAAAATCAAAGACAACCCTAGCCCTCTATTGACATAGAAGCAGTTCTTCCATAGAAAAAAAAACAGAGATACACAAGGACCTCTAGGACATCTCTTATATACAAAATACAGATATAAATGGAGACATAGGAGTAAAACATTCAAACGCCTATGTATCAACAAAAATGTAATTTAAAAAATAGCTGAAGGACAAATAACCCACAGGCAGCAGTGACATAACAGTATGGGGCTTATGTGACCTCGCTGACCTCATGCCCGCGGACGACATCAGGGCGGAGTCCCGTGGTGCCACACCAGGCGCGCAGAGATGCTGTGGCAGAAAAGAGTTTTCCGGATCCAGTCTCACGCCTGGGGATAATTCTATGCTAAGGAATCTGCGGCTAGAATCGTCTCTACCAGATACACAATTACCGAAGGTAAGTAATTGGTAATTAAGGTTTTTACCCTGGTACAGGCCTTGTGTTTGCGTGATGGAGTAGGTTCTCTACGTCTGTTGGAGGTAGAATATTATTAGCAAACACTTGTCTTGTGATGTTTTATTCCATTATATTGCTGTTCAGGTTCTGTCTTATGGCCAGTGTTGTTGAGCACGTTCATGTTCTCTCAGGATTATTGGTTGCTGTATTTCCTTCCTGGTGTGATATCATGTTATTGTAGGCCTTCAGGAAGATATAGTATCTTAAGTGATTATATTCCTTCTATTGGAAAAGATTGTTTGTGAACATTTCCCTCTACGATGTACCATTTCTTCTCAATTCTAAATTAATATAGGTTGGTCCTTGAGGGTAGAGGCATGGGCTCGTAGTTCTACCTTTTGTAGAAGACTGCTATTACAGATATTCAGGATTATGGCTCTCCTATATATTCATTATCTATCGGTCTGTAGTTGTGAGTAGATAACTCTTTTCCTTATTTTCATCCTTCATGGGCTGTAGGTTGGGTTCTCTCTTGGCGAAGTGTTGCTCTTTGAAGTTTAGGCAAATTATTACTTGTCTTTTTCAGGTTTTAACAGTCCATCGATGTTGGTCTCTATTTATATGGCAAGATCTTGCGCAGACCTTCGTGTTGGTTAGGCTATCAACATTTCTTTTACTTCTCGATATCTCATTTGATTTTATGCTGCTATGGTTAATGGAGATCTTTTAAGCAACTTGCATTACTCTGATGGGTTGTATGCTGTTGTGTTTCTAAGCCAAAAAGGGGTGAAGACACCCGGAGAGCCCAAGCCACCCAAAGGAAAGCGAGAGCAGAAGGCCCAATCAAAGAAGCAGGGCCCCCGTAGAGGCAAGGTACCCAAAGGAGACCAGAGCCGAAGGTCCAGCCGGACGGGCCCTCGCAGAACAGGGAGGAAGGGCGGGTCGTGAAGGAATCTGCGGCTAGAATCGGCTCTACCAGATACAACATTACCGAAGGTAAGTAATTGGTACATCTGATAGAGGCTACTAGCCGCAGATTCCTTAACATTGACTAGATATCCTAGCGATACCCAGAGGGGAGAGGGACTGCGAGGGGAGCCCCCAAGCCCAGAGGAACAGAGCCCCAACAGGGGATGCAGCAAGAGAGGATAGAACATCCCCCACAAGGTAGGGGCCGCCGAATCCCGGAGGAGCTAAGAAGACTCCACACGAAGCCAACGACATGAGTCAGCAACAGAGAACACCCCCAGACCCAGCGAAGGGACCACAGAGCGGGGAGGCGCCTCACAGCAAAAGAGAGGAGCAGACGGCACACAATGCAGCCCACTGCGGGGGAACACACACACACACACACACACACCACTACAGTGCACAGCTGAAATCTCGGCAGAGGCCAACGAAGGGGCACATAGCACTTAGAGCGCAAGGCAAGCCAAGTTAAAAGAGGCCAAGAAGAGGACCCAGAAAAGAAACGGCCCAGTGGCACAACCCGGGACGGACCCGGGGCATCGACTCACCGGAGCCGACACAAAAGGAAGTCCAGAAGGAAGGCAACAGTGCCAAAACTAGCCAGACCAAACCGTCCCAACAACAAGCAAAACGGGACCATCAAGGAAGAGTCCACCTGGGGCACGACCAAAGGGCGCCCCGGATCTCGAGGCAGTAAAAGAAAAAGAAGAAAGGCCGCCCTAGGCGGCATACAGTGACCTCGGGGAACCAAGGAACCCAAGAGGGCAGACACCGTCGCCAAACGGAGAAAAGGGACAACACAATAGCCAACAAGTACCCCACCTGGGGTAGGACACGTCCCCAAACAGTACCAGGGGAAAAAACCTCTTTGGGGTAAAACCCCGCAGCAGAGGAAAAAACCAAAAGGCCCGCAGACAGCACCGCAGGCGGCTTACCAAGCAACCAAACGTATGAAAAAGTTGAAGGGCCGAACCAGCAGCCGAAAGCACAGCGAGGACAATCTGACCTCAAAGACCCACTCCAACCAAAATCAGACACATATGTAACCCCGAGGAGTCGAGGGAAGAACAGGAATCAAACCACCACAGGGTCGAAGGGCAGACCAGCAACCAATCGTGGAAGGGCCAAGAAAGGACCACCAAGGCTGCAAACAGAACCAGACTGAAACGAAGACAGCGCCCCAACGGAGCAAGGGATAAACGTCTCCCAAAGAACACACCAGTACCGACCACCGAACTCACGGAGGAGGACGGAGGCCCCCAAGAATCACAGAATCTGCATGGGTGTTAAAACAGAACCACTCCGCCAAAGGGCAAATCGACCAAACGTTCCCGGATATTTTCAGGGAAGATCTCGCAAGCAGGAGTGGCGCCAGAGTGCAACTGAACACGCAATAGCACGGCCAAGACAGTCCGCTACATTCAAAGCGGAATTCAGAATATTACAACGCCAACTCGCGACCATCAAGCACATGGCTCAGCAGGTCTGCCCCAGCCCCGTCCGTGGAGATGCGGGGCACAAGGGCCTCTGTGGAATCCCAGAGGGCAGCTGTAGCCCGAGACAGAACACAGAGCGTGTTGAGCGCAGGCAGAGCGGCGCTCGAAGAGGCAAAAACATTACGCCCCCAAGAGTCCAACCAACGGGCCTCCCGCGACAGGGGGAGCAACACCGAGGGCAAAGATGGAAAGGCAGCCTGAAGAACAGGGCCCTGGGCGGAAGGATGGGAAGAAAGGCAAGCAGGTCCATGCGGAGCCGGGCGGAGGTGACGAAGCAATGGCTGAGGCACCGGGTCCCCTGAAGCAGGAGGTCCCCAGGCCCCCAAAAGGAAATCATGGAGCGACGCTTCAAATGGAAGCAAAGGCTCCCCCCCACCAGAGCTCTGGTGGAGAACCTCCAACAAATGGTCAGGAGGCACCTGCGCAATCAGGAAGCCCATCTGAAAAAAATCCCGGCAGCCCGGGTGAGGGCCCGGACATAGGCAACGCCCGCCGCCGATGGACCGCGCAAAGGCGAGAGCAAGTCTTCTGTGGGCGGAGGCTGCAAGCTCAGCCACCCGTCCCCACGCCCGGCCGGTGGAAGGAAAGGCCCACACAGAAGGGACGGGAACCCCATCGAAGAGTGAGGAACCTCAGGGCCCTCCGGAGGAGGAGACGAGACAGCCGCAGGGGCGGCGCCACGCAAGGGTCGGAACCGCGGTCCTGGAACCCGCGGCAGCGGGGTAGAGCTAGTCTCAGAGGGTCCCCGAGTGAAAGTAACTCGGCAACCGGACTACGGGGAGGCACAAACCAGAAGGTGGCAATCGTCCGTAGATGAAGGAACGTCCGGCGAGGAGTCGACGCTCCGGCGAGGAGTCGACGCACCGACGACGGAGAGACCTACTGGGGCCGGCTCCCCCACCAGCGCTGCCACGTTCCACCCCCCCCCCCCACCCCCCACGAGGGGTCGGGCTCACCTCCACAACCACCTGTCGTGCAGGACAAGGCGAAGCCGATCAGTGGCGCCGGAATGGGCCTACCGCCGGTGGAGAGGGACGTGGGGAGGCACTCCCTGATCCGGCCTCAACCTGCAGCGCTATACGGCCCGGGGAAGAAAGCTGCTGACGCCAGACGGGCGCCAGCTCAGCCTCTAGGTAGGAATCGGCCTGTCCAGAAGGCGGAGGGGAACCCGGGGAAGAGCCCAAAGTCCCGGCAACCCCCTGCGACACCACAGGGAACCCAGTAGGGCTTTGCAGCAAGGCGGGAGCGCCGTGGGTCGAGGAGGGGAACCCCGAAGGGCCGCACCTCAGCGACACCACATCACCCACTCCTGAAGCCCCACCTTGCGGTGCCGGTGACGGATCCGCTGGTGACTCCACAGCTGGCTCCGCGCGAGGCAAGCGGGCCGCGGAAGTCTCAGGGGGATGGGTGGGGCGGAGGGAGGCCTGCAGAGCCGCAGTGTAGGCCTCCATCTGAGCCCTGGGCGCCCCTTCGCCTGGAAACAGCGGATAGGGGGCCAACGTCCGAGGACGCACGTCCCGAGAGGAAGTTTCACCCCCTCCAACCGAGGACCAGGCCCCGGAGGCAGACTGGTAGACTTCCCCACCAGCGAACAATGTCTAGGAGGCTGCGGGGGCGGCGGCTCAGCCGTAAACGGTGAGTCTTGGACCCCTCCGGGGACAGACGCGGGGACGAGGCCGACCGAGATAGGCGGGCCGACAGCAGCTTCATCCGCCGCTCCCGCCGGGACTTGGGCTTGAGCTGCTGGCATGCATCACAGTCCATGGAGTCGTGGTGACATTGCATACAGTTCCCCAAGAAAAAACGAGGGAAGGCCTGAAAACAGGCGTTAGAAGAGTAAACCAGATCCGCGAGGCACGTGGAAAAGAAGAAAATTGATGTCAGTGCGCCGGGTCGGGGCTTATGTGACCTCGCTGACGTCATGCCTGCGGACGATGTCAGGGCGGAGTCCCGTGGTGCCGCCCCAGGCGCGCAGAGATACTATGGCAGAAAAGAGTTTTCCGGATCCAGTCTCACGCCTGGGGATAATTCTATGTTAAGGAATCTGAGGCTAGTAGTCTTTATCAGATGCCACTTAATAACAATGCAGGCTATTGGTACCTTCAGAGAAAATATCAGAAGGAATCCTAGGATAGACACTCTTGTGCCGTACCCCACAAAACATATTAGGTCAAGCCTTTCAAGAGGGTCTTTGAACCTAAAATATCACTGAGAACTACTCTATACATAGAGTGGAACTCAGAGCAATCAACATGAGACAAACAGTGCATAAGCTGAACAGAACCCTCTCAGCCCATATATAAACATATAAAAATGTAAATTTATAAATAAATGCCCATTTGAAAATGCTCACAACAGCATACAAACAATACCCCACATAGGGTATAGTATATACCATCAGGGTATCAATCTTGAGGCTAAACTCTTCTCCAGAGTATTTCAAACTGTAAGACCTGTATAACAGGGCTACGAAAAACAAAATAGCATAAATCAGACACTGAAAAACTGTCAACGACAGAATCCAGCACTTCTCAAGCTAGCAGAATAACCTAGAAAACCACTTATCATGAATATAACTTCTGACAACCCAACTGCCCGGGATTAGTAAACACTAGTATCAATAACCTTTGAATCATGCAAAACACTACCCTGGACGTACCAGTTGAAATACATCATAACTCATTCATGTAGACATCTCTCTACACAAGATCAACACTAATCTCAACCTAACAAAATAGCTCAAGTGGACTTGTCAGATCGGCCAGCTGTGATACACCTTAGGCCGAATCAGCCTGTTCACCAAATAAGTGGACACCATCAAATGGCATATCTTTAAGGCTCTCCTGCACAGGATCTGAAAAGCCAGACTGACACAGCCATGCATGCCTGTGCAGAGCAACCGACTGAGCCATGGCTCTACCCACAGAATCCGTGAAGTCCATACTGCATTTGATAGGGAATTTTGCTGCCCCCAGCCATATTGCACCACCTGCAATAACTAATTCCGGGCTTCTTCTGATAGAGAAGGCAGCCTCTGCGCCACGGAATGCCATAAGGCAAACAAAACCCTCCTATAACACATGTAGTGTAAAGAGATATCAAAGCCAAGCTTCTGAAGAAAATATATTCCTCCAACCACTTTCTAACCATCTGGATTCCTTGCCTGATGGACCTAAGGAAAGGCATTAGGGTCCGAAGAAGCTGTTGCAGGTCGAACCACCAGCCCTTTTGTAGTGGGATGACGCAGGAGACAATGAGCGTCTCCCGGGGCTTGACGATGCCTGTGGCCCACAGCTCCGTCAACTGGAGCGCCTGGCAGAGGCTCTGCCCAAGCTCTCAAAAGAAGATCATACAGCGATTCCTCAAAAGGGAGCACCGGTTCCACTTCCGTCTCACCTTGATGAAGAATATTCACCAAGGGGTCCGTGGATAATTCCACTAAGGGAAATTGACAACCCAACACCACAGCTGCCCTCTTCAGTACTTCAGTTAACGAGGCACTTTCCTCCATTGTCATACCAGGTGAGGAAAGTAAATCTGAAACTTGGGAGGCCTTTAATGCACTAACCTCCCCCAGTTCAGTCAGCCAATTCCCAACCACAGGAGGCTGGACAACATGATTCAAAGGGTTTTCACCCCCAATATTCTCCCCTTCAGTTTCTAAACTGTGTATTCCTGTAGGAAAATAACCCCCAATATTCCCTCCTTCAGTTTCTAAACTGTGTATTCCTGTAGGAAAATTAGACAAGGGCTAAAAAACACAAGGAGAGCCCAAAGAACCTGGCACTGTTGACACCGTGTCGACATCGGAAATAGGATCATCGCCGACCGGCGTCGACCGACCTCGCCTACTTGAAGTCCAAAGGTCTGTGCACCGATGCCATCTCAAATCTGACAACGGATTCAGAGACCCCCCCCTTTTAACTGTCATCGAAGGCGAACCAGCCTGTGAAGGCCCAGCCAGGGTACCCCCTGCCTCCTTTGGGCCAGAGGGTGCTCCAGAGTGAAACTGACACCCAAAAACCTTTTGCAGGGAAAAATATTATTCCTGCATTTGAACTAGAGTTGGCTCAGCTCTGGGATACTTAGTGAGTCGTAGGGGAAACTCTTTGTAAGTGCTCCTGATGTATGTTTTGACTGTTGGGTGCTTGGAGAATTTCCTGATGTTGACGGAGTCGGCCCCTCACCCTAAGGACTCCTCGGCCGGTCTCTACACTTCAGTGGGGAGTGACGACACAGCAGCTTCTCAGAAAAGCGCGCCACCAGGAGTTTCATATGCCGCTCTTCGGACAAAGACGCTGGCAGGAACTGCACTCCTCAGAGTGGTGGTGTTCTCTCTGGCACCATAAACATAAATACACGGATCCGTGATCAACATCGGTCTATCACAAGTTTTGCAGGGTTTAAACCCAGATGACATTGTCTGAAAATAGCTAGACAAGACAAGACGTCAAGATGGGCCAGTAAAAATAACATTAACCGCTCCGGATCTGAGTTGCAAGCGCAGAAAAGAAGGAACTGACGTCAGCGCTTTGGCAAGGGAGTTATATGAACTCCGTCGACGTTACATCCGGTGGACGACATCGATACGAAGTCATGCATCACCCTCTGTCAGCACGCGGAGGAGCTTTGGGAAAACAATTACGGATCCAGTCTCTCGCCTGGGGCGGATTCTAAAGTAAGTAATCTGCAGGTAGATGTCTCGATCAGATACTTACCTTTGTTAACACTCTTTCTAGTGGATACTCTATTTAATACTCTATTTAACTGCAGATTCCTAACTTTTAGAATATTTCTAACAGTAAGACAGGATTGGAACCAGAAAGTGGTGCCCTGTGACTCCACATGGACCCAGTTCTGTCCCGGAACTGACAGCTGGAGACGATTTTAAACGCCACCCAAGAGCACTAACATCCATTGCTTTCTTTTTTTGTGTAAATCTTTTTACAGAATTTTTCATAACTAGAAAACATTGTAATCAAACATTGTACCCATAGATATGTTATTGTTATACCTGCCCTCTGTGAACTCCAAATAAGATATGGTGTTCTGCTCCAACTTAGGACATCCATTGCTTTCTAGTCCCACCTTTGTACATGGTTCCAGAGTTAGCTCCAAACTTTTTCTTGTCAATTGGCAAGTTTTTTCTTGAAATTCTTTTTTAGGGTGCAAGGAAACATGTTGCATCGTAAAATTGCAGGATTTAAACCTTGTAAGGACTGTCGCAAGAAGATGAATCTGATAGATCCCCATGAGGTGCCTCTCTAGTGTTTGTGTTACGACACCAAGTTGTGCAAGGAGTGTGCCCTTCTGTATACCAAGGCAATTCGGAATTGCAAAGCCAAGATGTACACTGCTGAACACCACAGGAAGTTGAGTAAGTCAAGACCAAGTCGAAAGTGCGCACTTGTTCCTAAACTTTGCCCACTCTTGTGACAAGTCTTTGTCCCTTCAAAGTCTTCAGGTAAGCCAAAGTCTAAGAAGAAGCGTAAGAAAGCCAAGTGGAACTCATCCCAGTCTCGTTACTCTCCCTCTAAAAAGTCATGATTACGTAAAGGTGCCTCTCAATTCCGCTCCTGGTTCCCCGCCAAGGAACAGACTCTGTCCAAGTTCACTGACGTCAATTTCTTTCTTGACAGTGTCTACGTCCTTGAATGTGGAAGCCACCAACAAATTATCTATGCCAGTGTGCAGATCTCTAATTACGTCATTTTTATATAGAAGGAGGCCATTCCACAGAACGGGAAGGTGGAATTGCAGTATGGAATCTGCAGTTCGATAGAGTATCCCCCAGGAAGTGCCTAACCAAAGGTAAGTGACTTGTTCTTCTGATGGATTCTTTTAACTGCAGATTACACACGGTCAGAATAAATACCAAAGCGGTACCTTCCCATGTTTTGGGTCTGTGGAATGGCTCATACCAAAATGTCATGCGTGACTGAAGGGCCAAAATGCCCTTCTCATCCGACCTGGTTGCCAAGGCAGTAGTGCTTTGGAAACACAGGCACGGATGTCTACGTTGTGTACTAACAAATATCCAGGACAGCATTCCGAATGCCAACGCAGTGCTTGGAATGGTGGAATGGGCCCTCAATCCTTATGGAGGCTGTTTCTTAGTCAGTGTGTAGCGGATCTTAATACAGAATACTATACAGCTAGACAAAGTAATATTTTTACACTGCTTAGCCTTTCTTTCTCTAAACAAGTTTATTGTCCACCCTATGGTCTTTGATGAGATCAACATAAAAACTCAGTTCTTTTTTGTGGTCCAAACAATAGAGTGTTGCCTTCTCTTTTAAGAGGTGAAAGGTGAAGCAAAGAACGTTGGAAATGTGATTTACTTCTTCACATGAAAGGGGGTCACAACCTTAGGAAGAAAGGCCACTCTAGTCCTCAGCACCATTTTATTCTGAAAGAAGGTGCTGTTGGGCGACTGAACTGAAAGAGGTTGAAACTCACTCTTGCGACAAGCTGAAGATAGAAGGGAAGCAGTACATCGGCTCAAAAGGTGTGTACATAACAATTAAGATTAAAATTAAGATCCCACTGTGGCATCAGAAATGGTATACTAGGAAACATATGAATTAAGCGATTAACAAATCTCATGGGAACAGGTGATTTGAACAAGGAAAGCTGGTCAAATAAAGGCAAAAGGAATTAAAGGACCAGTAAAGGCAAACTGGGTAAAAGGGCAGACAACTGACCATTAACAGTGCCCACTGCAAGTGCCTGCTGGCCAAAGGATAAACAAATAACAATACATCTTACAGTTTGGCCTGAAACAGGTCCATTTTGGGTGCCACATTAGCCTAAAAATGTATTTCAGTAAGTGGCGTAAATAGACTTTTTAAAGAGACATCTGGCCACAACGATGACATTCTTGACTTTAAGGAGGGGGATTACATGCAGTCAACTTTCGCCTCTCAATCTCCATGCATGGAAGAGTAGAACCCATCCTGCTGCTGTGACAGAAGGTCCTCCTAAGCAGCAGCCTGATCAGAGGATAGATGACCATGCCCAGGTACTGCACTCTCCTGGCCAATTCTGGACCACTAACATGACTTGGGCCCGGTCCTTCCTCATCTTGTTCAGAACTTGGGGCAGCAGCAGTGGGGAGGCATACCGGAGTGCGGTATCCCACTATATGCGGAATGCGTTTCTGACAGAGAGCCTTCTCCAGCACGGAAAAGTGCTGACATTGCACATTCTACAAGGTTGCAGAGCGATTGAGCCAAGGTTCTCTCATTGCTGAAAGACGCCATGTGCTACTTCTGGGTATAACTATCATCCTTCATCCGCTAGGTGTTGGCAATGGAGTTAGTCTGCCCTGGCGTTTAAAGATGTTGCCAAGTGATGCACAAAGAGGGAAATTCCCTGAAGACTCCGCCAGGTCCAGAGGCACAAGGCCTCCTTTCAGAGGGCCCATGACCCCACCCCACATTGATTTTTGCAATACCACATGGCGGCGGTGTTGTCCATGAGGTTCTGAACCCTTGTTGTCATTTGTTCAACTTGTCTCCTTATCTTTGCATTATATATTTGTTTAAATTCTTTATCAGTTTAACCCATCTGTATGTAAAGCGCTCTGATATCCGCAAGGATCTTAAGGATCTTGTTTGCGCTCTATAAAACCTTCAAAATAAATAAATAAATAAATAAACTCCCCTTGACAGATGATAGGGAGACTTCCGACGACGAGCTAATGGCCTGCACCTCCAACAGGCTGATGCTGAAACAGCACTGAAGCCATTGTCACTACCGTTGGCTATGAGTGGAGTAGGAAAAGGGGTCTGCTACTGGCCCAATTGGGGTCGAGCAGCTACCACTTGCAGTCTGCTCTGAAACCTGTAAGGAATCTGACAAGTTTCCAAAGAGCTAGGCCCACTGAGACTTCAGATCCCACTGCAGAGCCTGCGTATGCCAACCGGCATGGAGGACTAGTAGGATTCAAGGGGTAATAGGCCAAGAGGCCTCAGAGCCACTTTCACTAAGACCCAGGACCTCCAAAGGTACACTCTGACAACTGCCATTACCTTCGTGAGCGCCCAATTTCAAAGACCAGAAGTCTCTATGGATCCATTTGACAAAAGAGCCTAAACTTCCTGCAGCAGAATGGACAAGTGCTCCTATTAAGGCGGCAATAAGGTGGGAGGAAAATGTGGTGGGTCGGAAAGGAATGGCAGGGCATAGCCCCATTGAACTATTGATGGACGCACTTGTCAAAGGTTAGAGCCTGATATCCTTGGAGAAAATGACTGATTCTGGCTCCAGCAGAGTGGTTGTGTGCTGCTGAAGGTAAACTAAAGTGGCTTGGAGGCAGCTGCAGGAGGGGCATGATCAGGGAAATTCGCTGTTCCTACAGGCCTGGACATTTTCTGCTGGAACCCCAACCTCTAAAGGACTGGGGTGCCTGTTGCTGGGGTGGTGGCCCTTGGCATTACCTGTTTGCGAAACCCATGATGAAGCCTCAAAAGGGGCAAAACTGTTGGAGATACCGCCTTGCGGGTGTGCAGAGACTGAGGGAGTGCTATGGCCCTGGTTTGTTTGAAGCGATGTAGTGAAGAATTGCTGCTCTCAAACAGGCAACACCTGTCAAAAGGCATATTCATGAGTAAACGCTTGAATAAGTACCAAAACGCCTGTGCATCTCATCTACGCATGGTGCTGGAGCACCTTGCTAATTTTGACTGCCCTGCCTTAACAGGTGGCAGGATCAAGTCCTGACCATATGACATACTTGGCCGCATCCTGGCTTTCTGGGCTAGTATCTACATTGCAGTGACTCGAGTGGATTAGTGATGCTGGATGTAGAGCCTGCTCTGGAGTCAGAGCTGAACCAAACACAGCTTCAGGAGGCACAAACAACACCGAGGACAGATCAACTGGCAGTACTATGACTGGAGGCCTATGTGGATCTGTGGGGCCTGTAGGCCCACTAGAGGGAGCTGGCAAGGTGCCAAAGATTTGCTACATGGTTTCACTGAAAGCTTCAATCTGTTGAGACGCCACAACCAGCCGGGGAAATTCCGGATCCATCATGATCAGCTGTGGAATCAGATTCTCGGCTGGGTACTGTGCTCGAGGTGTGCCTTGACATCTTTGCGACTTCTCAGAAAGAGAGTTGCAAGACTGGAATGAGTCCTACCTTGGCCTTCTTATGCTTCTTCTTGGACTTCAACTCACCTGAAGACAAGGATGTGACGCACAAGTTACTTACCTTCGGTAACGATATAGCTGTAAGAAACAGTAGTTAGTATTAGATTCCTTACCTTAGAATATCCCCAGGCGTCAGACTGGATCCGGAAACTTTTGCGTAGCAGTACCCTTGCGCATCGGTAGGCGTCGTCTGCGACTCCGCGTCCATCGTCGGGGTCGTTGGCGCCGGGAGGACGTCGCTGGAGTACTTAGACGCCGCCCTCGCGCGCTGACGTCAGTTCTTATACACAGCTTTTCCGTGCCAGAAACGCAGAGCCATGATAAAAACCAACACTGGTGCCATAAAACTAGGGCCCTGAAAGGGGATGACCTTAACCCTAGATATGGGATCGCAGAACGGGGAGGATGGGTGGGGCGGTAAGGAATCTAATACTAACTACTGTTTGTTACAGATATATCGTTACTGAAGGTAAGTAACTTGTGCATCTGAAAGAAACAGGTTAGTATTAGATTCCTTACCTTAGAATAGATACCCCAGCAATACCAACCCCGGTGGTGGGTTTGCGAACCAATGATCCCACCAGAAAGTCCTGGAGAACGGAACGGCCGAAAAAGCCATCTCTCCGGACTTGGCTGTCCAGGCAGTAGTGTCTTGCGAACGTGTGCAGCGAGGCCCACGTAGCTGCCTGACAGATGTCCTTCAAGGGGACTCCCCGGCCCAGGGCAGTAGTAGCCGCCGTGGCCCGTGTGGAATGGGCACGAAGTCCCACAGGAGGCTCCTTTCGAGCCAAAGAGTAACAAGCCTTGATGCACAAGATGACCCATCGGGAAATGGTTTATTTGTGCACTGCCCGTCCCTTCTTAGTGCCCACGTAACCAACAAAGAGTTGGTCATCCACCCGGAACGGACGTGTGCGATCCAGATAGAATGAGAGCGCACGTTTTGGGTCCAGCCGGTGGAGCCTCTCTTCCTCTTTCGAGGGATGCGGAGGCGGAAAGAAGGTGGGCAAAGTGATGGACTGCCCGATGTGGAAGTCTGTGACTACCTTGGGCAGGAAAGAGGGTCGCGTCCGCAACACAACTTTGTCCGGATGGACAGAAAGGAAAGGAGGCTTAGAAGAAAGGGCCTGGAGCTCACTCACTCTCCTGGCAGAGGTGATGGCAACCAGGAAAGCGGTCTTCAGAGTAAGGAGGCGAAGAGGACAGTTATGAAGTGGCTCAAAGGGAGCGCACATCAGGAAGGTTAGAACAAGGTTTAAGTCCTACTGAGGCATCACGAAAGGAACTGGAGGAAACATATGAGTGATACCCTTCAAAAACCTATTTACAACCGGGGACTTGAACAAAGAGGGCTGATCAGGTAGCATTAAGAAGGCATAAATGGCCGATAGATAGCACTTCAGAGTGCCCAGAGCAGAGCGCAGCTGGGCAAAAGAAAGAAGAAAGAGGAAATCCTCTGAAAGAGGGGCAGAAAGGGGATCCACAGCCTTTGCTATGCACCATGCCACAAATTTGTTCCACCTGCAGGCGTATACCGATTTTGTGGAGGGACGCCTGGCTGCCAGAATGACATTACAGACTTCAGGAGGCAAGTCAAATGGCCTCAAGTGCCGCCGCTCAATCTCCACGCATGTAAGTGGAGACTGGACAGGTTCGGGTGGAGGACTGTCCCCTGCTGCTGCGACAGAAGGTCCTCCTGAAGGGGCAGACGAATCGGGGGATCGACAGACATGCTGAGTAGCTCGGGATACCAGAACCTCCGTGCCCAGTCCGGAGCCACAAGGATGACTCGGGCCCGGTCGCGTCTGATCTTCTTCAGCACTCTGGGCAGAAGTGGTATAGGCGGAAAGGCGTACAACAGACCGCAACTCCACTCGCGACGAAAAGCATCTCCAAGCGAGTGGCGCCTTGGAAATTCCAACGCGCAGAACTGATGACATTGCGCGTTCTCTTCTGTGGCGAATAGATCTAACCAAGGCTCTCCCCACTGCTGAAAGAGGCCTTGCGCCACGTTCGAGTTCAGACGCCATTCGTGATCCATCATGCACCGACGGCTGAGTTCGTCTTCCATGGCGTTCAGGGAACCTGCCAGGTGTTGAACCACCAGGGTCACGCCCTGATGTTCCAGCCAATTCCAGAGGCGCAGAGCCTCCTGGCATAGGGTCCACGACCCCACCCCACCCTGTTTGTTGCAGTACCACATGGCGGTGGTGTTGTCCGTGAACACCTGCACTACACTCCCCCGGACAGAGGGGAGGAATGCCTTCAGTGCAAGCCGGATCGTCCGTAGCTCCAGAAGGTTGATGTGGAGCCAGGACTCCGCCGGAGACCAGAGGCCTCTGATCTCCACCTCTCCCATGTGGCCCCCCCAGCCCAGGAGGGACTCATCAGTCACGACTACGTGCTCCGGTTGGGGTAGGGAGAGGGATCTGCCGCTGACCCAATCGCGGTCCGTGAGCCACCACTGCAACTGTCTCGCAGTGCCCTCCGAGATCAGGATGTGGTCGGACAGGTTGCCCTGATGCTGGGCCCACTGAAACTTCAGGTCCCACTGCAGAGCCCACATCCGCCACCGGGCGTGACGCA
Source organism: Lissotriton helveticus (assembly GCF_964261635.1). NCBI lineage: Eukaryota > Metazoa > Chordata > Amphibia > Caudata > Salamandridae > Lissotriton > Lissotriton helveticus. The sequence goes on from NC_136059.1 coordinate 1,906,748,837, forward strand.
CCAGAAGGATGCAGGAGGCCATCAGCCCCAGGAGGCACAGCGTCAAACTGACCGAGACTCGGGATAACGGCTGAAAGATCTGAATCAGAGCCTGAATATCCCGAACCCGCTGTTCGGGAGGATAAACCCGAAACTGCGCCGAGTCTAGAACCGCTCCGATGAAGAGGAGCTTCTGAGAGGGACACAGGTGCGACTTCGGCACATTGATGGAGAACCCCAGCAGGTGCAGGAGGTCGGCCGTAGTCTGGAGGTGGCTGACGACTGTCTGGGGCGAGTCCGCCTTCAACAACCCATTGTTGAGGTAGGGGAAGACTGAAACCCCTAATCTGTGCAGATGAGCTGCGACCACCGCCATCCCTTTCGTGAACACCCGTGGGGCGCTGGTAAGGCTGAAGGGGAGCACGGTAAACTGAAAGTGCTCGTGGCCTACCGTGAACCGCAGGTAGCGCCGGTGGGCCGGCAGGACGGGGATGTGAAAATAGGCATCCTGCAATCCACCGCTACCATCCAGTTTCCCGGGTCTAGGGCAGCTAAGACCTGAGCCAAAGTCAGCATCTTGAACTTCTCCTTCCGGAGGAAGCCGTTGACGTTCCGCAGGTCCAAGATAGGGCTTAGGCCCCCGTTGCCCTTCTTGGGAATCAGAAAGTAGTGGGAGTAACAACCACACCCTACTTCTGGCCCAGGAACGCGCTCGATGGCCCCCTTGGCCAAGAGGGCCGTAACTTCCTCTCGCAGAACATTCAAGTGATCCCCCGACACGCGGTGGTACTGCGGTGGCATGGCAGGAGGGGTCGTCTCGAAGGGGAGGGAGTAGCCCCTTCAGACGATTTGCAGCACCCACCTGTCCGATGTGATGTTGCGCCAGTGGAGGAGGTGATTGCGAACCCTGCCCCCCACTGGCGCCACGTGGGCCTGAAAGCTCGGACTAGGAGGGCTTTGAGGCAGATGCTGCGGGGGTGGATGTGGACTGGCCTCGCCGTTGTCCCTGGGCACTGCCACGGCGGTTACCACGTCCGCCACTGCGCTGGATGTTAGTCTGCGGCCCGTGGCTGGCAGGACGTGTGGGGGCGCCCCTTCCTTGGCCACGAAAGGGGCGAAAGGCAGCAGATTGCCTGCGCGGGCCGACAGGCCCAAGGACTTGGCCGTAGCCCTGGAGTCCTTAAAGCGCTTAAGCGCACTGTCTGCCTTGTCGCTAAAGAGGCGACGGCCATCAAACGGCATGTCCATAAGGGTGTTTTGGACATCAGCCCAAAAGTTGGCGGACCTCAGCCAGGCGTGGCGATGAATCGTCACTGTCGTTGCCATCGCTCTACCCAGCCAGTCCGTTGTATCCAGCCCACATCGGATGGAGTACCGTGCCGCATCTCGACCCTCCGCAAGGGCTTGGGCGAGTTCAGTCCGGACATTGTGGCAGCACGTCCGCGACTGTGTCCCACAGAGAGTGGGTATAACGGCCCAAGAGGCACGCAGTGTTAACTGACCACAACCCCAAACTCAGTGAGGAGAACATCTTCTTACCATACTGTTCGTACCTCTTGGGTTCCCGATCGGGGGGAGCCATCAGGAATGCGGTCTGGGAGTTAGAGGCCTGTATGACCAGGCTCTCGTGAGTGGGGTGGGTGGACAGGAAGCAAGGGTCGCCCGGAGCCAGGCGGTGGCGTCTGGCCACGTTCCTATCTACAGGGGGACCTGTAGCGGGCCTGGACCAGGTGCCCAAAAGAACATCAGACAAGGCCTCATTAAACAGCAACAGAGGCTCCAAAGAGCTTGCTTGCGGTTTAAGGACCTCAGTGAGGAGGTTAGTCCTCACGGCCGCGACGGGGAGTTCAAGGGATAAGGCCTTGGCCGCCCGCGTCAACACCACACTATAGGCAGCCCCCTCCTCCGCAGCCACGGTAGGAGGGGAGACAAAACCAGTGTCTGGCGAAGTGTCCAAACCACTGGCATCCCCTAGCTCACCTGCCCAGTCCTGATAAGACTGGCACGCACATGCCAGAGGGTCCTCAGACCCCTCCCAATCCGCCCTGACACCCATCTCCTGGTACTCAGGGTCAAATGATGGGTCCGGATCATAGAAGAAAAAATCTCCCATCGGCGTAGAATGCGGCGTCGAGCGACGCCGCTCTGGCGTCGGAACCGGGTCGAGGGGGGGGGGACCGGGGACGACGTCGTCCGTGGACGGCACCGGAGGCGACAACCTAGGGGCCGGCGCCGGCGAGGTCATACGGTCGACCGGCGACGACCCGGATCCGGAACTAGCGGGGCCCTGCGGTGCCGGGACCGAAGTCGCCGACGGCGCAGGGGCCGAAGCACCCGGCCCGCTTGGGCTCCCAGTCGGGGCCGCTGGGCCCGAAGTCGCCGCGGAACCCGTCGGAGGAGTGAGCGACCTCATGGCAGTGAGGAAGGCGTCGATCTCCTCCGGCGTCGCGTTCTGCCCAGGGACCGGCGGGTATGGAGCAGGCCGCGACGCCCGAACCCCCTCGCCACGTCGCACGAGCGTCAGGGGGAGTCAGAAGAGCGATGTCGCTTCTTCAACTTCTTGTGCCTCTTACCTGAGGACTCGGAGCTCCAGGAGTGGTGACGATCCTCCGAGCCGTGATGACTCCTGCCCCGCGACCGGTCCCTCGACCTCCTTCCGGACCGGGACCTCGAACGGAGCAGGGTCGACTGCCAGAGCTAGAGGCGCTTGCGGGACTGCTCCCACGTAGCCTTCGACGTCAAGGCCCAGCAGTCGGGGCACGACTTGTCATCATGGTCGGGCCCCAGGTAATGAAGACACCGGCGATGGGGGTCGGTAACCGACATCAGTCGGTTGCAGTCGATGCAGGGCTTCAACCCGGGCATCCCTACCGGCACCGTCGGAGTCGTTCGACTTCGAAGAAAGATCAAAAATGATCGAAAAAGTTTAGTCAAAAATTGACTAGGGGTACCACTTTTTCTGGATCGGCGCTTGCTGGCGCGGACAAAAATAGAAACTGACGTCAGCACGCGAGGGCGGCATCTAAGTACTCCGGCGACGTCATCCCGGCGCCAACGACGGACACGGTGCCTCAGACGATGCCTACCGACGCGCATGGGTATTGCTATGCAAAAGTTTCCGGATCCAGTCTGACGCCTGGGGATATTCTAAGGTAAGGAATCTAATACTAACCTGTTTCTTTCAGATGAAGACTGTCTCTGGATCGGCCCCCAAGAGAGGGTCTGCACTCTTGAATTCAAGCAGGATTAGGTTTACGAGACTTCCCGCTGAACTGGTTTGCCATGGGAAGCATAAATGCACACTCCTGCATGACCTGGAGTCGTGCACCAAGCCCAAACACAGGAGACATACCTGGTGGGGATCTGCCACAGACATCTGCTTGTGACCGTACCTATATGGATTAAACCCAGTAGTTTTAGGGGGAGACATGTGTCCTTTCACACTGGAAAAAGAGTTTCATTAAAAAACTTGTCAACTGATTAGAAACACCCAGTTATGTGACCCAGAGATAGGGTGCAGGCACCAAATAGCTAAGGCAGGAAATTAGCAACTTTCTAAAAGTGGCATTTTCAGAATTGTAATTTAACATTTGACTTTGCCATAAGTTAGGTTTTTTCATTACAATTCCAAAAACACCAACCATGAACTGGCTACCTGTTCCTATTTGGAAACTACATGTATAAAATGTAATGAGGTAACTCAAATGTTATCCTATGGGGGAGAGGTAGGCCTTGCAGTAGTGAAAAACCACTTTAGGAGTGTTTCACTACCAGGATATTTAAAACTTAAAAGTTGCATGTCCAACTTTTAAAATATACTGTACTCTGCCCTTTGGGCTGTCTAGGGCCTACCATATATGTATTAAAATGGAAGGTTCGGGCCTGGCAAAAGGTTTAATTAGCCTGGCCGAAATGGCAATTTAAACTGCACACACAAGCTGCAATGGCAGGCATTAGACATGTTTGAAGTGTTACTTAAGTGGGTGGCATAATCAGTGCTGCAGTAGCCCTGGGCACATGTAGTGCCACTTTACTAGGGACCTACAGGTAACCTAAATATGCCAATTGAGTATAAAACAATCTTACCATGTTTTAAGGAGAGAGCACAAGTACTTTAGCACTGGTTAGCAGGTGTAAAGTGTGCAGAGACCTAAAAGTCTACAAAAATAAGTTTAGAAAGCAGGAGGGTGAAGGTAAAATGTTTGGGGATGACAATGCAGAAAGGGCCAAATCCAACAGACGTGCCCTCCAGAAAAAGCCTTTCTATAGTTTATACGATGTATGACAGCCTATTTGTCTTGGATCAGAAAAAACATATTTTGCTAAAATGTGCTCAACTTAAAGAGATCTTACAGAAAGCACTTTAAGAAAAAATGACTTCCCTTCTGTAGTGCTCTTTATTGTAGATACTCTAACAATAGATTTCTCACCTTCTGAATCCTCCAAGGTCCCACAATTAACCACATCACTGCTCTATGAATTGTTCCTCTGTGCTGAGAGTCAATAGAAACGGGTGTGGTCATGACGAGCTCAGCTCGTCATGAGCACAGGAGCACTGTACTGCATGACGAGCTGAGCTCGCCATGAGCATGGAAGGGGTTAATCTGAAAAACTGCAAAAGCTCCCACATTTTGGCAGGTGGTGCCATAAGCCTTTGCCATCAATAAAAATCCTAAAACACCTGATTGTATGGTTACAAGCCCTGCTTCAGACTCATTAGATGCCCATGATTTCGAACTCATACAACAAAAAATTATTAATAATTAAAAATCACGATTCCTACAAAGATCACTACATACGCTTCAGCCATTGCCACCTTCTACCCTTGTGTTACAAAGCTTGCAAGCAAACCAACTAACCATGACACCCCTTTATCCTACTACTGTAAAATCATAAATTGTCATACATGGGTCTATTGTCTTTCCAAAAAACCCCATGTATATTATCCAACCTCTGAACAACCCTCATGTGGAACCCTACAGACATTTGAGATTTTAGATTTCCACCCCTCTGCCTCTTATTCTACCTTCTTTCCTGAACAGTTACCAATTCTAAGCAGAATATAAAACAGACACCCTAACATTTCCTAAATTGTATGAATCTAAATAGTTTGTTTTGAGTGTATGGCATGAGAAGTATACACTCCTCTAAAGGCAAAGGCAAATTGCAGATCTGGGCCTATGATATGGTAATTTCTTCATATTTGTATTTCCTGACCAACAACATGGGCCAACACTCTTCTGTGTTACTAAAGGTGTAATCAAGGATTTCAGGCAGGTAATCTTCTATACATTCATGATCCAAGTAGAATTGCTAACTAGTCAGATGGTCGCTGATAAGCGGGGAATAGAGCCAGTGTACCATCATGTTATAGAAGCGGGACATAATCCCCCACTACAGTTTCCAAACTCTCAGACACTGTATTATTAGAGAATCAGAAAGGTCACACTATATGAACCCAATACACTAAGTAGACATTGGTTCTTTTACAGGTAACACTATTTTTGGGATAGTGGAAGTCTGAAATCTTCTTATAATGATTAGAAGGATTTTTAAAAAAAATTCTTTTTATTAACAAATGAAAAACAGGTGGCAATCATCACAGTAAATCATTAATTCGGTTACATTTGAAGCGCGGAAAGTCTCAGGGCACATGCCGGAGTCACAGTGTGGAGGTACAGAAAAGTGCAACAAACAGAGTTTACAGAACAAGTGGTTCGTCATTTAGAGCGGTTTGGGGGGGTTCACAGATGTTCCCTCTGTAATCATTCCAGGCGGACCAAATCCGAGTCCATTTCCCAGGGCATCCCCCTTGCCTCACACACAGTCTTCTCCTGGAGCATGCACCAGTCCATATCGGACTTCCACTGTCCCATCTTAGGAGGTTGGACCGCTCCCCACAACCTTGCAATGTTCCTTTTAGCGACCATAAATCCTAGAGTAGCCCAAACTTTCCCACTAAGCGATAGGTCTGTAGGTTCCCAGATGTTCAACAGGCATTTTTTGGCTTCAAGCCTGACCTCCACCTCCCAGACCTCCTGCATACAGCGGGTCACTCGGGTCCAGTAGTGTCTCAACCGCGGGCAGTCCCAGAGTATGTGGAAGAAGGTCCCCACCTCTCCACATCCCCGTCTACAAAGTCCATCCGCACTGCGGCCCGTTCGCTGTAGTCTAGTCCCTGAGAGGTAGACACGATGTAGGATTTTCAGTTGAATGAGCCGAAACCTGGCCGAGATAGCCACCTCCTTAGGGGAGGCTAGTGCAGTTCTCCATTCCTCCTCATCTATCTCTAGCCCATCAGCTTCCCATTTACCCTTGAGAGGGGACAGTAGGTCAGTGGACTGATTAATGTTTTTTTTGTATCTGAGTGAGATTGCGTGCTCGGGAAGGTGGCCATCAAGAAGCCTGTCTTCCAGCGGCGAGGAGGCAGGGGGCTGTGTACCCTCAGGGATGTTTGTTTGTAGAGAGTGTCTGACCTGCGTGTACCTAAAATGTTCTGATTGAGCTAAATCGTATGTTTGCTGGAGTGATGCAAATGGTATCATCCCCTTCGGGCCCCACAGATCCCGGACGTGAGAGATCCCTATAAGGTCCCAGTTCCGAAACCCCTTGGTGCGGCCAAGCCTGCCGAGTCTCTCCGAGACCCACAGGGGGGTGGCCAGTGTGAGGGCATCCGCCGGCGCTGCACAATATGCCACAGCTGTACCGAATGATGCGTAGGCCCCGTTAGCGGGTATCGTCCCGGTTTGGAGTAGAGTGCAGCTTCGAAGTTCCCGCCCTGTAGCAGCCATCGGTCCATTCCGAACGCCGGGTCGTTCCTAGCGCTGTAGGTACATTGGTTAATAGCAGAGAGATGCGCGGCTCAGTAGTATTTGCGGATGTCCGGAAGTGCTATACCACCATCGAACCATCCCAGGGTCAATTTCTGTATGGAGATGCGGGGCATTCCAGACCACAGCAATTCCCTCTGCGTGGCCTCAATAGAGGCGAAGTATGCCTTCGGGACAAGGTGCGGATGGTTTTGTAGGGCATACAGGAACCTAGGCAGTGCCATCATTTTAAAGAGTGCTGCCCGTCCGAGGAGGGACAGCGGGAGTATCCGCCAGGAGGCAGTGTCTTTCTTGAACCGCTGGAGAGGAGGGAGGAGGTTCTTCTCGTACCGCACCTCCGGATCTTTGGATATGAATACCCCCAGGTAGCGGAATCCCTCAGTGGCCACCGTGATAGGGCAGTTTTGTGGAAGCACAGGAACCTCTTTCTGTAGGACGTAGAGAGCGGATTTGCCCCAGTTGATGCTGTAGCCGGAGTTTTTCCAGAAGTTGTTTATGATATCCATGACGACTATTAGGGACTTACGGGGTCTGGTGAGGTATAGTAGGATATCATCCGCGTAGAGCGAAATCCTGTCCTCCCAGCCATCAGCCCAGCGTATCCCTTTCAGGGATAGATCCTGCCTGATCCACGCGGCCAGGGGCTCTAATGAGAGGGCAAAGAGGAGTGGCGAAAGGGGGCAGCCCTGTCTTGTTCCCCGTCCGAGTTAAAAAATTGTGGAGATTTTGCTGTTAACAGAGACTTGGGCTAAGGGCGCTGTATATAGGAGGCGCACCCACCCCATAAAGCTAGGGCCAAGTCCCAGTTTGCGGAGGACCGCCATCATATAGGACCACTCAAGCGTATCAAACGCCATCGTAGCGTCGAGGGAGAGCAACACCGCGTCTTCTTGGAGAGTATGGCAGCGGTCCAGCACTCCATGTAACCTACGGAGATTAAGCGCAGTGTTGCGGTGTGGCATAAAGCCAGACTGGTCCGGATGGACTAGAGCGGGAAGGACAGGCTTCAGTCTGTTAGCGAGGACTTTGGCCAATATTTTGGGCTCTGCGTTCAGAAGGGATATGGGGCTGTAAGAGGCACAGGAGTCTCTGGGTTTCCCTTCTTTATGAATGGCAACTATCGTGGCTATGCGCTGGTCCCGCGGCAAGATACCTCGTTCCTTGCACTGCTCGAACATCTTTTTTAGGTATGGGCCGAGGCCAGAGGGGTTTAGCTTATATAGTTCTATTGGTAAACCATTGGGCCCTACGGCCTTTCCAGACTGAAGGTCTACGATAGCTCTGGTCAATTCCTCAACTGTTAGCGGCGCCTCCAAGTCCTCCCTCTCCAAATCTGAGAGAGAGGGCATTCGAATATCTGCCAGTAAGGAGACCGAGTCCTCCTCCGGCCTATCCGAACCCTTACTGTATACCTTTTGGTAATGGGACGCGAATTCCCGAGCTATATCACGAGGTTCGGTGAGTGCGTCGCCAGACTCCGTTCGGAGTTCCGCAACAATCCTGTGTGCCTGTTGTTTTTTGTCGAGCCAGGCTATAAGCTTGCCCGCCTTGTCCCCTTGATCGTACAATCTACCCTCTTTGTCTCTAGCCATGGTTTTGGCAGCATCAGTGACTAGTGCTCTATATTCTGCTGCCTTGAGTTCCATAAGGTGGACTGCCGCGGGCTCACCCTCTGCGTTAGCCTCTAGTTCCCGCTGCAGAAGGTCTCTCTCCATACTTACTATTTGCTCTGCTCGCTCCTTTCGGCGCCCTGAGATTGCCGACAGGGCCTCTCCCCTAAGCACGGCTTTAAAAGCCTCCCAGAGCACCATGGACGAGGTCACCGTACCATCGTTTTCGGTGAAGTAGCGGTCTATAGAGAGGAGGAGACTACGTCTGATGGGTTCGCAGCGCAGGTACCACGCATTGATCGGCGCCGTGCAGCCCTCTTGTTTGTCGCCCATAGTAAGGTGGCCAACAGCGGCGAGTGGTCTGAGATCCCTCTCGACAGATGCGTTACCTCCTGGAGTGCTGTGTCGTGATATTGGGGTGACAGTATGTAATCGAGGCGCGAGAACGAGCGGTGTGGGCCTGAAAAGAAGGTGTACTGTGTGTCTCGTGGGTGGCGGGTTCGCCATAAGTCTAGGAGGCCGAAAGCATCTAGAAAGTCAGTGAGCCATCTGTGACCCTGTGGGATATCTCTAGGTGGAAATCTGTCTAGGGTACCTGACACTACCGCGTTAAAGTCACCCCCTATCAGTAGGCGTCCCTCAGGAAGTGAAAGGATCAGTTTACCCAGATCTCGGTATGATTGTGTCTGAAGACCAGGTGGTATATATACCGTAACTAGGTTAACCTTATAGCCCTCCCAGGAACCGGACACAGCAGCAAAACGTCCCAGGGGGTCTGAGTCCGAATGGTCAATGACTAAGGGGAAGTTGCGACGAAGTAATATGCCCAACCCTCGAGATCCTGAGGTGAAGCCCGAGTGAGCCGCCATGTAGTAGCCCCAGCGGTTCAGTACGTGGCATGAGTTACCCAATAGATGTGTTTCCTGAAGGAGTACTACGTCAGGGAGGTGTCATTTAATAGCCTGCAGAACAATAGTGCGTTTGAGCTTTTCCCCCAGTCCGTTGACGTTCCAACTCAGTACCTTTAGGCTCTTATCCCACTTCATCAAGACGTGTATCAACTATTGGATTCTCCCTCCAATCCTCCTGTAAATGTAGGGAGGAGTATCTCCGGCCAGATACATTGCCCAGAGTTGCGCTGCTTGTACCATAACAATAGCATGATATATGTGACATTGCCAAAATCACGAAACTGTTCCCAACCACCTCCCATCCCTTCCCACCCACGTCCCCAACCCCTTGTGCTCCATCCCCCCTCCCTGCCGCCCTGCTCCGCAGGTATAGAACGACCCACATCCCCAATTATCAGAGTGCCTTTCGCCCCGGATACACCCCCCTGAAAGGAAGAAAACTACAACACTAAACAACCCGTTCCCCCCCCTAGATGGACCTTTCACTTGGAGCGTGTATTGGCCCAGCCCCACCCGCCGCCCGCGACCCGCCCCCCCAACTTCAATGTGAGAACAGTTCAGGTGTCCTGCAACTCGGGATGCCCAGCGTCTACCTTTAGTTATGATGCCAGATGGGTCACTAACCCCTTTTAGGTCCAAATCCCAGGGTCAAAGGCAACAGATTATTATACAAAGTGACACTTATCGGCATTATGGGACTCTTGATTCTCTCCTCAGGACGTCTCGCTGCTGCGCCTCTCATCTTGGACTCGCGGAGCGGGATCTCCAGGAGCATTGACTTTGACCATCCTGTTCAGATCTCCCGGCCGCTGAGCCAGGGGATGCGGTCTGGGTGTCTCTCCAGTTCTGACCCTCCGCTCCCTCGCCCGTCACGGGCACCTCCTTATCGATCCAGTCCTGCACCTCCGACGGCGAAGTGAAGAAGAAGGATTTGTCTCCCATGAGAATCTTGAGTTTGGCAGGGAAAAACATCATGTATTTGATGCCCTTTTCTCGAAGCACCCTCTTCACACCCGCAAAGGATCTCCTTTCCCGTTGGACCTGGAGAGTGAAGTCAGGAAAGAATCGAATTGTGGCGTTCTCATAGAGTAGGTCTCCAGACTGTCTGGCCGCCTGCAGGACGGCGTCTCTGTCTCTGTAGTTGAGAATTTTAGCAATGATCGTCCTCGGCGGTGCTCCCGGTTTAGGTTTCGGGATGGGTGCCCGGTGTGCACGCTCGACGGTAAATATTTTAGACAGGCGTTTTGGCTTGAGGTGGTTGAGGATTAAGTCTTCAACAAACAGCTCCACACTGGGCCCCTCGAGGTCCGCCGGAACACCTACAAGGCGGACGTTACTCCTTCGGGCACTACCTTCCTGGTCGTCCAGCCGCATCGTCATCTGTCGGTGTTGATGGACCAGGTCATTGACGCGCCTCTCCAATTGCTTCGTAGAAGCCTGCAGGTCAGCAGATTAGAAAGATTTAATTCTATTGATTGTCACTTAATGGTCCAAACTATGTACATCTGCGTATTCCCACACTTTCCAGTGTATGGTAATTCTGTCAACAAACATATCGGCAGTTTACCAGAGGCAAATATTTATGTAGCTGAGTGTACTTTTAATGTATTATGGCTTAATTGCCACATCCTCATTGCGGCTATTATTATAAGGTTGTTGGTCAACTTAGTGGGCTTTGTCACCCTGTCATATTTCCAACTTAATGTCTTTCCAGTCACCCAAAAAGACATCTCTTGAATTGTGGGTAACATAAGCCAACTAGAAAAGATGTAGAGACATATGATAATATTTGATATATATTCTATACACTGTAATCCAAGCTCCTATGTTGATCTATTCGCTATCACCTTATGGGACTTGAACCTTGGTTTAATTTTGACCCAAACAAATTATTCAATTTTCTTGCCTATGATTTGTAGAGGTTTAAGAGGCACCATGAAGAGCAGCATAACCAGTATTTAATTAATAAGCAGCATCATTACCATTTTGATAGCTTGCGTTCTACCCCACATAGAGGGCAGCAAATCTGACCACCTTGAGTCATCTTTGTTATCAGTATGTTGTTTTGCACCATACATTCTACACCCCCACTGACGTAAACCCCAAGAAATTTGAATTTTATCATTTTTCTCTCTGCAACACACAGGGTCACTGCGGAAATGTTCTGGTCAGAGCCAAAAATATGGGTGCCTTACAAAAACCTTTTTTCTAGCGCCATAGTTGCTGGTGCTACAATTCCCCCTCATAGAAGCGAGCCAAGATTGTCCCCATTTTTATAAAGTGCTGTAGAAACATGCCGTGAAACTATCGCCCTATTAGACCTCTGGACAATATCTAAAAGATCTTTTCTAAGCAAGTACTAGATAAGCTATTTGACTGGATTAAGGAAAATTATATCCTAAGCCACTAGAACGCAGGCTTTAGTCCTTGCTGAATTGTGGGTCCCAACAGATCTTTTAAAACTCAAAATTTGTCTCCACGAACACAACTTTGCTCAAGTCAGGAGGGGCATGAGGGCAAACTTAGCCAAAATCAGGGATGACAAAGGTCTTCACCAGGGGAGTGTTCTAATCCCTTCAGTAGGAAGTGGGATCTGCTTTCATGGTTACCCCCACTTTTTGCTGGTGTCAGTATGTTTTTCTGACTTGACTGACTGGTATCCTGCTAAGCAGGACCCCAGTCACTGTGCATCCTACCTAAATCCACTCAAACTGTGACTACAGGCCTACCATCACAGCTTATGTAAGCTGGTGCTAGCATAACTTATGACAGATATATGTTGTTTCTTATATCTGAGGTCACTACACTTAATACCTAGAGGTCACACCTAAGGCAGGCCTTTCAATCCTGAAGGCAGTGTGCTGGGTTAAAACTGTGTGTTGGTGCCCCTGCATGAGCAGGACACCCCTACAAACCTCGGAGTCGATTCTCCAGGCTTTGTGAGCACAGCCAGCCTTATTGATACTTATAGTGGCCATCCATCATTACGCGATTGCTAACACTATAGTGGCTGTGCCGAAACTGAGCATGTTTGGTATCAAACATGTTGGAATCATACCCTAACACCGATTACAGTGTTGGAGGCATGATTCCATGCACTGGGAGAATACTACGGGAAGCTCCCAGTGCTCCTCTGGGGTGCCCCCCGTTCTCCTGGTAACAGCTTTCCAGGGACTGCCAGCAAGCTAGTGCTACTGTCGACCCCAGACACGATTCACACTCCTGCTGCTCAGCTGAGATCGAGCAGGGGAAGGTAGAACAATAGGTTTCCTGTCACAGGAGGTGTGACCACCTCCCAGACAGGACTTAGTGTATTGGGGTGGGGCCGCTTGCCAGCACCACCAGACTGCTTTGAAGGGCCCCTGGGTGCCCTCCTTGCATACTCCGATTTGAGCCAGTTCAGGGAGCCCTTGGCTCTTGCTCTGGCAGGACACTGGACAAAGGACATGGGAGTATCCTTCCCTCTGTCCAGCCCCTCCTCTGGGAGGAACCCCAGAGTCGTTCTAACCCCTTTCCTAGGGTATTTAAGGGGTTAACTGTGGATGGATACTCAGATTTGTCGTGGGACAAGACTCAAGCCTGAAACCACATCACTCTTCGACTGGCCGGACATTTGGACTTCGCCTGGGACCAAGACAGCATCACAGAAAACTCCTGCTGCTGCTGATCTCGCTGTTCTGCAAGTCTTCTTCATCGTCTGTGTCTGTATTTCTTCCAGGATCTTCAATGGACTTGTGCGCATCAACAACATCCAAAGTAATCTCCCTTGGAGTGAAGGAGTTACTCCCCTGCATCTGCAGGCACAGCAACAAAGCTGACTGGTCTGCTGCTCCTGATGTTCCACAGACTTCGAAATTATCAGCAACACAGGTGGTGGTTCTGCAACTCCCTGGAGGCCGGACCCATCCTCTCTGCAATTTTGAGGCCAGTATCCTCCATCGGAACCACTGGGCCCAAGCCCCTGTGAACCGCATCAACTTGTAGTTGCCAAGGCTTGTTGGCTCTGCACTCCAGATATATTTGGGCTACAAGAAGCTACAGCCTCCAGCATCTCTTTCTCCCAAGAACCATGTCCTCACTGCATCCTCTGCATGGTAGGCCTTCAGGTTTGGTGAGCTGCTCGAGGTCCACTTGCGACTCCTGTGACTTCGGCCTGTGGGTCATCTCTAGGGTCTTCTCCTGATCCAGTGCGCTCCCCTGCTTGCTCAGGGCCTGCTGTGACTCTCCTGCTTGTGTGGAGTCCCTTGGACCTTGCTGGTCCCAACGCACAAGTTACTACTTGTGTAACAATATATCTGTAAGAGACATTAGTTAGTATTAGATTCCTTACCTTAGAATATCCCCAGGCGTCAGACTGGATCCGGAAATTTTTGCGTAGCAGTACCCTTGCGCGTCGGTAGGTGTCGTCTGCGGCTCCGCGTCAGTCGTCGGCGTCGTGGGCGCCGTGATGACGTCATCGGAGTACTTAGACGCCGTCTCCGCGTGCTGACGTCAGTTCTTAGACACAGCTTTTCCACGCCAGAAACGCAGAGCCATGTTAAAAACCAACACTGGTGCCATTGAAACTAGGGCCCTGAAAGGGGACAACCCTAACCCTAGATATTGGTTCGCAGAACAGGGAGGATGGGTGGGTCGGTAAGGAATCTAATACTAACTAATGTCTCTTACAGATATATCGTTACACAAGTAGTAACTTGTGCATCTGAAAGAGACACGTTAGTATTAGAATCCTTACCTTAGAATAGATACCCCAGCAATACCAACCCCGGTGGTGGGTCTGCGAACCATTAATCACACCAGAAAGTCCCGGAGGACGGAACGGCCAAAGAAGCCATCCCTCCGGACTTGGCTGTCCAGGCAGTAGTGTCTTGCAAACGTGTGCAGCGATGCCCACGTAGCTGCCTGACAGATGTCTTGTAAGGGCACTCCCCTGCCCAGGGCAGTGGTAGTCGCCGTGGCTCGGGTAGAATGAGCCCGCAATCCAGCAGGAGGCTCCTTCCTAGCCAAGGAGTAGCATGCCTGGATACACAGGATGATCCACCGAGAGATGGTCCTCTTGTGCACCGCTTTTCCCTTCTTCGCGCCCACGTAACCAACAAAGAGTTGGTCATCCACCCGGAACTGGCGTGTGCGATCCAAGTAAAAAGAGAGCGCACATTTTGGGTCCAGACGGTGGAGCCGCTCTTCCTCTTTAGAGAGATGCGGTGGCGGGAAGAAGGTTGGCAAGGTGATAGACTGCCTGATGTGGAAGGCCGTGACAACCTTGGGCAGGAAAGAAGGTTTGGTACGCAGCACCACTTTGTCCGGATGGAAAGAAAGGAAAGGTGGAGTACAAGAAAGGGCCTGGAGCTCACTCACTCTCCTGGCAGAGGTGATGGCAACCAGGAAAGCAGTCTTCAAAGTCAGAAGGCGAAGAGGACAGTTGTGAAGTGGCTCAAAGGGAGCGCACATCAGAAATGTAAGAACCAGGTTCAAGTCCCACTGAGGCATCACAAACGGAACAGGAGGAAACGTGTGTGTGACGCCCTTAAGAAATCTATTTACAATAGGGGACTTGAACAAAGAAGGTTGATCAGGCAGCCTGAGAAAGGCTGAAAGGGCAGAAAGGTAGCCCTTGATAGTGCCCAGAGCAGAGCCCTGCTGGGCAAGAGAAAGAAGGAAGAGAAGGACCTCAGAAAGAGGGGCATTGAGGGGATCCACAGCCTTTGCTGTGCACCATGCCACCAATCTGTTCCACCTGCAGGCGTATACTGACTTTGTGGAGGGACGCCTGGCTGCCAGAATGATGTTACAAACTTCAGGAGGCAAGTCAAATGGCCTCAACTGTCGCCGCTCAATCTCCAAGCATGGAGGTGGAGACTGGACAGGTTCGGGTGGAGGACCGTCCCCTGCTCCTGCGACAGAAGGTCCTCCTGAAGAGGCAGACGAACCGGGGGATCGACTGACATACTGAGTAGCTCTGGATACCAGTACCTTCTCGCCCAGTCCGGAGCCACAAGGATGACTTGGGCCCGGTCGCGCTTGATCTTCTTCAGCACTCTGGGCAGAAGTGGTATAGGCGGAAAGGCCTACAACAGACCGCAACTCCACTCGCGACGAAAAGCGTCTCCGAGCGAGTGCCGCCTTGGAAATTCCAACGCGCAGAACTGATGACATTGCGCGTTCTCTTCTGTGGCGAATAGATCTAACCAAGGCTCTCCCCATCGCTGAAAGAGGCCTTGCGCCACGTCCGAGTGCAGACGCCATTCGTGATCCATCATGCACCGACGGCTGAGCTCGTCCGCCCTGGCGTTCAGAGAACCTGCCAGGTGTTGAGCCACCAGGGTCACGCCCTGGCGTTCCAGCCATTGCCAAAGGCGAAGAGCCTCTTGACAAAGGATCCACGACCCCACCCCGCCTTGTTTGTTGCAGTACCACATGGCGGTGGTGTTGTCCGTGAACACCTGCACTACACTCCCCCGGACAGAGGGGAGGAATGCCTTCAGTGCTAGACGAATCGCCCTGACCTCCAACAGGTTGATGTGGAGCCGGGTCTCCGCCGGAGACCAGAGGCCTCTGATCTCCGCCTCTCCCATGTGGCCTCCCCAGCCCTGGAGGGACGCGTCCGTCACAACTACGTGCTCCGGTTGGGGAAGGGAGAGGGATCTGCCGCTGACCCAATCGCGGTCCGTAAGCCACCACTGCAGCTGTCTCGCAGTGCCCTCCGAGATCAGGACGTGGTCGGACAGGTTGCCCTGATGCTGGGCCCACTGAAACTTCAGGTCCTACTGCAGAGCCCGCATCCGCCACCTGGCGTGATGCACCCGTAGGATGCAGGAGGCCATCAGCCCCAGAAGCCGCAGCGTCAACCTGACCGAAACCCGGGATAACGGCTGAAAGATGGGAATCAGAGCCTGAATATCCCGGACCCGCTGTTCGGGCGGATAAACCCGAAACCGCGCCAAGTCCAGAACCGCTCCGATGAAGAGGAGCTTCCGAGAGGGGCACAGGTGTGACTTCGGCACATTGATGGAGAACCCCAGCTGGTGCAGGAGGTCTGCCGTCGTCTGGAGGTGGCTGACGACTGTCTGGGGCGAGCCCGCCTTCAACAACCAGTCGTCGAGGTAGGGGAAGACTGAAACCCCTAACCTGCGCAGATGAGCTGCGACCACCGCCATCACCTTCGTGAACACCCGTGGGGCGCTGGTAAGGCCGAAGGGGAGCACGGTAAACTGAAAGTGCTCGTGGCCAACCATGAACCGCAGGTAGCGCCGGTGGGCAGGCAGGACGGGGATATGAAAGTAAGCATCCTGCAAGTCCAACGCTACCATCCAATCTCCTGGGTCCAGGGCAGCCAGGACCTGAGCCAGTGTCAGCATCTTGAACTTCTCCTTCCGGAGGAAGCCGTTGACGTTCCTTAGGTCCAAGATAGGGCGTAGGCCCCCTTTGCCCTTCTTTGGTACCAGAAAGTAGTGGGAGTAGCAACCACACCCTACTTCTGGCCCAGGAACGCGCTCGATGGCCCCCTTGGCCAAGAAGGCCGTAATTTCCTCCTGCAGAAGTCGCAAATGATCCCCCGATACACGGTGGTTCTGCGGTGGCATGGCGGGAGGAGTCGCCTCGAAGGGGAGGGAGTAGCCCCTTCGGACGATTTGCAGCACCCACCTGACCGATGTGACAGTGCGCCAGTGGAGGTGGTGATGGCGAACCCTGCCCCCCACTGGCGTCACATGGGCCTGAAAGCACGGACTAGGAGGGTTTTGAGGCGGATGCTTTGGGGGAAGGTGTGGACTGACCTCGCCGCTGCCCCCGACCGCCCGGACGGCGGTTCCCACGGCCGCCACCGCGTTGTGTATTGCCCTGCGGAGCGTGGCTTGCGGCGCGTGTGGGCGCACCCCTTCCGTGGCCACAAAAGGAGTGAAAGGCAGCCGATTGCTGGCGCTGGCCCGAGAGGCCCAAGGACTTGGCCGTAGCCCTGGAGTCCTTAAAGCGCTCAAGCGCATGGCCTGCCTTGTATGAAAGCCAAAGTAACTTTCCTTGAACCAAAAACTGCTGTACTTACTGGTGTTTTGTAAGACCCACGGTGTGATATCCAGGCATATCACGCCAAAAAGTAGAAGTAACAAAAGTAATCTAAAAGTACTCTTAAGTAAATTCTATATGTTTTTAACTGTTTTAAAAGCAAATACAGGGGTCGTGGCCAAGATGGCGTCAAGATAGGATGGTGTTTCTCTGCTCCCACCCGTCGCCGCCCGAGAATAGCACCTCCTGGGGCCCGGACTCGGCCCCCGAGAGCGAAATCTGTTTGGGCGCGTTGACGGGAAGATCCAGGCACCATCTGAGGGTCCGAGACTCAGCGCCACTCGATGTAAAGACACGGACCGCTATGCGGTGCCGATCTTGGCACAGGCTACGACAAGAGCGGGTGCGGACGCAGGCACGGGCGGCCTCCATCACTAGAGGGGATGTGACCCTGAGCCTGCCTGCTGCTCTGCAAATCCAATGCCAATGAAACAGACGACTGCACCACCGACAAGACCGGAGCGCTAGGTCCTGCCGTATACGAGCAGCGGGAGATGCAGGACGCCTAGAGTCTGGCCCTGGCTCGTGTTCAGAGGCCTGTGCGAGGTGGTGCACTGGCGCCGGGCCTGGTACCGCAGTGAAGCCAGGCCTGGTTGGGAGCAGCAACGGAAACCACTGGGCCACACTCGGACGTGAGGCCATACTCGGTATAGCTCTGGCTCCTAAGCGGCAAAGATATGACAATCCCCACATCGGGGGATGCGGTGTAGACATACGCAGCAGCGTAGAAAACACTATAGGCCGCAGCATTGTGCCCAAGTGAAGGACCGTGGGCTACAGCGCGGACCCAGGCCCACCTACCCTCAGAGCCGCCAAGCCTTCATGAGCGAGATGCACGGAGTTGAGTGACAGGAAGCAGGCTGCATGAGGACGCGAGCTGAGAGTTCGAGCCGGCGGCCTGAGGAGATGGCCCGGCCAGGACCAGGTGGGGCTTGTGTGCATGCCGCGTGGTCCCCCGCTCGACCTCTAGCCTCCGTCCAGCACCCCGAAGGGACTTTCGCTGCCTCTCTACTTCCACCCCAGGCCTGCTGTCTAGGAACCGGCCCTGTCTCTATGTGCAACGGCTCAAAGACATGGCTGGCGGGAGTGGGGGGGGGGGGGGCAGTGACACTCTAGGACCAAGAATTAAGGAGCAGAAGAGAGGGCTGACTGAGGCTTTGACCTGGCACCACCCAGCTGAAGGGCCACTGGCAGGCCTGGGGCAGTCTAATGTACAAGTTACTTACCTTCAGTAACGATGTATCTGTTAGAGACGATTCTAGCCGCACATTCCAGGCGTGAGACTGGATCTGGAAATTCTTTCTTTTCCCCAGCATCTCTGCGGGGGTGGGGGGGAGAGGGGGGAGAGGGGGGGTACCGCGTGACTCCGCCCTGACGTAGTCCACGGGCATGACATCACCGAGATCGCATAAGGTCCACCCCGGGAAGCCGACATCAGTTTTCTTCGAAGAACTTTTCCGCGCCACAACACAGAGCCATCAGAAACAAAAACTGTGAGAATATGGGAACAGTGTGCGAAACAGCAGATAAACAGAAAGGAAAGAAGCGAATGGAGGGAACAGCCAAGTTGGGAAAGTGCCAGGCACTGTGGCACCGAAAGTCATAGAAGGGAAGAGCAGAGCACAACCACTGCAAGTAACCCTGCAAGCAAATACAACATTCTCCCTGGAGACAGAAAAAAGCATATGAAAAACAGTGCAGCAGGCGAAAGAAGCCTGCAACCACAATCCCTTAACAGTGAAGGACAGAAGAGTAACAACAATTTACCCCAGGACAACACCACCAAGGAGAGTTGTGTCCCCTGAATGGAGCCAAGGCTGAGGCCCAGTCAAGACACCCCAACTCAGAGGATTGCACATGAGTCAGAAACTCCAAACCAGGAAAAAGGGGAAAATATGAGAAGGCCCCACACTGGAAACACCAGAGTGTAGGGATGAAGGAGCACCCATGGAACCAAGGACCAAAAGGGGGGAAAGGACTCAAACCCATCTAACAAGCATCCCGCTAGGGATGAATGAAAGAGGACACTCGCAGAAGACAAAGCACCCAGAGGCATGTGAGTGCGGGAGAGCAAGCTAAGGGTCCTCGCAGAACGGGCAGGTAATAAAGGAATCTGCGGCTAGAATCGTCTCTACCAGATACATCGTCACCAAAGGTAAGTAACTTGTACATCTGATAGAGACTACTAGCCGCAGATTCCTTAACGTAGAATAGATACCCTAGCCATACCCACGCGGAAGGAGGGTCTGCGAAAGGACCCCACAAGCCTGGACATAACAGAGGGTCCCTTAGTGGACGAGTCCGACGGACAGGGCGAGGAGCCCTGTTCCCTCAGGCAAGGGGAACCCCTACAGTCAGAACACCACCGATCCCAAGGGGGATGCGGGAAGAAGAAAGGAAGAGGAAGCCCGTTCACACTCCGCAGAGGAAACAGGGGCAAGGCAAGAGGAGGTCGAAGCACCCCACGCCTATATCAGGCAACAAAACCTCCATCCAGGGCCAAGGCAAGGAAGATGAAGAAGATGAACCTAGAGACACCAAGGAGACGAGGCAGAAAGAAGGCAAGTCCCCCCTGCCGGGAACACACCCCGCGAAGAAGGCAGCGGATCCTACCACAGCTAGAAGTCAATAGACCAGACAGAACAGCGCCTTCAGCAATAAAGCAGGCGGAAGCAGAAAGAGCAGCCAGGTGACACCCAGGAAGACCGGGTAGGGTGCGCCTGAAAGAGGGAGGAACAGAAATCCATCTCATCCCCCAAATCAGAGAGCCAGAAGGTGAAGAAGGCCCCGGAAACCCCTCAGGAAGGGCTCCGCACACACAACACAAAAAGACATGGAGCCATGACGCCAGGCCGCAGACAGCAGAGCAGACCAGGCTAACAGCGCAACGACACCGGAGAAGGATACCCCGGGGCGCCGCCAAAGCATACCAACCACCTAGAAGGGAACTGCACCTGCAACGTACTTAAACGCCAGGGAGAGCAGAGACCCGAAGGCGACCACAACTTCCAAGCATAGCTCAAGCTATATAACAGTTACCACTTCCCCACCTACGGTATGCGAAGTCCCAAGACATAGGAATCCTCTTAGGAAGAAACTTCCGCAACAGAGGACAACAGAAAGAACAGCGGGAAAAAAGCCCCGCAGAAGGCTTATTAAGCAGCCAAAGAGAAAAAGACAGCAGGCCTAATCTCGGGCCAACCTGGTGCAGATAACCCAAGCAAAAACACACAGTCAAAAAGGGCCGGTCAGCAGCCAACAGAGCCACAGTCCCAACGAAAGAGGACTCGCAGGCACAGGAATCACACAACTGGGGCGACCCGCCCCAACGAAAGAACAGCTCCCAAGAACCAGATCAACGCACAGGTCATTGAGGGGGAGGAGAGGGGGGAGGGGGAGGGGGAGGAGGAGGCCGAAGCCCCGCCAAGAACATCCGGATGGCCGAGTGTGCCGGGGCGTGGAACAAAAGAGTGCCATCGAAGGGAAGATCTACCAGTCGTTCCCGAACATTTTCCGGGAACACACTGTCCCGAAGCCAAGCATGGAGGCAAAGGGCAACCGAGGAAGCCATGGCCCGACCAAGCACCTCTGAGATGTCCAGAGCGGAGCGAAGAATAAACGCCGCCAGCTCCCTGCCATCAAACGCATGGGGCCGCAAATCAACACCAGCACCCTCCTGAGCAGCTGCAGATCCAAGGGACTCCGCCGAGTCCGACAAGCAAGAGATGGCCCTAGCCAACACACAAAGTGTTAAGGGTCCGCAGAGCCGCACTGTTTGAAGCGAACATATTGCGCCCCCAAGAGTCCAGCCAGCGAGCCTCCCGTGATGGTGGAGACAACAGCGACGGCAGGAAGGGAAAGGCAGTCCGCAAAAGGGGCCCACTAGCAGAGGGGTGGAGGGAAAGACACACTGGGTCACGTGGTCCTTGAAGGTGCCGGTGCAGAAGGTGTTGGGGCACCGCTTCCTCTGAGACCCCCAGTAGGATGGTTCAACCGAGTACAGTCAGAGCTCTCCCTCTTTATATGGCAGGGTCGCAAACCACGAATGAAGAAACTCATTAGCACCCTCCCACCTAGTGAAGGTGGACTGGGGATCCCTGACCTTCAACTCTATTACAAAGCTGCACAATTTACGTCACCTAGTAGAATGGAATCACACTCTGTCGGAGAAGAACTGGCTATTCAAGGACCCAGCAATGGCAGGCACATCACTCAGGAAGATCCCCTTCCTGAAGAAACCGCATAGACCTTCGAATCTGTACTCCTCCTATATTACACGAACCACACTAACAACATGGGATTAGACCGATATGAGACATGAGCTAGCAACCTTTCCCTCCCCCCTTTTCGATATTCCAGAATTTAGTCCTGGGATGGGCGAGACTGCCTTCCTGCACTAGCGCACTACGGAATATTTTGCCTTGGGACATCTCCTTGACGGACAGGGAGTGCTTTCCTTCCCATAGATCGGAGCAGACTATGGAATCCCTGAGTCTGAAAGCCTACACTACCTGCAACTTAGACATTGGGCATTACACCCCGACATTAGGCCACAAGCACAGAGACACCTCACTCCCTATGAACGATGGCGTATCACAAGATCGTCTAATAAGAAAATAATTTCAGATCTATACAAGATGCTGCTCACTCGCAATATGCATGCATACAACGCAAGTCGCGCACGCTGGGAGAGGGAGCCCAAACAAATATCCTAATGTGCAGTGAACGGGGGGCGGGGGGGATAGGGGTGGAGGAAGGGGGGATGTGATTCTATTTCTTCTGTTCTTTTCACTCCTTGTTTGATTTTTTGGTAAGGCAAATGCCCGGGCTCTGCGTAGCCCACGACTTGACACCTCTTTCGAATCACATTGTCTTGTTTGTTGAAATCAATAAAAAGATTTAAGAAATTAATTTCAGATCTATACAAGATGCTGATCACTTGCAATACGCATGCATACAACGCAAGTCGTGCACGCTGGGAGAGGGACCTAGGACGAGAACTCAGTGGTAAGGAATGGGAGGGTGTGTACTACAGGGCGCGACACACAGCAAGCAACATGGGCCTGACTGAAACACTAACCAAAATAGTTACATATTGGTACTGCACTCCAGAACGCATTCACTGAGTCGATCCCACACAAAGCCTGGACTGCTGGAGAGGGTGTGGGAAAACTGGAACGTTGGTCCAACTCCTGTGCGAATGTGAACATGTACAACAATACTGGTCTCAGATTTTAGACCAAGTTGATAAACACCTTGACACCGAGATACCAAGATTTCCAGCGTACACTCTACTAGGAGTACCAAATCCCCTCACATACCTCCTCAAGTCCAGAAGAGGTCGCCAGATAGTGATAGCCCTGGGAACAGCTGTACAAAACATTCTGATCCACTGGAAAACTTCTCGGATTCCCACACACACAGGTTGGCTCCAGCGCTTGTGGCACGTACTGGGGATGGAGAAGATAACCCTCACACTGGCAGGGAAAGGTTTATCTTTTGGAGGCCTTTGGCAACCATTCGTAACCCTACTAGCTTCGGAGTTCCGAGAACTTACATGTCCCAGGTACCTGCGCTTCCTGCGCCCATCCACATCCGACACTACCACTCATCAGGACACGGAGGAACAGTGAAACACTATAAGCCCAAACAAAACTCCTAATGTGAAGTGAACGGGGGGGATAGGGATGGAGGAAGGGGGATGTGATTCTATTTCTTCTGTTCTTTTCATTTCTTGTTTGATTTTTTGGTAAGGCAAATGCCCGGGCTCTGCGTAGCCCACGACTTGACACCTCTTTCGAAGCACATTGTCTTGTTTGTTGAAATTAATAAAAAGTTTTAAACCTAAAAGCAAATAAAAACCTGTAACGAACTCCATTTCAATCACAATTGCATTTCCTTGTAAAGTTTTGCATTTAAAAGCATATCCCTCTTACCTGCGCCAAGTCCTGCTTGGTTCTAGAAAAACACATAAGTATACCTTTTTTATGCTTACCTTATTGGTCTGGATTCTGTCTCTGAGTGTGTGCTATCAGTCTTGATTGAGTAAATACAATAAATGCTTAACACACTCACCTGATAAGCCTAACTGCTCGACCACACTACCACAAAGCTAGAAGGCAATGATTATCTAATTTAGCTTCTGCTATACCTCTGGCGATCTGTGCACACTATACCTTACTTTGGTATAGTATATACAGAGCCAGCTTCCTACAGTGGTCTGCTGCTCCTGTCATCCTATGGACTTCCAGAGGCCCAGCAAAACAGGTGGTGGTTCTGCAGCTCTCCGGAGGCCTGACCTGTCTTCCCTGCAATTTGGAGGACAGTACCTCATTGACTTGCCATTGTCAAGGCTTGTTGGCTCTGCACTCCAGAGATATTCGGGCTACAAGAAGCTGCAGCCTCCAGTACCTCATCCCTTGCAGATCAGCTTCCTCACTGCATCCCGTAAACTGTGGGCTTCCATCTTTAGTGTGCTACCTGAGGTCCTCTTGCGACACCTGTTCCTTCGGCCTGTGAATCCTCTTGAGGGTCGTCTTCTGCTTTGATGGGTTCCCCTGCTTGCTCGGGCCTGCTCTGACTCTCCTGCACTTGGCGAGTCCCTTGGACCTTGCTGGTCCCAACAAATGTATCTTGTCGTAGTCCAGGCCAGTTGCGGCTACCGAGGTTTGTTGCTGCTCCCACTGGACACCGACCACCTGAACACTGACATCCGATGTGGGACAGCTTGTGCATGGTTCCTGGTCTTCCTCAGCGTTGCCTGGTGCCACGGCAGGAGAGACAACATCCTTGTCAGCACTCCTGAGCTACCTGCCAAGGATGGGTGCTGTACGCCCATGACTCTTGGTCACCTCCGAGTGGCATAGACTGTTTCCACTCTGCTTGCAGGTTCTCCTCTTCAAGAATCCATCCTTGGATTCCACCAGACATCTTCAGAGATATCTCCAGAGTCCTTTCTTCCAAAGTCTTCCACTGCCATATACAGGAGATTCTGAAGTCACTTCACCCCCTATGCACCTGGCTTCACTGGTGCAGGTAACCTGGTTTCTGGGGCATCCACGGGTGGTCTGGCTCCTCAACCTTCCGTCCTACAAAGGGTTTCTTCTGGGTCCTCTGGGACGGGTCCTTTTTCTTTAAAACTGCAACCACGACTTCTCCATAGACTTCCAGTGGGCATGCAGCTGTGTTTCCTCTCTGCACACAGCCTCAGTGGGGTTCCTGGGTACTTACCTCAGGTGGTTCCTGGTTCTCCCAGCTCCTCTGAGTCCTTTGGTCCAAGTCCCATTCTTCTTTGCAGTTCGCATTCCACTTTTTTATTATATGGTTTGTTCTCCCCCTAGAGATCAGTGTGCATTTGTGCTACTTACTTGATTTCTTTGAAGTATTTTCATGTGTATTGTTGATATCTCCGGTTAGGAGATACACCAATGTGTTAGCGATTGTGTTGTTTAATAAATAGACTTATTTTTATTACACACTGTGTGGTTCTTTATCATCTAATCTACACTACTGATAAAATGTGGTAAAACAAGCTGCTTTACTCTCTTAAAGATTGGCCTGAAGGCTGCTCGCCACAGCTACCACCTTGAGAGCCTAAGGTTATCAAAGGCCACCAAAATCACCATAAGGATTGCCTGGATTAGTGCAAGGTGCATCTCTCCTTTAAGTGTGCACCATATACTAAGCCAGCCCCCTACACCCCTTCTCTGTAGCCACTGTAGGGGAGAGCAAATGCCAGTATTTGGAGAGGTGTCCAGTATGCTGGTGCCCCCTAATTTCCATGCTAGTCAAAGTTGGGGTCTAGGGGCTGATATTCTTCAGGGTCCAGTGACCACTCCCAAACATCCTGAGTCCCAGCCCATAGGGGTTGGGCAGGCATGGCTCCAGTCGAAGTCAGAACTGACGTTGGACGACGCTCTTCCAGCTCCGTGTCAGGGATAAGAATGGGGATTGTGCCACAGGAGGGCGCCGGGAATATCGGGGATCCATGGGGCTCGAATGGAGCCGGTGGTGGAGGCGCTGGTAGACAACCAGTTGTGGCCCCTCCCGAACCAGTGGAACAGGTCGCCAAAATATGAGGTGTAAGGGCTAATAAAACTCACAGAGTTGAGAGAGGGTCGCTCTGGCTCACTAACATTTGGGGAAGGGTAGAGTCGGTCCAAGTGCAGATTGCACCGTGGATCCAGGCCTTGAATGACTATGCTCCCTCGTCTAGTCTGATGACTTCGATAGACTGGGCAAATTCAAAGACCTCTTTGACTTCTTACTCTTCTTGCGTTTGTGGGACTTACCGGATGACTTGGTGTGCGACGAGGCTCATGGGCTCCACAACCAATCCCAGGACCTACCTCTAGACGGGAATAGAGACTGTGGAGGTGTAGCTTTTCAGGTAGGAAGGAGCATGAGGAAGCACTCCCTCAAGACCTTGAGGTGCATGGCATGGCAGTGGACGCATGGTAGTCGCTCTTGAGGCACCAGAGGCAAACAAGATGCGGTCCGTCACCAACATCTGCCGATGACAAGCACCGCAGAGCATAAAAGCTGACCTTTCTAGTTGATATTCTACGACATCAGTAGAAAATCTCAAAAAGACTTCGACAAAAAGTTAAAACAGGTCAGTCAAAAACGGACTTAGGGTATCTCTCTCCGGATCGGCACTGACTGGCGTAGAAAGAAAAGAACTGATGTCCGCGCGCTGGGGTGCCGCCTATCTCGGCACTGCACACATCACTTCCAACATGGACAACGCCTTGCGAGGCTGAATGATGCCACCTTCTGGCGCACAGTGGTACTGCTCACAAAAAATTTCCAGATCCAGCCTGAAGCTCAGGGATAATTCTAAGGTAGAGAATCTACAGCTAGAAGTCTCTATCAGATGCAAGGTATGAAGGATGCAATGCAGTTGAAGGGGGTCCTCCTACAGGGATTCCTCTGTCCACGAGGATGGTGAGGGGATCCTGGTTACAGGGTTAACGTCCCACAAGGTCCTCTCCGATCTGGCCCAAGATCAGTAGCCACTACATTACCAGTCATCCAGTGTTCTGGTCACAGGCCAATTCTTCATGGGTCGTAAGAATTCTGAGGGTCTCAGCAACTCTCAGACAGCACTCCTGGGTTCAATAAATTGGGTGCAACTCCGTGCATTGAGTCTTGGTTCTTCACGGCGACAGTGGTGGCAGTTTGTAGACTTTGGGCTACCGCTCGCCCCACTAGACTTCTTCATGTGTTGTGTCCCTGTCCTTCAAACAGGAGACCGGTTGGCTGGCCCTTGGAGTCTCCTGGCTTGACTGGGCTCTGGAAACAGCTTCTCCTTGAGCAGGACACTGCAGGTACAGTCCCTCTCTTCGCTAGCACGAAGGTGCAGTGTTCGACAGAGCAGCCTCTCTTTGCTGGCCCTCGGCGCAGCAATAACATGCTAAAAAATACGGAGTACTGTAGGGAATAGTTAAAGTACCTAGTACGAACAACAAAACCCTTAATTTTCATTGTTCATTGCAATTTTAATCATGCTTACAATTTTTTATATTCATTATATACAGCCTGCCTCTGTAGTTGCAAACATTCCTACCCAAGATATTTTAAATGGGGATCTGAAAGCAAATCATAGGGAAAAACACACTTACAAAACATTACATTTCACACCGTAAAACAAATCTCAATATAATGTGATTCCCCACTTGGTGAGTAAGACGCAATGTCAGTCTCCTTCTGTTGGCTGGCTGTAAAATAGGTAAAACATTCGATCCACTCAGAAGTAGTTGTATCATCTCTAGTGTGCTGGGGAAACAAAGCTCCTTGTATTTACTCTTTAAACTGGATTATTTCTACGACAATACAAATAAAAATAACTCCTCCTGAACAACCTTTTTCAGGAGGAGCTTTGTCATTTTTATGAATATGAAACTAATCCAGTTACAAATGAAAAAATTCCTCCTGAACAACCTTGTTGAAAATGAATAGTTTCATTGTGCATAATAGGTACTGTACTATTCTTTACTGTATTATGTGTTTTTTGTCTTTTATTGCTGTTGCCCAGGAGATGTGTGGCTTTATATGTTCAGTTTTTACCCCTCAGTGCAGATCTCGACCGACTTGGAAGAAGGACTGTCCTGTCCTTCTTCCAAGTTGGTCGAGACCTGGGATCTGGGTGCCCAATTTAGCTTCATAAAATGCCCTCAGGGTAGGATGCGATTGGTAGCCAATGGACTACCAGGTTCCCTCCCTCCTGATGACCACTTCTTGGAAAGTTCAAGACAACGGAACAGTTTTTTTTTATGTCGATCAAAATTTGGCGCCTCCCGTGTGAAACGCTATTATATTCTCTCAAATCACTGTTTTGACGGTGCCACAGAAAGCAGGAGAACCCAAAACCTCCAATTAGGACAGCGATCCATACACAATTGATACAACAGATAACTGTGCACACGTCAACTTATTGCAGTATAAATACTGTAGGTCGTAATACAACAAAACGCAAAGAAAAACACCATAAATGTAGAGGAAGTCTTGATAGATGTATTCCTTCAACTTAGATTCTTCAATTCAGATTTTACTCACAACGCCCAGCCAACATGTGTTTCGTCAGGGTCTTTCCGCATACACAAGCGGGGACGCTGGACGGCAGAGAGACTCAAGCTGCCCCACACAGGGATACTCCTTTTTGTGTGCCGCATTTCTGGTATTGACCGATATACGAACTGCTGAGATTTTTTTAGCACATCACCCGGCAGCCGGGACGTAAGTATAACCGGCTGAGAGCATACAGCCATTGTGGCAAAAGTTTTGGAACTACTGCCCATTGGAGCCCTGATGAAGTCGTGGGCAAAGTGCCCTGACGAAACATGTGTTGGCTGGGCGTTGTGAATAAAATCTGAATTGAAGAATCTAAGTTGAAGGAATACATCTATCAAGACTTCCTCTACATTTATTGTGTTTTTCTTTGTGTTTTGTTGTATTACGACCTACAGTATTTATACTGCAATAAGTTGACGTGTGCACAGATATCTGTTGTATCACTTCCTGGAAAGTGTTGCATCTAGCTATCCCAGAATGCACCAATTTGCCCACTCGCAACATGGCGACTCCCATCTCTCGACACTCGGAGCTCCTTAGCCCACCCCTAGAGGACTGGCTACCTCGGAGCTACACACTCCTGGAAAGACTGGTTTGACAACTGGCTTCCCTTCTCCTGTCTCCTGTGAAAGCCTGTATGTCTAAACAATAGAACACCCCCCTCCTGAGTGTTACCCATTTACCCTTCAAAGGCAGCTCCCCTTTTAAGCTAGCCTTTTGGGTTAACACCCCAGTGGTTTCCTCAAGGAGGGAGGTAACACCCTTTCCTGGGAGTCATCAGTACATCTCCCCAGAGGGGCAGATAATTGTTTGCAGGACAAGACCCATGTACATCAGTAAACGGGCACTGAAAACCTTGAGCAACCAAAGTAGCAACTTCTAAAGTTGCACCCTGCCCACCAGTGACATGTAACCATTAAATCGGATTTAAATGAACGGATTCTTTTGATATTAACCTCATCACTGCGGCACGAATTCCGCCGCAGTGCTGAGTATTCCAATCGCGGGCGTGGTCATGACGGCTCCCGGCCGTCATCAGCAGCACACGCCCACCGTGACTCATGACGGCCGGGAGCCGTCATCAGCGTCGAAGAGGCTAAATAGTACCAGCCTTAGTACTCCCATTCAGAAATTAGCAGGCCTGTGGTGCCAGCCTGTAATTATGTACTTGCTAATGGGGCTACTAGCATTTGCACAGTGAAAACAACAATTTACGTTTTTGTACTGCTGCAGCATGTAAAAGTACAGGTTACACTTTTTAACATAAAGGGCACTGCCTAAGGGCTTTTTAGGCATGGAATAGTGGTGACTTACATACATTAAAAAGGGAGGTTTGGGCTTTGCCATTACTTTAAATGTCAAAGTTGAGTTAGCAGTTTTAAGCTGCCCTTCTAGTCTGCAGTCACAGACTGGGAGACATTTGTTTTACCTTGCTTTACTTATTGGGGCACATTTAGTGCTGCAGTCCACGAGAGTGCCCCTTCTACCATATACTCGAGACTTACGAATAAGTTGGTTATGCCGATTGGGGACAAGCTAATTAAACATACACTATTTCTAAGGTTCAGAACACATGCATGTTCAGTTTAGCATGGCTCTGGGCACTTCAGAGCCATTACACCAGTATCTAGTAGTCACAATGGAGGCGACATGTAGAGGTAAACATGTAAAAGGCCTGTTTCCTCACACCATGGAAAGCTCCAGGCCCAGATAAGGTGCCATCAGACGTCTTTCAGTATAATCCTACCCTGTGGGGCCCAATATTGAGAATTGCTTTCAATGCTAGCTGGACCCTCAATGAAGCATCTTGGAAATCGGCTATCATCACACCCATTCACAAAAAAAGGCCTCGTAGTGATCCTGCTAATTGTACATCTCTCTCACTACTGGAAGAAGACGGAAAAATCTATGGTAAGCTTCTTTTAAATTGTCTACAGGACCGCACCGAGCCAAACATATAATATCTGACCTTCAAGCAAGATTTTGGCAAGTTGGGACTGTAGATCAGGAGGCTGTGCGTAACATGCTTAAAATACATTGCTATCTAGAAAATTCACATGTACCTGGCCTTTATCAACCCCAAGATGGCCTTTGACTTTTATGGACAGAGGTTTGGTATGGGCAACTATCGGAGTGCTTAGGTAATCTCATTTGAGCAATACAGCACCTCTACTAGGAGAGCATGGCACAGGTGAAATAAGGCCCAAGAGCTGAATGTATTTCTGAGTTTAACATCAAACTAGATGTATGACAAGGTTGTGTTCTTGCGGCCATTTTGTTTTATTTGTTTATAAGTGAGTTTGCAAATGTCTCACTGATATGAATTTGGACATGTCAAAGTTAGGAGTAGTCCAACTAACTTAATTCCATTCAAGGACGATGAGGTACTCCTTTCACGTCCCGAGATGGCCATGCATACATTGCGCCAAGGTTCATACATTTATGCAAATCACAAAATGCTTACTATCAGTGACAAAAGAAATGCATGCAATTACCAATGAAAACACCGCTTTCAAAATCTATAGAACAAATCTGAAAACAGTCCATCAATTTGACTATCTTGGTATTCGTATAGATGGGAAACTGACCTAGGCCAAACAATTGGCAAAAGTGAGTCACTAACGGCTCAGTGTTCAGGCGCAGTTATACGATTCATCAATGCCTTCGGGATGATATTACTGGAATCAGCAATAATGCCTTAAAAGCTAAAGCTATGGCCACAGCCCCCTATGGGGTGAATGTATGGGGCCACAGAGAGAGACACAATCTACAGAAGGCTGAGAATAGATTCTTACAACATCTTCTGTGCCTTTGCCCAGGGACATTAATGGAGGCGTTAAGGGAGGAACTGGGGTTTATGAAGCATTTAATTTAGGCCAATTTTGTACTGGTCTAGGCTGTGAACAAGCAAACATCTAGACACCTATTTAAAAGCACTCTTGGACATCTTCACCATCAAAGGGCCAATGCCAGTGGGTAGGCTGGACAAGTTACAGCTCTAAAACCTTCAAAAAAACGAGAGGAACCCCACACACCAAGGGGACAGGGTACAGTAAACAGTAAAATCAAAGAATTTCCCTTCGGAGAAATAGACCAAATGTCTTTTCAAACAGCTCACACCCAGGTTGATCACCAGACACTCCATTCTTAGTACCTTGTTTGCCATACACGAGTACCATATGAAATTGTAAAAATTACACATAGTTTTAATATAACAATGCCAATATACTACTTTGTCAATATGTGCAAGAAATCCTAAACAATGAGTACAAACATGGGCACCATAAATAAAATATTCAATAATCCATAACCCATAAAATAAAAAGAAAAAGAAAGAAAAAAGGGGAAAAAAAAGAACAGTTTGCCAATCACACTACTGCTGATGCGCTTTAGATATTAACAGGGATACATGATGTGTACATCTGGTTGGTATTTTACCAATTCAAAGTTGTATTACTGTGCCTCGAGTGGTAAAAGGCTTTTGTCATTTTGCAGCCCAGCGTAGATGGCACTATGCTAAAGACTTTGCTGTAGAAATGGCAAAATGGTAAAAAAAGGCAAAAGACTTTGTCCCTTTCTATCTCGGTAGGGATGGTACTATGCTTAAAGACTGTGATAGAAAAGCAGACGTTTGGGGTGAGCAAGTTTAGAGTGTTGCTGGTGCTGTAGGGTGCTCTATGCAGGACCTGCTCTCCACCTAAACCTATACCTATATATATACACACACATATATATACATAATACCTTATACTTAAATTTTTCATGGGAATGGCATGCATTGTAAAGGCAGGTTGTAGTAAAAATCTGCATGGTAAAGGCATGTGTGATAAAGACATATGCGATGTTAAGCTTTCGTTGTAATGGCATGCGTGGTTCAGACCGTGTTGTTATTGCGGTTTCCCATTAAAGAGTGCAGATGGGGTTACAACATGGCTCCTGGCTGAACAAATGTGGCCGTCTAGTAAAATAATTTTTTGATGCTAAGCCATCATACTTTTATGAATCATACTTGAACTGCAGTTTTTCAACAGAGGAAAGCAGATATTTGAAATTTAGACTTGGTCTTATAACAAGTACAGATCTCTGCGCCTGTAAACTTGGAGGACGAGAGACTCTTGTCAATTTTATGTTTCTCTGTATCCATACTATGCAAGAAAGAAGACCTTTACTTTGTCCTCTATTTATAAAGCATGAAGCATTGCCTTTGGACTAACTTGGATACTATTTATCAGTCGATTGCTAGGTACATCTTGCAAGCCTAAAAAAAACTAGATCTTTTGGAAGTTGATTTAGTTTAATATTTGCACATTCTTCTTTGAAATTTTAATTCAGACATCAACTATATTTTAATTTCTACTAATTCCTGATGTAATAATGCTGCCCACTATTTGTAATGGAATATTAATGGTAGCATTTGTTGCTGAGCTATACATCCTGTTTTTTAATCTTACAACTTTTATATTTGTAGGGCTATATGGCTGAAACAAAAAGTTTAATTGATTAAATGATGGTAGACCAAGGAGAGGATCACTTTTATGAGCCTCTTTGCAAGGGTTTTTGCAGAAATCTTAATATCCATGTTCAATAGGGAGACTGGGCGATAACTGTCAAAAAAACGGGTGTCTTTGTCTGGCTTGGGAAAAACTTTATCAGTGCTTTGTTTGAGATGACCTGCAAAGGAGCAAGCAGAGAAAGCCATTCTAAAGGCCTCATAGAGCACTTGAACTATATCTTCCTTTTACCATTGATAAGATTCACCCAGAAAGCTGTCCCAGTCAGGAGCCTTGTTATACGGTAGGACCGAGATTGCTGTGGCAATTTCTTTCTATGTGATTTCCACTTCTAACAGTTCCCTCCTCTCAATAGTGAGTGTCTGAATGTTTTCACTTCTAAGGATAGCTCTTCTGCCTCCAGGTCATTTGTGGATTCCAATTTATAGAGTTCTTTGTAATTATTAGCAAAGGTATTTATAATTTCTTGTGGGAGGCATATCAGCATGTTCTCTCTATTATAAATAACTGGGATCTCAGTTTCTGCCTGCCTCTGTCATAGTTAAACCTCCAAAAAGTATCTGGTCTTTTCCACTTGCTCACGGTGATGAGCTTGTAATTGGTAGAGTGCATACACTGCTCAAGATGTATAAGATATTGAAGGACCGATTCTCCTTTACTAAGTTCACTGTATTTCAAGAAGAATGAGATTTAACCTACTTTTGGGTCAACAATTGTATGTTCCTTTCCAACTCAACGAAATGTATTTCTTTTGTTTATTCTTGCTGGCCCTATCTTGAATGATCTTACATCACATTGTAGCTGTCCCAACCGCCCATAGGGTCTGTGGGCCGTCATTTGAGCTCTATCTTTGCGATATGTCTTAATGTAGGTCTTCTACTGGATCTCTTCTGAAGGTAATTTATAAAAGGCTATATTCATCCACCACAGTTTCCATATTATTACCTTTAGACCGCATTCTAACTGCAGTAGACCAGGGGAATAATTGGCAAGGAAACCTTCTATTATCTTGCAGCCTAATATTCATCACGTTGAGGAGAAGGGCATGAGAAAATAGTACATTTTCAACACTGTTCCATGTGTACATGAAAGGTAAGTAAACTCCTGGTCATTAGGGTGAGCAAGCCTCTAGAAAGGCTCGGTCATTATTATTAACTATGCCTTTCGGGTCAGTTCTGTCTGTTTTCAGATTCCAATCTCCTCCAATCGCCTTGGGAACCCCTCCATAATACTGAGAGACAATTAAGAAGAAGTCTGATTTAGCAGCATTAAGAGCATAAGCCGAACCCAAGTTATGAAGTGAGCAGCTTGGTGTGTCAGACCATGTCTTAATAACAATACAAGATATAGCTTTGTGTATTAGTAGAGCCACCACACATTTTTGGGATCTTGTGTGGTGGGAGTATCAGTGGGCCTTCTTGGCAGCTACTGTAAATGACCTTACAACCTAATCTCCTTATAACTTTTCTGATTCCAGACTCTACAAGTGTGTCTCTTCTAATAATGCATTATTCACCCATTAAGAGGCTAGAAGTGAGAGAATTTCCAGCCTTTTTACATAAGTGGACAATCAACAATATAATCAGAAAGTGTGCAGAACAAATGGTTTAGCGTTGCTAAAGTTCTCTGAGAAGCTGTGTCCTGATGCTTTGTACCTCAAATGTCACTACCCAATATGACCAAGAGCCAATAAATCCTGGTTAAAGTGCTCATTTATGGTTTCCTTCTAGACTGGGAGGAGGCTGTAATGACTCATGGCTAAAGCGGCAGTTTGTTCCATTGCTATTGGTCCTAACTGTTGTCAGGGTGCAAACTTCCTGATGCGTTGCCCTGTAAACAGATCACCAAGGCATTTTACCCTTTAACTGTACCATGAGCCTATTTCATTGGAAGAGAGGAACTAGATGGAAGATAGAACATGGGAACTCTGTAAGACAATAGATGGTTATCTCCCATTATTAGACATATAATAAATAACTCAAAGGATACAAAAATTTGATTATTACTAGTTAGTGAGAATCACCAGGCAGAAGACTCAATGCAAAATTGTTCATGATGTCTCTACTGGAGATTTAGGTACAAACAAGATTTGTCTCTGTCCTTCTCGGATGTCATATCCTCCACCACTTTGATCATTTTCTCCTCGTCTGCAGAAAGTACTGTCAGACATTTGTTCCTGGTGTGGCGGCCACAGTGGAGTAGATGGCAAGGATCATGTGGTCGCTGATGTTGGGTCTGCTGGCGAGGCTGTGTTCACAGGATTAGTCTCCAAAACGGTAAAACTGTTGAGAAAGAGGTATAGGTCTACCAGTTCCATACAGTCGTTTCATCTTCTGCCACAGCACAGAGACCGCCCTCCTCGCCGCCACTGACGACATTCGCATACTACTCGACCAAGGATACACTGCGGCCTTCATCCTTCTAGACCTCTCTGCAGTCTGCAACACATCCTTCTAGACCTCTCTGCAGTCTGCAACACTGTTTCACATCGCACACTCTCAGCCAGACAGCACAGAAAAATACAAGGAGCCGACCATGACTGGATCCAATCCTCCCTCTCTGGCAGAACCCAGAGGATTCGACTCCCTCCCTTCCTCTCCGAACCCACAGAAATCAACTGCAGAGAACCTCAGGGATCTTCACTCAGCCCCACGCTCTTCAGCATCCACATGGCCCCCCTCGCCACCATCGTCAGACAGCATGGGCTCAGCATTGTATCCTACGCCGACGACACCCAGCTCATCCTCTCACTCACGAGGACTCCTGAAGACACCAGACTCGGCTTCCAGGAAGAAATGAAGAACGTGGCAGCATGGATAAAAAACAGCTGTTTGAAGCTCAACTCAGAGAAGACCGAGGTCCTCATCCTAGGACCCTGCACCTCCGCCTGGGACAACACCAGGTGGCCCTCTGCCCTCGGTTACCCTCCCACCCCTACAGACCACGCTCGGAACCTCAGCATCATCATGGACTCCTCTCTCTCTCTCTCCATGTACCAACAGATCAATGCTGTCCCTTCCACTAGTCTCAACTGCCTTCGGATCCTCCGTAAGACTTTCAAATGGACCCCCCCCCCCCCCGAGTACAGAAGGACCGTCACCCACTCACTCATAACCAGCAGACTAGACTACGGCAATGCCCTCTACGCCGGAATCAACAGAACACTTCTATACAAACTTCTAACCATCCAGAACGCCGCAGCCAGACTGGTCCTCTGGACACAGCGTCACGAAAACATGACAACACCTACGAGCCTTCAAATGGCTCCCCATCGAGAAGAGGGTCACCTTCAAACTCCTCACCCACAAATCCCTCAACAACATCGGACCCAAATACCTCAATGACAGAGTATCCTTCCACGTACCCAAGAGGAACCTCCGCTCCGCCGACCTCGCCCTGGCAGAGGTCCCCCACATCCGCAGAAACAGAACTGGCAGGAGAGCTATCTCCTACATCGCAGCCAAGACCTGGAACGAGCTCCCTGTGAACATCAGACGCTTCCCGACCTCTGCACACGTTCAGGAGAGAACTAAAGCCCTGATCCTGAGCCGCTCCCACCCACCCCCCCACCCCCCCAGCGCCTTGAGACCCTCACGGGTGAGTAGCGCACTTTATAAAACCTCTGATTGATCAGTAATCTACATTCTGGCTGGTTCCAGCAATCTATTATTTATGTCCCACTTTAGGAGTGTGGGTCTCAGTATAAGGAGTGCTTTACGTGTTTTGTTGATTTCCACTGTGGGAAGTCAGTTGCTATATGGATCTTAGTGTGCTCTAGAAAAAACGGACTGTGGCACTTCTATTACATGCCAGGCTTCAGGCCAAAGAAAACAATCTGTAATGGGTCTGGGGTGGGACTGAGCATGGTGGTCGCCTCCATGAGGACTGATCCCATGTGCTCTTTGTAGTTCTATTGAGGGTGTGAAAGCAGTGTTCGGTAGGGGTGAGAGCATATACAGAAAAGAAAGTTGTCACGTCTCCACTCTCAAATTTTGCCTCGGATTCCAAAAAAAACACTAGCATTGTCCTGCCTCACTCATATCTTCCAATTCAGTGATCTTGTGGCACAAATGTCACATGTCGGGCACAAAGTCTGTGACTTTGTTGGGGCAGTCTACAAAGTATTCAGATTGTTTTTCATCATCAAGCCTGACATTGAATTTCGAGTAGAAGTCACTTCCTTCATAAGTTCAGCAATATCAGACTGAACCAAGGAAGACTCTGCTGGTGGAAGTCCAACTGGGACCTGAGCAGGATCATCGAGAGGAGCTGAAGCATTACTTCCTTGAAGGCTGCTACCAGCAGCCGAAGGTGCAGATGCTGCCTGGAGTGGAAGCGACATTTGGAGTACTCCCATCTGGACTCCTAGTCTTTGTGACAACACTCATCCTTGGACTGCGTCTTAGACTTACCCCAGGACGGTGATCTGGACTGGGATTGGGACTTGGAGTGGGACCATGATTTGAAGCGCAACCATGCACCTTATGCTCAGCGACGTAAACCTCCCTGTTAACCTTCAGGTGCATTAGGGAACATTTGCTGCATAACTTCTAATCATGCTTGGATCTAAGATAGGCAAGACAGATGTCACGTGGGTCCATTATTGGAATCTGCTTCTTGCAGGTGCAACACATCTTCAAGTCTATAGTTTTCAGGGGAGACATCCATAGCACACGTGTCAGCAAAATTGTTTTGGAGGTGGGTAAAACATTGACAAAAGTTTAGGAGAGTTGCTCCAGATCCGCATCAAAAGGTGAGTAAGTAAGGAACTTACGACAGCGCACAGGAGTGGTACTTATATACAATTGCGTGCTGTCGCACCTAGAGGGGGGGCGAGGTCCAAAGACTTTGACTGTTGGATGAGGGAAGAAATGTCTGGAAAAGCTTTCAGATCCAGGTGAAAAGGTGAGCAAACCATGGCTAGAAGTATCCATCAGAACAGTCGTTTATAATATCCAGTAATACTGTGAACTAATGTATCAACAGAACACTTGTTGATTTGACCGTTTCTCCTTCCAGCAGTTTGACTCTTGGTATCTCACACTCAAGTCCACATGAGTTATCAGAAAAAGGTTGCAACCTTAGCCACTCAATCAAATAAATTACATATACTACCCTTTGTTTCAATGGCACTACTCCAAGCCACATAGAAAATGTATTAACTAAGCCCACATGGAGATCCAGTGGAGAGAAGGGGAAGTCTATGATATGCCTTGCATACTCTGCTATGTTGTTATACTCCTTTTATTTTTTAGCAAATATATAAATGTTTGGGATTTTGTTTTTCATCCTAGAATTACCAATAATGACAAAAACATTATTAGCCAAACAGAATTGTGTTATCAACACTTGTTCCATATAATATCAATCACATACAAGGTTTTATCTAGTATTCTGTAGAAAGAAATGTTTCTTATGTAAATGAAGTACATGAACTGTATTTATGTTGTAAGTTTCACCTTTTGGAAGAGTTCAAAGCCTGTGAACCACTTGTTACAGAGCAGATCTTACAACTAGGTCCCGAGTTTTTTGTCCAAATAAAAATATCAATATAAACTGGGGGGGGGGGGGGGCAGCTTATGGACACTTTTGAACAATGCATGCAAAATATAATGAAGATGCATATGAGAAGACGTCAATCACCTTCATTCCTCATGGCTGTAACATAATTGAACCATTCTTTTACACTTGCAACTCCATGGGGTGGGTTTTCATGGCGCCGCCGTGTAATCTTGGTGATTGTTGCCATTGGACTTTCCAGAGCTCCACAAGGTTTAGTGACCATTGTGTTGTGGCCCAAATGGAAATCAAGTGTTTGTACAATGTAGGTGGAATGCTCAGAAGTACCTGTGGTTAAACAAAGAATGATCAATAAAGCAGAAGATAATTTATCATGATCTACTAAAATATTATTTAAAAACAAATCAGTGGCATGAATAACGTTTATTCTATAATAAGACAAAGCAATATGAACAGTTGTGTTACCTTCTTCCCAGATCTTCTGCGCCTCTGTCCAAAATGCAATATTTGGTTCTTCCAGGTGAAACAGCGCCCATGATTTTGAACGAAAATTTGGACCATGAAAGCAAGCCAATGTCATGTGATTTCCATGCAGGCTCATTGATCCCCCCAGCTGCACAGTATCCTCAGGCAATGGATCCTGAAACAGGGATATGTGACAGCCCGATATAACTTTCAATACTCCTGGCCAATGTCGGTGGTGAGCTGCATCCAACACTAGACGGAAGAACAAGAAGAACTGTCATTTAGATGTCTGGCCCACAAAGTGCGATTTTACTGAAATCATTACTAACCTGAAGATTGAAATAATCCACAGTAGATAACTACTAAACGGCAACATAAACTACATTTATTCAGTATTACAATGTCCTACCTAATTCATTTCTGAAATTTGAGAAATGCTAAGCCCTGTATGTGCTGGCCGCGTAAAAACTAATAAAATCAACATAAAACTGCATGTATCAGGCGGAAGCAGATCTTCAGTATGAAAACAGCAGCAGACAACCTGGGTATACAAAGTTGTACTGAATGAATCTGTAGTCACAGGTAAAGCATTAACTGATGGATGCTCAAAACAGAGAGTCTTCATCTTTTTTTTTGTGTAAATTTTTTATTTTATTTTGCAGTATATCAGATGAAATAGAAGGGGGAGGGAAACAGTAAAAGGGGAACAGGAAAGAAAGAGAGGAAGATAGGCGACATAACGCCATAAAGCCCCACACAGGGGGAGCAAAGACAGGGACTGAATCATTGAAGAAAAAGGGCGACAAGGCTCCAAAGTCCACAAGAAGCCAGCAATAATCCGATAAGGCAACAAGGAAATGTCTGCTTAGCTCAGTTCTCGTGTAGGACAGATAGTCAACAGTGGACATCGCATCTTCAGACAGAAAGGACAGCCCAGATATCATCCGGAGTCTAGAGGTCCTCCCTAGGCAGAGCTAATCGCAACAGGAGAAGAAACAGAAGGCAATAACCCCAACTAACCCCCCCCCTCGTCCCTCCCCAACATCTCCCTCCCCCCCCAGTGGTGGCCGCCAGCAAGCACGCAAGCAAATCAGGTCTTCAGGAATTCAAATTTGGAAGAGATGTAGGGACCTCACTGCTGATGGACATACTGCCGAGGGCAAGCCTCGGGACAAAAACCTCACAAGCGGGCCCCAGTTGTACATAAAATTCTTGAAATTCCCCAGGAAGATATCAGAGAGACGTTCCATGCTCAACAGACGCCACAGTCGGGCATGCCACAAGGAAATAGCGGGAGCAGACGGGGATTTCCAAGCGGCTGCCAGTGTCATCTTAGCCGCCCCTAGGCATAACCACATAATACGCTTATCCGCTCTAGTCTGGTGCTCAAGCAGCGGGTCCCTAAGCCCTAATAAAACAAAAGCCATGGTGTCCGGGATCGGGTAACCCAAAATGTCCTTAATGTGGGATAAGATCTCATTCCAGAATGGCTGAATGGTAGGGCATTCCCACCATATATGGCTAAAGTTTCCCAACATTCCACAGCCCCGCCAACACCTATCTGAAGTAGTGGGGAATATGTGGTGCAATTTAGAGGGATATAGGTACCAATCAAAGACGAGTTTCATATGTGCCTCCCTGAGGTCAGTAGAGTGATTATGCGCCGTCACGTCCCTCCATAAGCCCTGCCACTCACTAGTAGAGATGTCCCTCCCCAGTGTGGATTCCCAATGATCTTGATATCGCGGCCGCGGTGCCACAGTAGTGTCTAACAGCAATTTGTACAGGAACGAGATTGCTCCCTTCATGGCAGATGTGCGGAGAAGGAAAGATTCGAATTTCGATAAGGGTCTAGTGGCAGCGTCCACTACCGCCGGTGACGTCGCCCAATGCAGGAGCTGAAGGTGTCTGAAGCGTTCCGTCGGGGGAACGCCATAATCCCTCATACAGTTGTGGAAGGTAAGGGGTTCGGCGCCATGGAACAAATGGGTAAGGGCTCTGCAGCCGCCTTCCTTCCAGGCCTCAAAGGGGCCTTCCATCAGCGCCGGGGGAAAGGCCGGGTTGTAGTGAATCGGGGTAAACGGGGACGGGAATGTGGTCCAGCGGTCGTCGCTGCACACCGTGTCCCAGACTTTTAACACCGTGTTCGTGGGAGTGCTGATGTAAGCATTTCTGGGTCTATCTGCTTTGGGTAACCAGGCCAGATTCCAGATGGAGCGTCCCGCTACACTCCGATCCATATGGAGCCAATGTTTCTCCGACATCTGCTGAGACCACTCCACGATGACCCTCAGTTGGGCGGCCTTGTAGTACAAATGCATGTCCGGATAGCCAACTCCCCCCTCCAGCCCCGGACGGCGCAGAACCGAAAACGGAAGCCGCGCTCGGCCACCCTGCCAGACATATCGCAACATGACGGTCTTCAAGCGGCGGAAGTAGTCTGATCCTATCGGGATAGGTAAGGCCTGAAACAAGTACAACAATTTAGGAAGGAGCACCATTTTAAGGGCGTGTATCCTGCCTAGCCACGAGATGAATTTAGGTTTCCAACGCTCCAGTTCAGTTTTAATGGAAGTTAACATCGAGGGGAAGTTAGCTTGGAACAAAGCACCCACTGTGGCGGTCAATCGTACGCCCAGATATAGCAAGGACGTCGACGCCCAAGCGAGCGGAGTAAGCAGCCGGGTCCGCTGCACCTCCCCTGGCGACAGGGTTAAATTTAGGATGTAAGATTTATCGAAATTAACTTTGAAGCCCGCCACCTCCTCGTAGGTAGAGAGCACCGAGTGGACAAGGGGCAATGATAGCGCTGGGTCCTGGATGGACAGCAGGACGTCGTCAGCAAAAAGCGAGATCTTATGCTGCTCGCCTGTAAAGGGAAGTCCTAGAATCCGCTCGTCCTCCCGTACTGCCAAAGCTAACGGCTCTATACTAAGAGCAAAAAGCAGGGGTGACAGGGGACATCCCTGGCGCGTCCCTCGGGAATGGCGAAAACTCGCCGATCTGTGGCCGTTGACTATCACCCGAGAGGCAGGGCCACTATAGTTGGCCTCGATCATTCTAATGAAAGCGGCCGAGAATCCGAAGGCTACCAACGTCTGGTGCAGAAAGCCCCAGTCGACGCGGTCGAAAGCTTTCTCCGCGTCGAGCCCAACCAGCACCGCCGGAATACGAAACCTTTCTGCCTTTTCAATG
Source organism: Lissotriton helveticus (assembly GCF_964261635.1). NCBI lineage: Eukaryota > Metazoa > Chordata > Amphibia > Caudata > Salamandridae > Lissotriton > Lissotriton helveticus. Next base: position 1,906,790,491 of record NC_136059.1, read on the forward strand.
AGATGGACGACGCGACGCAGGTTATCGTGAGTCTGCCTGCCCTTAATAAACCCCGATTGATCAGGATGGATCAAGGCAGGCATCAGATCCTGCAATCTACCCGCCAGAATGGAGGAGTACAGCTTGGCGTCCAAATTAAGAAGTGCTATCGGGCGGTAAGAGGCACAAGAGGTAGGATCCTTCCCAGGCTTGGGGATAACCGTGATTAAAGCTTCGGCCATAGAATCCGTGGTCTTACCATCACTCGCCATTGCGTTGAAAAGGGAGACTAAGTAGTCGCAAATGTCAGAGGCGAATGTTTTGTAGAAGAGGGCCGTGTAACCGTCAGGCCCAGGGGCCTTGTGCAGCTTCAGGGCCTTGATGGCATCTAAGACCTCCTCTCGGGTGACGGGGGAGGACAACCGCTCGTTCCAGGCCCCAGAGACTTTCGGGAGGGGCAGGCCCTCCAGGAATCTGGATTGGGCCCATGGATCAAGCGAATCATTCGAGTAAAGCGCAGCATAGAAGCGCCCGAATATGGTAGCCTTGTCTGCATCTCTATGCTGAACGGAGCCCGCATGGTCGCGAATACCTCCGATATAATCCTTCTCGCGCTTGTCCCGAAGCTGCCGGGCAAGATGGCGCCCGATTTTATTGCCCTGGGAGTAGGAGGTGCGTCGGAGACGTAGGATAGTAAACTCCGCCCTGTTATTATAATGGGCCCTCAGTTTCCCACGCACCGCCGTCAGGGGGCGCAAAGTCACCCTAGAGGGGTTCGTCTTGTGAGCCTGTTCTAGAGAGGCCAGCTCGGACTCAAGAGCCTCTCTCTCTTCCCGTCGCAGTCTATTCAGGTTCGCGTTGAGAGCGAGGCACGTGCCCCTTAAAGAAGCCTTGCACGCGTCCCAGGTGGTATACACCGATGTGTCCGTAGGTGGATTGAGGAGAAAAAATTCGCGAAGAGCTTCGCGTAGAGCTTTACAAGACACCTCATCTCGCACTAATGCGGCCGGGAAGTACCACTTCCTCCAACCGTCCCCCCCGGCGGCCCAATGTAAACTCAGTACCACGAGACTATGGTCCGAGAGTGAGAGTGGAAAGATGGCAGCTAATTGTATGTCCCCCTGAAGAGCCTGGCTAGTCAAGATGTAGTCAATGCGGGAGTATGATTGGTGAACGCTGGAAAAGAAGGTGTAATCCCTGGCCTGAGCGTGAAGAAAACGCCAACTATCAATCAATCCCATGTCCCCTAGTTGACTTAAAGTGTCGTCTGAGAAGACTCCCGCGTCCGCTCTGCGGCCCCCAGAGCTATCCAATCCCTTGTTCCATACCATATTGAAATCCCCCAGCAAGAACAGGTGACCCTCCACGAAGTTCCCCATCCTGTCCAGTAGTCCCTGTAAGAAGGCATTCTGACCCGCATTAGGAGCATACATCACAGCAAAAGTACACAGACGACCATGCAACAGCCCCTTCACCAGGAGCCACCGGCCTTCTTTGTCCGCAGACATCCCCGTGGGCTGAAAATGCAGTGAAGCCCGAAAAAGTAGGGCCACCCCTCTATGCTTCGTGGTCGCAGACGCCCTGTAAATAAGAGGGAACTGCCTATGACGAAGCCTCAACTCATCTCTTCTAGCCAGGTGGGTCTCCTGAAGGGCAACCACGTCTAAGTGGTGATCCACAATGTACTTCCAGAGTTTCTGCCGCTTCTGCGGGGAGTTAAGACCCTTTACATTCCAAGTTCCTACGCTGACAGGCATAGGGAAAGTAATCACTCCACGCCATGCACACATCCAAACAGCCGCACTCCTTGTACTGGACCTGCATACCCACCAAACCGCAGAACAACATATGAAGGACAGGTGAGACTGTCATCAAGCGCCTGACCTCCCCAAACACCCTTCCGTCACCCACCAGATCATCCTCTCTCGTGAATCGGAGGCCAAAGCGGATCCCCAATACCAGAAGATCAGGAATAAGCAATAAAACACGCATCTCTCCCCACTCTCGGCAATCCAGACATACCACACAGAGCTGCCACCACTGGTCCCTCGCGCCCCATTCTCCCCCCCCCCCCAAAAAAAACAAGAAAGAAGAAAGAACAAAATGCAACATAGAGCACTGAACCTGAACCTCGCAGTCTTCAGTTCCAGCAGGTCAAGGCTCAGGAGGGCCCTACTGGCCTGGTAACGGGGCAGGGGTGTCAACTTGGCGACCCCCAGGTCCAAGGTCCGGGGTGTCTTCTCCAAAAGTACCAGTGTACCCCAGGGACCTCAGGCCAAGAGCCCCTCCGACGCCATGCCGTGATGTCGGGGTCACGCTGCACCAGAGCTCGTCTGGGAATCCGTCATGGTGGCGGAGGCCACCGATGCCACTGCGGCTCCTCTCTCCTGCTCTCTAGTTGCTGGATCCGGTCGCTGTCGCTCAGGGGACGGGCCCACCCTGTGCCAGGAAGAAGAACGACGCCTCCGCCGGAATGGCGAGGTACGAGCCTTTCGGGACGGTTCCTCCTCCTCGATGCCCAGGAGATCCCTTGCTTCCCGCAAGGAGTTGATCTGTCGCAGTCTGTTCTCCCATCGAAAGATAATCCGGAAGGGATGACCCCAGGAGTAGGACACCCCGCGCTCCCGGAGGAAGGCGGTGACTGGCCGGAAGTCCCTTCGTTTCTGCAAGGTGGTAGCCGCCAGATCCTGGTAAAGCTGGGGGCGATGGCCCCTAAACTGCAGGGAGGCGATGGTCCTAGCTTTCCTCAAAATCCTTTCCTTGACCTGGAAGTCGTGTACACAGACAAGGATATCTGGTGGTGGGCCCCCTCCCCTCCTAGGCAGCCCTACTCTGTGCACTCTGTCCATCGGGATGTCCCGAAGTTCCTCGTCTTCCAGGATCTGGAGAAACAAGGCCAGGACGTAGCCACGCAGGTCCCCCGATTCACCATCCCACGGCACCGCCTTGATGCGAATGTTATTCCTCCTGGAGCGGTTCTCCAAATCTTCTGCGTGGGTCTGCAGATCCAAATTCTGCTCCGTGAGCCGTATGATGTCTTGTTGAAGCTGGTGCACGTCATTTGCCAGACCAAGATCATGGTCCTCCAGCGTCGCCACCCTTTCGCCGATCCCATCCACATCTCTCCGCACCTCCCGGAGGTCTGATGCCAGCTGAGTTCTGAGTTCGGAGATGTCCTCTTTAATAGTTGCGAAAAGTTCCTTCATAAAGGCCTTAGTTGCAGGAGCCTCATCATCTGACTGTCTGGAGGACCCGCTAGCCCCAGGCGACGCCGGTTGCTGCGATGACTTGGGGGTCACCTCCTTCACCGTCTTCCCTCCTTTGCGCTGCGTGTTGGACATGACTGCGAGTTGTCGTCACACTCCCCCCACCAAGTCGCAGGTAGTCGCAGGCGGGAGTATGAAGCCCAGGACAGCGATCCCCGGGTTCGGGACTCCCCGCCAGCAGTGCCGCGTCACCCTCCAAAAGCAGCCGCTAAACCCCCTGCCCGCAGCGTGGTAGGCCTTCCGCACCTTGGAGTCTCTGCAACGGTGGCGGGCCGAGCCCGCAAGCAGTGAAGCACACTCCCTCAGGCAATCCTTGCAGAGGCACAGCCTTCCCCCGTCAGCAACCACTACCACCACGGGAATGCAACAGGTATTAAGCGTGGTCTGCAGGGTAGGGGGGAGCCGCCGCACCGGGGACCCTCGCTATGGGCACCAAGCAAATGCAGTGGCACCTTATGAGGCTTCTCAGCAGCGCAGCTAGACAGGTTCCGGTCAAACCGAGAGGTCCCCTAAAAATGGCGCCGAGGTTATCCACTTCGAACGTTAGATACCAGAAACACCTCGGGTGAACTCAGATCGCTGCTCCCAAGGGTCGATAGTCCGATATTGGGGCTCTACAGGCCAGGCAACAGGGAGTCCCCCGGACCAATGGCGGCCAAAGAAATGGGCCCAAGTAGGCCACGGTCCACAGCTACTCTGGGCGCTGTTCCGCCCGTACCAAATAGGGCCGCTTCTGGTCCGCCTCAGATTGTGTGAGACTCAGCCGGCTCCCCGTGTCGGGGCCGCAGCAACGCCAGCCGTTTCCTCCTCAGCCCCGCACCGTCAGGCCTCCATGAGTCGGAGCTGCCTCCTCCACGTGCGCGCGCAGCCCCAAGGTTCTCCGGTGTTGGACTCCCTCTCCGGACCGGTGCGCCGTCTCCCGAGCCCCTTCCGAGGCTCCAGTCACGCCCCGCCAGCCTCTTCACCCACCGGGTCCCCGACCCAGGGACAAGGCTCACCTCCGGCCGGTCGGCAAGTCTCGGGGGCGGGGCTCGGCAGCGAGCGGTGAGTGCTCCTCCTGCACGCCGGCTGCCGCGCCAGGCGTGGCCGGCCCCCTGGACACCAGAGGCCGGTGCTTCGCAGGCCTCAGCTCGTCCCCGCTCCAAACTCCGTCTCCGGTCTCCGTTCAGCTCTCCGATGGCTCCGGACGGCACCCCCAAGCTGCCAGCGACCTCCGCTGCTCGTGCAACGCCGAAAGGAACGGCCTGGACCCCGCTATTCGTTGCTTTGTGGAGTCGGCGTCGGAGAGGCTCTCAGAAGCGTCCTCGAGTCTTCATCTTTTGAATTCCCTCAGGTGCAAGACAGGACCTAGAATGTTCTATAGCAATTGATCCCATGCACTGACTGGTGGCACAATTTGTCTACGCCGTGACCTCGCCGCCTCCAGAAGTGATGGCAAAGAGACATTATCCCTGCACGCTGAAATCAGCTTTCTGGAAACTCTTCCATACCCTCAGACACCAATCAGTTGTGACAGACAACAATTGTGACCGTGTCAAATCTAAACTGGGATCTTTTTAGAATCTCAAAAGTCAACTCCACAGAACAGGGAGGAAGGATGGCAGTGAGTAATGTGTGGTTAGAGCAAATATCCACCTGAAAGAGTGTAACCCAAAGTAAATTGTTCCTCTGATGGATACTTCTAGCCGCAGAATCCTTACCTTAAGAAACAATACTAAATCAGTACCTCTCAAAAGGAGAAGGGTCTAAGAAGTGGACTTACACCGGTAGTCCTGCAGGTCCGAGACGGCAAACACGGTCCTCCATGCGGACTTCATTATTGAGAGAGTAGTGCCTGGTGAAGGTGTGTGTGGATGCCTAAGGAGCAGCCTGTCACCAAAGCACCCCTTGGCAACACTGCCATGGCAGCCTTGGCTCTGGTGGAATGTGTCGAAAGATCCCACTGGAGGTTCCTCTTTGGCCAAGGCAGAGCAAGTCTTTAAGCACAGAACAATCCCCCTGGAAAGGTTAGTTTCAGGACCTCCTTTCGCATCTTAGCACTTGCAAAGCCGATAAAAAGTTGATCATCCACTTGTTGCTCCTTTGTGCGCCCAACTAAATCCTAAGAGCTCTCTATGGGTCCAACTAGTGAAGCCTATACTCGTTCCTCCTGAGCATGGTGAGGAGGAGCAAAAATATAGGTAGAGTGATGAACTGCACACTGTGGCAGGGCAATACCACCTTCATCAGAAAGGAAGCGCAAGTTTGCAGCACCAATTTGTCTGGGAAGAAAGTGGCATACGGAAGCACTAACAGCGCCTGCAGCTTACTAACACAGAACACAGAAGTAATTGCAAAAAAACAATACTGTCTTAATGGCCAGCAATCTCAGTGAAATACTGTGCATAGGCTTGAAGGATGTGCATGTCAAAAAAACTGAGCACTATATTAAGCTCCCATTCAGGCATTATAAAAGGACTAGGGGGTGGGGGACATATGTACACGTCACTTTAAGAAACACACAAATGGTTGGTCCAGAAAACGCAAAAAAGGCCGAAAGGGCCACCTAATAACCTTTAACGGTGCCCAGAGACATCTTTGCTTGGCCAGAGCTAAAACAAACATCAAAACATTGGAAAATGTGGCATGAAAATTATCAAATGGATGGCCTCCGCATCAATACACAAACTTCACTCAACAACTACAATAAACCAACTAGGTAGGTTAGCATCCAGCTGTGAAAATAATATCCACTACAATTGAAGGCACATCAAACCCTCTAAGTTGGTGTTGCCAAATCTTTATGCATGGAAGTGAAGGTTGTGGGGTTTGGGTGGAAAATCTTTCCTGTTGCTGAGACAGGAGGTCCACCCGAAGAGGCAAGAAGCTCTAGGGGGCAGATTATCCGGCTCGAGCAATCTGAATACCACACTCCTCTGGCCTAATCTGAGGCTATCACAATAATCTGGGATCATCTACTTTAACCTTCTTCAAAACTAAGGGCAGGAAGGCATTCAGGAGACCAGAGTCCCACAAATGCATCTCTTAGGGAGCCTCTTGTTGGAAACCACAACACACAGTATTCTAAGTAGTACCAATGGAACTCCCATGGTGAAGACCCCTTGAACTACCTACAGCAAAGACGTCATTCATTATCTGCCAGAAGGCATCTGCAGAGCTCATGTGCTCTGTCATTCAGTGAAGCCGCTAAATGGTTGGCCATTGAAGGGATTCTCTGGATGCCCAACCTCTTCCAGAGCTGCAGAACCTCCTGCCATATGGCACAGGGCCTGTGACCCAATAGCTGCGTGTTGCAGTACCACATAGCAATTTTGTTGTCTGTCAGGACCTAAACTGGCTTGCCCTTGATCAATGGAAGAAAGTGTTGCCATCACAATCAGTACTTGTATAGCTAAGAAACTGCCAGTGGTGTGACAATACAGCTCATTTCAATAGTCCAAGGTAGCACTTTCAAAATGTAGGCGGTTAAACTGAAAATCTGTCTGGACAGATGCTGTGGAATTCCTGTTGATGTTTGGACAACTGTGGTCACAGCAGCTGTTGTGCTCTGTCAAACTATTAGGATGCCCTCTATCTGTGCCTTCATAGTCAGCTTCAGGTAATTTAAAATATACGTCAACATGCGTTAATTCACAAGAGAATAGTGGTATTGGGGGGGCGTGGCTACGACACTGCCGAGCATGGTCGCCTGAGCCCCGAGCTCCGGGTCGATCTCGGTAATTATCCTGACCGAGGACCCCCTCGGCAGCACCACCGACCAGGCTTGATTCCTGACCGGCGCGGGGCACGCCAGCACCGGTCGGCTGTGAGTGGGGACCTGCGGCCGCTCGACAATCGGCTCCTCAGAGGGAGCCGAGACGGCCACGGTCGGCCAAATTGCCAGGGCCTACGAAGCGCGGCCGATCCCCGGCCTCAATTACAGAGGGGCTGCTCGGCGACCGGATCCTCGAGGGCGACCGGAGGACAGTGCTGGGGAGGACGCTGGTCTCTGGAGCTGCGGACCGTGAACTGGGGTCCCGACTGGCCGGAAACGACGGGCCGAGGTGCCGGAGTGCGGGGGCTGTGACGTCATCACCGCAGACCCGGGGAGCGGAGCAGTCTCGGAGGGGGGCCCTGTGCACGGCGGTCCCATCGGGAGTGCCCCTTGGTGGCCCCTCTCGGCGGTCGGCGGTGCAACAGACGATTGGCGCACCGGCCCGGCGGACTCAGCTGAGGAGTGGAACCCACGCAGGAGCTGGGAGGGCGCCTGGCCTACTGGGGGCCTGCCGGGAAGTGATCGTGGTGTTGAGTGGCTGGAGGCCGTGGTGTTGGAGGAGCGCCCAGGATCGAGGAGGGGGGACCCCACCTTTGGCCCAGTGTGGACACCAGCGGTGGCGATTTTGGTGCCAGCGCCATTGGACTCCGGGTGCTGGGGGCACCGCTGACCTCCCGGAGCGGCCTTCTTGTTTTGAGTGGGGGCCTGGCAACGCACTACTGCCTTCCTGTGATTTGACATTTCGACACCTCGGCGTTCGCGGGGGGTCCGGAGCGGCGCGGTGTCGCTGGTGGCCCTTGCTGACGACTGTGGGACCTGGGGCGGAAGAGGCCCCGCAGGAGCACTGAGTGCCTTGGGCCTGGCTATGCCTGCTAGAGGTCTTTTCTTCTGTGAGTGCGACCTTCACCTCCTGCCTGGCCGGGCTGCGGGACGGAGGCTCCCATCGTCGTCTGGAGGGTCCATTGGGACGGACCTGCTGCACTTGGCGCCAGTGCGATTACTGGTGACTATCCATGGGGAAACCGCGGAAAGGGGCGGGCGCGGTGCCGCCGGACCAGGTTGAAGACCCCCTTGAGACCCATGAGCTGCGACCGACGGAAGGCCAGGTGCTGGGGTTGCAACAGCAGCAGATGGACCAGATCCTTAAGGCCATAGGGGACACAAGAGAGGCGTTGCGCCAGGACATTGCCCAGGTCTCCACGGGCCTTGGCCTTTTCAAGGCGGACCATAACAAGCTTGCAGACCGCGTCAAGGCTGCGGAACTGGTGATTGAGACATTGGAACCGGCCCAGAAAGCGTCGGACACCACGTTGGAGGACTTAACTCGCAGGGTGCAGCAACTGGAAAGGAGAGCGGCCGACGCGGAAGGGCGCAACAGACGCAATAATGTCCGTGTGGTGGGTCTGCCCGAAAACATTGAAGGGGACGACATGGTTGCGTACCTGGAGAACTGGCTGCGGGATGTGGTGGTCCCTGAGGGTCTGACGCACTTCTATACCTTAGAAAGAGCCCATAGGGTCCCGGCTCGCCCTCCGGCCCCGGGCCGTCCCCCCCGGCCAGTGATAGCCCGGCTGCTACATTTCAGGGATCGGGACATTATTTTGCGGCAGGCCAGGTTGGCTGGCCCATACAAGGTAGACAATGCAGCAGTGTCGATATTTCCCGACTACTCCCAGGAGGTCCAGCGCTGCCGCTTTTCCTTCGTCGCTGTCAAGAGAGCTCTCTGCGATGAGGGGGTGCAGTATTCTTTGCTGTTCCCAGCACGCCTGAGGGTGCTGGTGGATGGAGTGGCAACGTTCTGCGACACACCGGACGACGCTTGGCAGTGGTTGGAGCGGTATCGAGCAGGCAAGGATGGCACAGGTACCTGGACGGAGGCTGCTGAGGACCGGCCGAAACCGCGCAGGAGCAGGCGTACTCGGAGGCGAGGGCAGAACAGGAGGTCTCCATCGGCGTCACAGACGGAACTGGAGAGGAAGGCTGCCCTACAAGCGGTGTCGAACATTTCTGCAGCAGTGCCGGACACCCCAGCGGTGGACTCGGGATCCCGGTTGGGCTCTGATGAGGCGGAACCAGGAGGCTCAGATGGGGGATCGGGCAAGGAACCTGGGGAGTTGCCTCAGGTCACCCCGCAGACTGCCGATGGACGAATGATCTCCAGGAAGCTGACCTGAGGACAGTAAGGGGGTGCGCTCGACCTGTGGGGATGGCACTGCCTGGGTTGATGGGGTCCTGCAATCTGGGATGATGGGACTGAAGTTGTTATCTGTTTACTGGGGTAAGTGCCGGAGTACGCAAGGTCCCTGGCCTCTTTGATGGGGCGGTGGTGCTGCTGGATGGGGGATTGGGGATGGTCTACTCTTTGTCGGGATCGACCTCTCCTGGTGTGGTGGGTCTTTGGCTGTCCGGCCGGCTGGTGGGGAGTCACCCCCTCGATCTCACATACCTTGTGAGTCTCTGGTAACTACCGGAGTTTCCCTCGTATACGGGGGTAGGGTTTGGATGGGTGACAACTGTTTGGTACCTGTTCTGGGGGTGGGTGGGATTGGGGTTGGTTGGGGTTGTTACGGGTTTTTGGGGGATTGTCAGTGTGCCGATGGGACTGTCAAGGATTGGACTCCGATATGTGCCCATTGCTGGCGGCTAGATTAGAACTGAAGTGCATCACCTGGAATGTGCGGGGGCTCAACTCCATGAGAAAGAGATACAAGGTGCATGCATACTTAGTCCGCAGGGGGGTCCAGGTGGCCTTTCTGCAGGAGACGCATTTAACGTTGGCAGAGGGACAAGCGCTGCAGCGGCGATGGCGAGGGCAACTCTTCTATACTACTTATTCTGCGCATGCTAGGGGGGTGTTGATTTGGGTGCGGGCGGGTACCCCCTTTCAGCCCTTAACGACGAGGGTGGATTCGGATGGGAGGTTTGTGGCAGTGTTGGGGCGGTTGGACGGCGGAGATGTTACGCTTTGCTGCGTTTATGCCCCAAACTTTGATCAGGCTGCGTTCTTCTCCGCACTGTCGGGGAGGTTGACACCTATGTTAGTGGGCACGGTGTTCATGTGGGGGGACTTTAATTCTGTGGCGGACGTGGAGATAGACCGTTCCCACCCGCCGCTGGCTCAGTCGGTAGTGCGCAGGGTGGCCAAGGCTCGGAGGGACTGGCAGGAGCGATGGGGGCTCGTGGACGCATGGCGGACGTATCATCCCACCGACAGGGACTATTCGTTTTATTCTGCGCCTCATGACCTACATGTGCGCCTCGACACCTTTCTCTGTTCGGCTGGGGCCCAGGAGCTTTCACGCAACTGCGAGTACCTGGCGAAGACCATATCGGACCATAACCCTTGCCTGCTTACGGTCCTATGGTCCAGACAGCGGCAGCCGGTCCCCACGTGGCGGTTGAACACGCTGGCGTTGGAGGACCCGGTCTTTCGCAACGTAGTGCAGGAATGCATTGAACGCTACTTCCATGAGAACTCGGGTACTGCGACCACTCGAGCGATTGAATGGGACGCCTTCAAGGTGGTGATACGAGGCGCGTGCCTCTCGTCCTCGTCGGGGGTACGCCGGACGCTGTCGGACGATGTTGAGCGGGAGGAGGCCGCCCTGCGGCAGGCGGAGAGGAACGGTCATGTCCCAGGGGGCAATAGGGAGGAAGTGCTGGCGGCTCGAGAACGGGTTGCCACACAGGTGGAGAGGCTCAGCTGCATGATTATCGGGAATACATGGTCCGTGCGCACGCGGAGCGGGATCGAGTCGGCTCGCTGTTGGCGTGGCTGGCCAATCCTGAGATTAGGGGCACGCCAATACTGTCGTTGACCACTCCGACGGGGGATCTGGTCCACTCACAGCGAGAAATCAATGATCAGTTCCGGGATTAATACGCAGAACTTTATCGGAGCAGCATGACGGCGCAACCGGCGGAACTGGATGCCTTTCTGGAAGAGGCTCAGTTGCAGCGGCTGGACCCGGAGCTGGGCACTGCGTTGGGGGCGGCTATCACACTGGGGTAGATCAGAGCGGCGATTAAACATATGGCCAGGATGAAGACGCCAGGAGGTGATGGCCTTCCGGTGGAGTTCTATGCTGCGTATGTGGATCTCCTGGCGCCCCGATTACACCAGGTGTATGGGGAGGCCTGGGAGCAGGGCAGGCAAGAGAGGCGATCATAGTGCCGTTGTTGAAGAAGGGCGGGCTTCCCACGGCTAGAACGGCATATCGCCCGCTATCGATGCTCACTGTGGACTATAAGGTGTTGAGCAGGATCTTGGCAACGCGGCTGTCTGTCCATATGTGCTCTCTGATACACCCGGACCAGTCGGGCTTTATCCCCACTCGGAACACCTCGACGTGTATACGGCGTCTGATACGGGTCATGGACGTTGAGGGGGAGGGTCCCGCGGGTGCAACCGTGCTTTCGGTGGATATCGAAAAGGCGTTTGATAGTGTGGAATGGCCGTATTTGTTCTGCGTGCTTCTTCGGTTCGGGCTTGGGGACGGCTTTGTCCGCTGGACGCGGTTGTTGTACGAGTCTGCTACTGCTAGGGTCCGTACGGGCCGCTCGATCTCTGCGGCGTGCTCGGTGGAAAGAGGCACCCGACAGGGTTGTTCGCTGTCCCCGCTCCTCTTCGCCTTGGCGATTGAGCCACTGGCAGCATGGGCCCGACAAGGCCGGTGCTATGAGGGGGTTTCACTGCGCGGTGTATCGCATTATATTTCCTTGTATGCCGACGCCTCTTGCTGTACTTGGCGGATGTGGAGACGTCGGTGACGGGTGCACGGGCCTTGCTCCAGGAGTTCGGGAACTTGTCGGGGCTCCGTGTAAACTGGTCTAAGACTTGGCTATTCCCCTTGACCTCCCGCTGTGTCCAGCCTGAGATGCTTGATGGACTGCGCTAGGAACCGGATTGCCTGCAGTACCTTGGAGTCCACATTTATCACACCCATTCGCTCCTATATGAGGGGAACGTGGGCAGGGCCCTGAGGGGCATCAGAGGCAGCATGGGGTTTTGGCGCACTCTTCCGCTGTCTGTGGCAGGACGGATAACGTTGCTGAAAATGGTGGTCCTTCCGCGCCTGCTTTACTTTTTCCGCACACTACCGGTGTGGATACCGCTTTCCTTTTTCCGCACGTTGCGATCCATGGTGATAGGGTTTATATGGGGTTCTGGTAGGAGACGTGTAGCTTTGAATACTTTGCTTAGGTCCCGATAAGAAGGTGGCCTAGCGGTGCCGGATTTTGAATGGTATTATCTGGCTGCACAGCTACAGTGGCTCACGCAGGCTGTGGCACGGGAGTTTAGAGGCCCGGACGGCCGGCAGGGTCGGATTATGCAGCGCCATGTCCTGTCCTTCATCGTGCTCCAACAGGAGCTTCGGATGGAGCAGCTGACTCTCGAGGAGCGCACTCTTCGCCGGTGCTGGCTACGTAGCCACAGGCGGGTGGAATGTCGTGTTCCATATGCGCCGGAGATCCCCTTGGGTATGTGCACGGCCCTCCCGCATGGTGGGGACTGGTCGGCACTAGCCAACTGGGAGGACTGCGGGGTCCACATGATAGGGGATTTGTATAGGGATGGTGCCCTGCTGTCGTTCGGTGTCCTGCAAGAGGCCTTCGATCTCCCGAGAGGTGACTTCTTGCTACATGCAGCTCTGGTGTCTGGGATTCAGAAGCGCTGGAGGAAGGGGCTGGTAGAACCGCCCACGTCGCTGGGCTGCCAGTACGTCGTGATGGCAGCTGGCACTTTTAAGGCCATCACCTGCCTATACCAGAGACTGGCGCTCGCTGAACCTCCCCCCCTAGACAGGCTGCGGGAGCGTTGGGAGGCTGACCTCGGTCGGCAGATACCGGAGACGACCTGGCCTCAGCTTGTACGTAGGGCTTGGAAGGGCACGCGCAATGTTAGGTTCCAACTGGTTCAGTACTACACTCTACATAGGGCGTACTGGACGCCGGCCAGAATCCAACGGATCTTCGGTGGCGCGCAATCGATATGTCCCCGCTGTGCCGCGGAAGGTGCTGACTTTGAGCATATGTTCTGGTCGTGCATAGGGCTTGGCACCTACTGGACCGAAGTTCTATCCTGCCTGAATGCGGTTACGGGTCGCCAGATCGACGCGGACGCGGGGGCTTGCCTGCTGCTCTGGTTTCCTCATACTCCAGCCACGAAGGTTACCAGCAAATTTTTCGACTTGGGGTTAATTATGGCCAAGAGGGAACTAACACTGCATTGGAAAACTAGAGGGGGGCCTAACTTCCTGAGGTGGCGGGGGTGCTTTCTGCAATGGGCTGCGAGTGAAGGGTCTCTTAGATTGCAATTAGCCAGGCGCACCGCCAACGATAAAGCGCTAGATACGGCCAGGGCGTGGAGTGCGCTAGTGACGGACTTACAATCACTTTCGGAGGCTGAAGAGGGTGAAGAGGATGGCGCGCAGGCGAACCAGGAGGGGACCACTGGGGCAGAGAGCATGGGGGCAGTGGCGGGGAAGGAGGGGCGCTAGACAGCGTGACCTGCAGCGAGCGGGGACGGATTGCATGTGTCACATATGCTCAAGGGCGGAGTGGGTAACACAAGCAGCACTGAGCAACACCTGGACTTCCATATGGCTGTCGAATTGGTAATGGAATTGGATAGGGGGTCCTCCTGCTGCACCTAGATGGTTTCTGACATGCCGTAGGAGGGGTGATGGAGGCACGCTGACAAGGGGGGGGGTGGAGGTAGTGGGGGAGGTGGGCATCAGTAGATAGGGCTTTGCTGGTTGGGATTGTTATTGACGCTGCTTCACTACATCCTGCGGATTGAGATACCTATGAAGCATGTATGTATGTTGTGTGCACAAAATCAATAAAAATTGTTAAAAAAAAAAAAAGAGAATAGTGGTATTGGGCATAGGGAAGGCACTGCAAGAAATATTCACTAAAGTAATTCAGAACGCAACGTACTATACGGTGCTATAAGGTGGAGAGAACCACCCACCTCTCCTAACCTGCAGCCTAAGCTACAACATCAAATCCCCTACCATACATGAATTTTCAAGTTAAATAACAATGTGACAATAGTAACAGAATAAGTATAATAGAACATAAATCCACAGCACAAAGCAAATTTCTTAGAATTTTCCATCTTTAATTCTTTTGATGATTCCTCTTGTTAATTCAATCATGTGAATGTTCGAAAGCCCAAAGCCAACACGTGTTTCGTCGCCTCTTGTTATATGTACATGCAACTTTTTCAAGGCTCAATTAGCTTCTCTTTGCAACGTTCACATGTGGTGATATTTCCGACCCACACGATCCTCCGCCTTGGGTTTAAATCTCTCTAAGGGGTCGTAAGTTTCAACACGCTTGATCCGGTATCTTGTGTCCCAAACGCAATGTAAATCCAAAATATTGCTGTATCACTGCCCCCTCACGCCGTCGTCCTCAAGTATGAGCATGCGTCCTTAATAAAGTCCGACTCAATGTCGTCCCTGCTACAATCCCTGTATTGTCTTCCATGAACAGTAGAATCAAATTTAAGATACTCTGCATAGTCCACATAATCTTTGAAGATATAGTTTCTTTTTTTTAAAAGGGCTTAATCCTAATTTTTGCCAGCAAGTGCCTTATGAGAATATTCCTACTGCTCTGGTGGAATCTCCTGTAACAATTTTGTTTATCCAGGAGTATGCAGATGTAATCAAGCATGTTTGTGTGATCAGCATCTACACATAAAAGGCTAATAAAAAAGACCTGGTGTGGGAAGTATTTTTCCTGCAGCGCATGGGCAACTGCAAAATAACCAGCTCAAGCGATTATTTTTCACTGAAAGGGTTTCTGCGTTAGGAGCATGCCGATTGGCTGCTGGAAACCGAATAGAAAGCCTGTGGGCCCCTCACACCTTCCTAGACAACTTTTTGGAGCCAAGAGAAATGCGGGTAGACCAAAAACAGGTATGTTTTGTGGTTCATCTGGGAAGTGGATTTGTGTATTTATCCAACTTTTTAATCTCTATCAAAATGAAATAAGCGGTTTAGGAACAATGCAGCTGGCTTGCATTGCTTTAAGACCGTGTAATACACACACTGTGCCATGTAGTGATGCCATAAATCCATACATCTTGGATTACATGCACTACTTTATGTCAGGACAAATCAATAATGTAAATACAACAGCACAGTGTATAAACTTATAACTATCCTGGATATGCCTGTGCGTTGTACGGATGAACAAGTTACTTACCTTCAGTAACGCATTATCTGGTAGAGACTCTATCTAGCTGCAGATTCCTTACCTTTGAATTTCCTGGGCGTCAGACTGGATCCGGACACTTTTGCTAGAGCAATACCCATTTGCGGGCCGTCAGGTGGCTCCATTCGGCTCCACCTGATGTCGCCAGCATCGGATATGACATCGCGGTCACCTATATATGCGCCACCCAGGTGCGCGGACATTAGTACTTTTTGTTTTTTCCACGCCAAAAGCGCTGAGCCACAAAGTAACTGACATAAACACGTGCAAACTAGGTCCCTGAAAGAGGGAGTAACCCTAGCCCTAACAAAATCAGTCAGCAAAGTGGCGGGGCATGGATGGGCCTCTAAAGAATGTGCAGCTAGAGTCTCTACCACATAATGCGTTACCGAAGGTAAGTAACTTGTTTATCTGATAGAGACTTCTAACTGCAGAGTACTTACATTTGAATTAGCTACCCAAGCCATACTCTCTCCGACTAGGAAGTCCTGCCTGACCGACCAATCAAAATGCCTGTCCCTGCGGACCTGACTGTCCAGGCAGTAGTGCTTGGCAATAGTGTGCAAAGATGCCCATGTTGTTGCCTGACAGACGACCAGGACTGGGACACCCCAAGCCAAGGCCGTAGCTGCAGCCTTTCCTGGAATGGGCCCCTAATGACTCAGGGAGCTGCTTCCTAGCCAGGGCATAGCAGATCTTAATGCAGAGAACGACCAAGTAAGAGATGGTCCTTTTCTGCACAGTCGAACCCTTCTTAGCTCCCATGTACCCTACAAAGAGTTGATCGTCCACTCGGAACTCTTTTGTGTGGTCAGGGTAGATCAACAACGCTCTTTCTGGGTCCAGATGGTGGAGACGTTCCTCTTCCTTAGAGGGATGCGGGGAGCAAAGAAGGTGGGCATCATGACAGACTGACCCAGATTGAATGCAGTCACCACCATCGGAAATATGAAGTATGGGTGCGAAGCACCACTATATCTGGAAAAGACATCATATAGGGAGGCGTACAAGATAGCACCTGCAAATCACTCACCCTCCGGGCAGATGTAATCGCCACTAGAAAGGCTGTCTTGATGGTATGCAGCCGGAGGGGACTGTTGTGTAAAGGCTTGAAGGGAGAAGTGGAGAAGTGTGGCTCAGGGGTTAGAGGCAGCAGACCCGGAAGCTGAGATCGGTCCTGGACCAGGGTTCAATTCCCCGCCTCGGCGGGGTCTTGGGCTAAAAATTCAATGGACTCGATAATTCTCGCCCCGGTGCCTCCTCGACTCACGGGTTCACACTCTGCGACTCTGGGCAATAGCTTGCTTAATCTCCACAACGGCCCCTCACGGCGGGATGCCTGACTTTCACCTTGTGGATACCCTGCTATCTCACAGGGGAATACCAGGAAGGGTTCCCTAAGCAAGCGCCGGGAAACCCACTGCGGGTAGCTGTGCGCTATATAAGATCAACTACATTTACATTTCACATTTTACAAGGGAGCACACATAAGAAAAGTTTGGATCAAATTAAGGTCCCACTGAGGCATACCAAAAGGCTTGGGTGGAAACAAGTAAGCTAGCCCCTTCAAAAACCTATTTACATTCGGAGACCTAAAGAGAGAGGGTTGGTCTGGCAGCTGCAAAAAAAAGTGGTAGAGCAGAAAGATAACCCTTAAGAGTACCCAAAGCAGAGCCCTGCTGGGTAAGGGTTAGAATCAATAGAAAAACAGTGGAAAGAGAAGCAGGAAGAGGGTCAATAGTATAATATAAGTACAGTATAATACAAACTTCTGCCAACAGCAGGCGTATACTGTCTTAGCGGAGAGCCGCCTGGCCACTAAAATAACATTCCATACTTCGGGAGGAAGGTCAAAAGCCATCAACTGCTGCCGCTCAATCTCCACATGTGGAGGCGAAGTGTTGATAGGTTTGGGTAGATGACCCTCCCCAGCTGCTGCGACAGAAGACACTCCCGAAGGAGCAGCCTGATCGGAGGATCGATGCTCATTTTCAGAAGCTCTGTATACCAGACTCTCCTCGCCCAGTCCGCAGCCACAAGAATGACTTAGGCCCGGTCATTCCTGATCTTCCTCAGAACACAACGCAGGAGTGGTATGTGTTAAAAGGCGTACAGCAGGCTGAGATATCCACGCACAATGAAAGGCGTCGCAGACCGATCGCTGCCTTGGAAACTCCAGCGTGCAGTATTGTGGACACTGCACGTTCCCTACGGAGGCGAACAGATCTAACCAAATATCTCCCCAGTGCTGAAAGAGACCTTGCGCCACCTCCAACTGGAGATGCTATTCATGATCCGCTAGGCATTGACGGCTGAGTTAGTCCACCCTGGCGTTCAGAGAACCTGCCATGTGTTGAACCACCACGGTTATGCCCTGCTGTTCCAGTCATGTCCAGTGATGCAGGGCCTCTCTACAAACGGTCCATGACCCCAACCCACCCTGCTTGTTGCAGTATCGCATGGTGGTGGGTGTTGTCCGTGAACACCTGCAATAACTTCCCTTTGACAGAGGAAAGAAATGCATTCAATGCTAGCCAAAACGCTCGAAGTGCCAACAAATTGATGTGGCACCTTGACTACGCCGGAGACCAATTTGCCCTGATCTCCACCTCTCCCAGATGACCACCCCATGCCAGAAAATAAGTATCTATTATGACTGTGAGATCTGGTTGGGGAAGGGAGAGGAGTCTGCCATTGACCTAATCGCAGTTCGTCAAACACCACTGCAGTTCTCGCAGTTCCTTCCGAGATCTGGACCACGTAGGTAAGATTTCCCCGATGCTGCGCCCACTGGAACTTTAGCTCCCACTGCAGAGTCTGCATACGCCATCTGGCATGCTTTACCAACAGGAGGCAGGGCACCATGAGGCTCAACAGCCTCAGAGTCAGTCTCACCGAAATCCAGGATAGAGGCTGAAACATCGGAATCATAACCTGAATATCCTGGACTCGCTGCTCGGGAGGATGGGTCCGAAACTGCACTGTGTCCATTGAACAAGGAGGAAACTCTTTAAGATAACTTTTTTCGATCTTGAAGGACATCTCACCTCTAGCTAGAGTTGTGCCCCCACCTGTAGTTCAGTGAACTCTTGTAATTTAATGGCAGATTTATTTGCTGAGAAGGTAGCAAAAATCTATTTGACATTCTCAGAGGAGGCACGTTGTGGTACCACAGGTCAGGAGGGGAGGATCAAGGTGGAGGAGGCACACCGCCTCTCCGGTTTTGATCTCCCCTCTTTAGAAGACCTGAAAAGCACAGCACTAAGTATCAAATCCAGATCTCCTAGAGACCTGGCTACTCTTAAGGTTTTGAAAGATAGCTTGGAGATCCTGCTTTCCCATATCAAGCACCTCCTTGAACTCTCCTTTGAGACTGGCGTAGTCCCAATTAGTTGGAAGAAAGCTATTGTTCTTCCGAAAAAGAAAAAACCTAGTTTGAGCTTGAGTCAGTTGGAGAATTTCTGTCCAGTCTCGCTCCTGTTCTACTGTGCTAAAATTGCTCAGAAATTGGTTAATTCGCAACTTGCGGCCCACATCAATAAACATTGTTGATTACACCCCACACAATCAGGAAACGATTCGCGGACAGGTAGATGAGGGCCAGACTGTTGCTCTAGTCCTCCTAAATTCTCAGTTCAGCCTTTGGCACTGTGTCCCATCCACTTCTCCTACAACGCCTTGGAGAAGGGGGGTGGATAAGGTGGCACTCAAATGGCTGGGGTTCTTTTTAAGAGACCGGAGCTTTCAGGTGACCCAACACCTGCACTTCTCTAAAAACATTTTGCTGGCCCAAGAGGTCCCCCAAGGATCTATATTGAGCCCCACTCTGTATAATCTCTATAATCTCTATATGGCCCCATTAGAAGAGATTGTGGAGATTAGCAGAGATTGTGGAGAGTTATGGGATCAATATCGTGTCAAAATGCCGATGACACACAACTGGAGGTTTCCCTGTCTCAGTATCCGGAGGTCTCAGCCAAAACTTTCTCTAACTGCCTTCAAGACCTAGCACTCTGGATGACAAATAACTGTCTACTTAAAGGCAGTAAAACAGAGCTATTGGTGGTGGGAAAGACACCCTCTATATGGTCCTCTGCCTGGTGGCCACAGTCACTGGGCCAAACCCCCTCCCCGAGCGATCAGGTTAAGAATCTGGGGTTGTGGATAGATTCTAAACTTTCCTTTGAGAGCCACACGAGAACGGTGTCAGAGAAGTGTTTTGGGATTTTAAAAGGTCTACGGAAGACTCTAGATGTGCTGCCTATCACAGCTAGGAAAACCCTAGTTCATGCATTAGCCAACTCTCACCTGGACTATGTAAACGCTCTTTACTTAGGAGCAAGTAACAAATGCATACACAGACTACAATGCATTCAGAATGCAGCTGCACGCCTGATATTGATGCTCCCGAGAAGATCCTCCTCTAGGAAGGCCCTCTCTGCTCTCCATTGGCTCCCAATACGAGAGAGAATGCTCTTTTAAACACTATGTATTAGTCATCGTATATTGCAGCGGAAGGGGCCGAGTTATTTACAAAAGCTACTCACCCCATATATACCAACACAGCATCTTAGATCAGTCGGGACTAGGCAGGTCACAAACCCCAGAGCAAGAAAATCGAGAATGGGAGCTAGCTCTTTCAGCTATCTGGCCTCAAAAAACTGGAATGCACTCCCTCTCTCTTTGTGGAGTGAACAATCGGAGTCACTCTTTAGGAAAAAGCTGAAGACATGGCTCTTTCCGGAATAAAGTTCTGAGGGGTGAAGCGGTTCATACCCATGCTTCCTAAAAGGCAGCTATACCGTAGCGCGGGGACACACTAGCTAGTGTAACCAGGCGCTTTACAAGCTTGCTTATTATTATTATTAAAAGCCCAGATGAAAGGGAGCGTCTGAGAAGGAGTCAGGTGTGACTTCGGCCCATGTATAGAGAACTCCAGCGAATGCAGGAGGTTCGACGAAGTCTGAAGGTGGGAGACGACAGCCTGGGGTGAAGACGCCTTCAACAGCCAGTCATTGAGGTAGGGGGAAGACTGACACCCCTAATCTGCGCAGATGAGCTGCGACCACCACCATCACCGTGGTGAACACCTGAAAGGTACTGGTAAGGCCAAAGGGTAGCACGATGAACTGAAAGTGCTTGTGGCCTACCTTGAACCGCAGGGAAAGCCTGTGGTCCGGCAGAAAGGCGATGTGAAAATATGCATCCTGCAGGTCCAACGCTACCATCCAGTCGTCTTGGTCTAGGGTAGACAAGACCTGAGCTACAGTGAGAATATTGAACTTCTCCTTCTTGAGGAAGAGATTGACATTCCGTAGATCTACCCATTGTTCTTTTTTAGAATCAGAAAGAAGCTGGAGTAACAGCCACTGCCTGCTTCTGAATCCAGTATCCTATCTTATTTGGCCAGGAGAACTGTAACTTCCTCTTGGAGCAATTTTAAATGATCCTCCTCCAGCCGTTCTTGATTTGGCAGAATGAGAGGAGGAAAAGAAAGGAAAGGCAGAGAACAGCCCTCCTGAATGATCTGCAAGACCCATTTGTCTGATGTTATGGACCTCCAGTGGGGGAGATGATAATGGATTCTCCCACCAACTGGAGTGGTGTGGTCTTGCAGAGTCAGACTAGGAGTGCCTGGAGGCTGTGGCTGCCAAGGGCAGAGTGGCCGAAGAAGTCTGGCTTCCATTCCTTGACGGAATGAACCGCATCCATGTCTCCGCAAAACTTAGGAAGTCTATACAGGACGGTGGCTGGGATACGTCTGACGCGGCTGGAACCCCCTTCTGTTGCCACAAAAGGTGCAAAAGCTAGACGAGGTGTAGAAGAGAAGCCCAGGGATCTCGCCGTAGTTCGAGAGTCCTTGAACCACACTAGGGCCAGGTTTGCCTTCTCCCCAAAAAGACGGTACCCATTAAATGGCATGTCCATCAAATTTGCATGGACATCGCTGAGAAGACAGTTGTTCTAAGCTGGGCATCACGGTGCAAGGCCACTGTCAATAAAATTGCTCTGTCCAGCGAATCAGTTGTGTCAAGGTCACACCTTATGGAGAATTTTGCTGCATCTCTCCCATCCTTAACCACCTGAGAAAAGTACAGCCCGGGCCTCCACCGGGACTTGTGGCAGCACTTGCGCAACAGTCTCCCAAAGGGAGTTGGAGAAATTACCCAATAAGCATGCAGTATTCACTGACTGCAATGCCAGGCTGGAGAAAGAAAACATCCTCTTCCCAAGTGTTTCCAGCCTCTTGAGTCCATATCCAGAGGGGCGGAAGGGAACGTGCACTGGGAGGTAGAAACCTGCACCACCAAGTTTTTAGGGGTGGGGTGTTGGCTAAGGAACTCTGGGCTACCCGGAACCAGGCAATGGCGACGTGCAATTGTCCTATTCACTGGAGTCCCTGTGCTAGGCTTGGACCATGTGCCTAGAAAGACATCAGTAAGTGCCTCATTAAAGGGCAAAAGGGGTTCAGAGGTGTAAGCCCCAGGCTGAAGCAATTCAGTCAGGAGGTTAGTCCTGAACTGCAAAGAGGACAACTCCAGTCCGAGGACCTCGGCTGCTCTTTTGACCACCATGGCATAAGATGCTCCCTCTCTGTAGTCACAGTGAGTGGAGAGAGCATGCCAGTATCTGGGAAAGTGTCCAGCCTAATGGACTAACCAAGTTCTTTGTACCAGTCCATCTGTTCTGCAGA
This sequence comes from Lissotriton helveticus, assembly GCF_964261635.1. NCBI lineage: Eukaryota > Metazoa > Chordata > Amphibia > Caudata > Salamandridae > Lissotriton > Lissotriton helveticus. The sequence goes on from NC_136059.1 coordinate 1,906,812,413, forward strand.
ATTATCCTGGTGTTCCAAAGGGTCCATAGTCCCCACCCAATCCTCTCCAAAGTCTAAAACATCATTAACATGTTCAGGCAACAACATGAAAACCCCCGGATTCTATCGACGTCCGAATCGGCACCGAGCTATGCTATTCCGACTCCATGTCGTCAGGGATAAGGATGGAGATAGAACCCAAAGGCACGATTTTGTGTTCGATGCCAGGGAAGGTCGCAATGGCACGACTGGCACCATCTCGGATCCGGCATCAGACTCCCGAGGCCCCACCGGCCCTGTGGCCGGAGCCAACGGTGTAAAATCCGTTGGGGCCCATTCTAACCCCGCGGGGCCCGATGGCTCACCAGAGGGGTCAACCCGCTTAAACATGTGGGGCATAGATTCGTAAATATCTTTAATTATGGCGGGGGCGCTGCACCTCCCAGAAAGGGAGGGAGGCGCGAAGTTGACCCTGGCTCCGCTCCACAGAAGCATGCCTAGAGTGTAAGTGCTTCTTACTACGTTAGTCGACGGACGACAGTCGAGCCGAAGATGAAGTGCGCTTGGACTTCTTCTTCTTGTGCCTCTTCCCTGAGTGTCCCGATGACCTCGAGTGGGAACGGGACCTCTGCGGAGTCTCGCTGGATGGTGTCGACTGCCAGGCCGCAAAGAGCTTCATAGCCCACTCCTGCAAGACCTTCGGAGCCATAGCCCAACAGTCCAAGCACAACTTTGATTCTTGGTCGCACTCAAGACACCAAAGACAGACTAGATGGGGACTGGTTACCAACATCATGCAGTGACAGGCACTGCAAAGTTGAAACCCTGTCTTCCTCGAGGACATCCTTTCGCACACAAAGAAAAAAAGAAAGTCTACAAAAGTCGAAAAAGACCTGTCAAAAAGCGAGAGGGGTAGCTCTTCTCAGGATCAGCGCTTAACCGGCACGGAAAGGAAAGAACGGACATCTACGCGCCTGGGTGGTGCCTATATAGGTGACGACAACGTCATAACAGACACAAACGATGCTGACCACATCACGCGGAGCCGAATGGTGCCACCCGACAGTGCACATAATGGGTTTTGATTGAGCAAAAGTTTCCGGATCCAGCCTGACCTCTGGGAAATTCAAAGGTAACAAATCTGCAGCTAGAAGTCTCTATCAGATGACTAGTGACATTAGCATGAGGCAATATATAGCTAAACCAGTCATAGAACGATTACAAAATAGAGGCAGACTTAGCCTGAATCTCTTTTGGCTAAATATTTTTACCCAACTCAGAGAGGCAATTCATTTTCAGCTCTGGCTCCAGCACTCAGGAAGAACCAAACCCGGACTCTCCACTGCACTGACAATTCCTTACTTTTTCATTAAAAAAGTCTAAAAACTTCAAATATTTTTGGGACCTTTAGTTAGTTTGGTCCTATTAATGCTAGCACCAAGAAGCAACTTCATAAATACTCTACCTAGACATAGTGAGAATCTCAATAAATTAGAAACACAGCAGTTCTTACATGGTAAACGGCAATGGTCAAATGATTTAAAATATAATGTGTTGGCTTCAAAGGTGCATTATCACAACTGCCATTCTGGTTGGAAACTTAATGTACAGAGGAAAAGGAAAATTGAATTGTTAGGTGTCACAGATTATGAGGGTACTATATAGCCAGTATCAGGACAAAATGAGGGAGTGGTTTAATATGCCATGCAGTCCTATAAACACCAACTAATGTCCTCATAGTGAGACCTAATGATATGTAACAACAGAAGCACATTTATTGACTAGATCATATTTGATGTATTTGATGACTTTCCGTAGTCCTGGATCAGGAAACACCAGGCATGTTCATAACGCTTTTAGATCTTACTACATACAGCACTGCTTTCAGTTTTGTTTGATAACACTTTAAACTGCTGAAATGATAAGAGGCAGGTAGAATATTAGCAGGAACCCTAAGTAATATGCTGCCTCCTAAACTGAGGATCTTCATTATCCAGAGAATAAAGATTCTATCTTGAGACCATTACCCAGAAGACAAAGGTTCTCTCTGGCTACTTCACCCGACTTCATGTGAGGATTGTACCACTTCTACATATAATTTCCGAATTATAATTCATTTATCTCTAGTCTGACTTTAAAAAACAATGAAACACAATCTTTGCTTTTATTCTTACACTGTTCTCGTGAGTTCTTCTCAATGGTATTCACCACTGTTTTAGGAGGGAGGTATGGACCAGGCCCCCAGGTAGACAAAGCCCGCTTGCTGGTATCAAACTGTTGCGTGAAGAACTCTTGTAGCTTCATTCCTATTTTGATCAGATCTGGTGTAGTTGATCGTGATATCATAACCTGGAAAATATCCCACTGCAGGTCTCCGTGCACAAAAATCTCACTGTAAGAACAAATAAGATTTTTTTTTTCTCGAGAAATACAACATTAAAGATTTAACTTCCCATACTATTAATGATAGATCTGCAAAAACAGTAAATTTCACATAATAGAGCTGGAATTGAAGTTCATAACTACATCATCTTCACCTCCTTTTGAAATGAGAAGCCTACATGTTACTCCAGTTCTCCAGTGCTGGTATCTTTCAAAGACTTAGATTGACATGCTTGAACGCTTCCCCATTATCAGGCTGGGAATTGCGTGTACTTTCAAAATAGCAATAAATTGTGTTAAAGTGGCTTTAACCGCTTCCATGGAGTGAACAAACAGTTTGTGTTCACCATATTAAATTTGTAGCGTTGTGGGCATGAATGGCTTGTACACTGCATTGTTTAAGAAAATCCCTTTGCTGTATGCTTGCACCAGAAGGATTTTCTTCTAAAAAAAAAAAGTTGGGGGAAGAGCTACTCTCCTGTGTTAGCATAATTGTTTTCCAATCACTGTGACCTTCGTATGGTCACAGTTTAAATTTGTTCCTATTGCTTGTGAGAAGTCAGCCACACAACTAGGGTCGTTTTTAATTGAGACAAGTGTGGAAAAACTGGTTGGTAGGCACTTTGTAGATCCTATTAGACGTTTGGAAATTTCCCTCATATAAATATGAGGAAAATGCATGATTTTAGTTAATGTTTGAGGTTTGAAGGGCATTCTCCAATGTTGGGGAACCCACGCAACCAACATCCCTGGTCTTTACTGGGTGTAGGCTTCCCTGGGTGTCAACTGAGCCTGGACCCAAATAGCAAAGGTACTCGCATATTCCAAAAAGTGGAATTCATACTGAATCTGTCTCCATTTCTGGCTTCTAAGTGTAAGACAAGCCAGTGTGCAAAAAAGAACACATTTTGCAAAATGCACTCTGAATGACATGATAACATAGGTAACTCCAAATTTAGAGTTGTACAAATAACCACTATTCCTAAACTTGGTATTTTGGGTGCATTTAAAAAATGCGGAGGCTTCCTTCATACAGTCTTTTTTTTATTAGATTTTACCATATGAGTTGCTGCATTGTCAGTACACAAAGAAATATCATTATACCCTCAGTTGTTGAAAATGGCAATGTATGTGTACATAAGCGGCGTTCATTTGTGTTCACTGTACCCCTTGTTGTAAGCAGAACGAATAATTACGAAACACTGACTGTGTTATCCCGCCAGCATAAGACCCATGCACATATGTACACGACAGCTATTTTAGGCACCATGGCCTCTCTGACCGTTTGCTAAACCCCCCGACACCCCTCCCCGCGCGCACTGCTCATGCAACGGCCACAAGACCCTCTCCCTCTGCGTGACCCTGCTCTAGAAGTAGCACTCCTGCTTGACCCCCCCCCACCCCCCCATTTCCTCCCAGGAACACCCTTCCCCTCAGCTGACAACCCCCCCCGGCTGCACTTGACCTCTCGACCCGGTCCCAAGTCCTAAGACCAAGCCTCGTGGATGTACATCCCCCTTTTCCCTGCCCAGCATAACAAAACCGTGATACACCAACCGAAGTGTCCGACCTTATCACCTGACCAACCTTTGACCTGATCATCCCCTCCTGCCCTCGTGCCCTGTAGGAATGTCCAGCTGAGAGGTCACAATCTCTTGTTACATTCAGGAGGGGAGGATGACATCTGAGCGACTGGTATGGGAATAGGCCTGAAGCTGGGATTCCAAGCATGCCTTTTCCCACTTCAAAGCGTCTTTATTGTAATAAGGAATGTTTGTGCATCATAAACATGTGTATAAAAGACGAAGCCTCAGAGAACTTGTTAGAGCACCTCCTGAAGACACTATGCGAGTGTCCGAAATGACAGGCTCTCCTCATGAGAAATAAAACTCTATTCTTGTCTTCCTGCTTCCAGCGCCCGTCTTTTTATTTGGTAATTGTTCAAGATGGGAACTAAGAGGCGTCCTGCGCCAGCAGCCTGGGCATCAGGTGTGTTATGGGCTGACTTTTCCTCAAATGGCGCCCCAACGCGGGGTCCATCAGCGACATAAGGTCCGGTAAGAGAGGTCCAGACGATGGGGTGAACATCTAAACGATTGGAGTATACCTGCCTTGAGAGGGCCCTCGTCCGGCTGCCGATTGAATGAACTTCACCGATTCTGAACGGACCTCTCTCAAGTGACCTACTGTCCTGACTGGAATCCCACAGGAATGCTGCGGTAAAAACATGGAGAAAGAGAACGATGGGGCGCTGGAGAAAGGAAGGCGAAGAATTGCCCACATGGTCCGGTCCGGGTAAGGTTAAGTAGGACGTCTTTACGTCCGATTGGTAGGATGGCTTTATCCATCTGATTGATTGATTGATTGATTGTTTTGAAATCAGTATTTAAAATACTGGTATTGTTCATTGATTGGTTCATTTAGCCTCGGTTGCTGCTTGAAGTATTGGTTCTCTTGGAGACATTCTCTGTTTGCAAACAGCGACGAATAGGAACGTTCCTCTCTCTTTGCAAATAGTGAAGGATAGGTAATGCGGACTTTTGTCCCCCGTTGTAATCCGTCATGCCTATTTTTCTCCCCACTGATTGATTGGTTGCTCTGTTGCTCTTTGAGACATTCGCTGTCTACAAATGGGGAAGAATAGGAATATTCTGTCTCCCTTTGCAGATAGTGAAGGGTAGGTAATGCAGACTTTTGTCCCCGTTGCAATCCGTCATGCCTATCTTTCTCCCCATTGATTGTTTGTTATCGGTTTTTATCGATTATTGCTCTTTGAGATATTCCCTGTCTACAAACGGGGAAGAATAGGAATATTCTGCCTCCCTTTGCAGATAGTGAAGGATAGGTAATGCAGACTTTTGTCCCCGTTGTAATCCGTCATGCCTGTTTTTCTCCCCACTGATTGATTGATTGTCTGAACATTTATTGTTCAAGGAATAGTTCTTTTGAGGCATTCTCTGTTTGCAAATAACGTGGAATAGAAATGTTCTGTCTAGTCTTTGCAAGTAAGGAAGGGTAGGTAATGCGGACC